>NC_142362.1:17425654-17768154 GCF_059441175.1 Urocampus carinirostris
ATCACACTAGCAAGACTAAAATGTAAGGCTAATATATCATTCCAGTAAGGCTGGAAGCATAAAAGCTAGTTGAAGCTAGTAAAAAAATGGTCAATTTCGATTCTTTTCACTTAATCCCGTCAAATGTGTGCCAATATTATTGTCACATTTCGGCTGATTTTGCTCCATTAAGGGATAGCAACAACCAAGATAGCTGAGACTAGCAGAATTTGTCTAATTCTGATTTATGTCGCTTTATCCTGTCAAATGTTGGTCAATTGCATTTTGTTTAAGCCAGGTCACAAAATTATCACATCCTAATCTCCCAAAATGTGGTTTTGTTATATTTTTCCGACATGCCTCATGACTTTATACTATTTTAATTTTAAGATTTTGTATCTTTGGTTTAAATTTTAACAGCAAAAAATATGCAATGAAAGTTTTATCCTTTGGGTGGTTGTCTTCGATTGTGTTTTGTGACAAGCATTTAAAACGTCTTCACGCGTGGCAAAAAGTAAACTTCTCTTTTGATGGCAAATCTCTTACTTCTCGACGTTGAACTCCGATGGGATCTCATTGAGCTCCAAATTCATATCCAGGAATACCACAAAACGAGTCTTTTGGTGTCTATTTAGCGGACAAATAAGTGGACATAAAGCACTCCAGTGACTCATCGGGGAAGCCGTTAATTAACGCTAATGATTTGAATTTGGTGCGCAGCTTTGCTATTAAACTATATTTATGTTGCACATTAAGGTCAAGTTTTATCCATCAAAAGTAAAGTATCAGAGTTAAAAAAAACATTTAGTAGGACCCTGGGATATGACATCAATCTGTTCTGAGGTGAGGATGTGATTAAATATCATAAGTGAAAAGTAAAAGAAATATTTCATTTTATTTACATTCGGTGTGACATGACTTGAGGTGGTCAAGTGCAATAGCGGGCGGATGCATGTGGGATTGCGGTGGCGGATTCAAAATAAACTAGATATTAAAACTGTATTTTGAATATTACTCCTAATCATCAATTGTTTACAGCCAAATTCTTTAGGACCCTCAGCTAAGCAAACTAAAGTTTGTTACTCGAGATTCTGACCTGACAGAAGAAAGAGAAAGGGAGCATTGAATTAAGCCAATAGCATATCTTTTTGATATTCACAAGCTTTATATCAATGGTAATCATGTTTTTGCTTATCCCTTTAGCATCACTGCCAGTCCGCAGACCTATAGCTAAACAAATTAAAGTTTGTTACACGAGAGTTTGAACTTAACGTAGAATGGGAGCAATGTATGGCAGGGGGCATAGGCTGATATTAAAATTTCAGCTTTTTGGGGGGGATAATCAAGAGCTTTTTTTTCATGGTGACCATGTTTTTACTCCTTCCATTATAATTACTGCAAGTCTTGGGACCAATGGCTAATAGGTTGGTTGGTTGTATCCCTTATCCATTAGGGTCGCAGGGGCACTATTTTCTGTGGTGTGTCTTGGGAAAGTACAGCCTGGTGGCACCCATCCCTCTCTAATGCGCTAACCACTTCACTACGGGAGTACAGTACAAAAATATAGTGTTGTATCACAGACGAAGCAGACGAGTTTCTGAATTGAATGAAGAGACAGAAAGGCATTGTAGGAGGCGGGTCGGATGATAGCAAACCAATAGCAGATAAGAATTTTACATGATGTCGGCCAATAGCAGACAGGAATCACAGAGACCTTACTCTACACAAACCCCGCAAAGTTTGAATTTAACAAGTTTTTGGGCACGCAAAATAAAAAAACATCTTACTCGTAAACGTATGTATTGTAAATAAATAATTCCAAAGAATCTTGGAATGTAATTGGAAAACAAGCAATTTATCCAGAGGTCCGTTCTCATTTTGCATTAACAATCAAAAAGGTAATCAAAGCGGAGCGATGGCACTTGAGCGGCACACTCCTTTGGATCAAGCCTCTTCACTTCATGCCCAATTGAACTAATTACATAAAGGGAATTATCGCTCTCTGTCTCTCTGATATAGTGCTCTCCGCCGCATCCGACTGTTCACTTAATTAAGTCCTCCTTCTCACAGTGGTGAGGCCATCCAATATTCTGTCTGCCTTTCCGGAAGCTCCTCGGACGCTTTGTCTTTCCGCCTTATTTTGACGGCGCGAGGTGAGCTTACTCCAACCACTGTCCTATAGTCCTCGGTGTGGCTTGTCTAGTAATCAGCGACCCCCTGTTACTCAATTATGGGATGTGAATTTGGGCTCTTGGATGACCTTCTCGCGGTGATCCTTCTGCTGACCCTTCAATCAAGAGGACTGGTTGTTCCCGCTAGCGCTTTGTGTGTTGCTTTGCTCCTTTTTTTTTTCATTTGGTGGATCTTTATGAAGAGGGAAATGAAAGGAAAGCGGGTCAGTCATGTTGTGTTCTCACCTCTAGCCACTTCAGAGACTTGGAACAGGGGCGAGGTGTTTACTTTGATACGACGTCGGGGACACCTTTGGGTTCGAGGGTCGGAGGGCAGGTACGCACCGCTCTGTTGTGGGCAGGTAATCATATCTAGCTTTGTGCTCCTTGTACCCCGACACTGAGGGTGGCAGCTTAAAGGCTGACTGGAGTCTTGTTCCACTTCTGGAACGTACTTTTGATATCGCCCCCACCCGCTGTGGATGATCTAGTAAGGCTAAGAATATCAAACTAGCTAAGGCTAGCAAAAACAGTTGACTCCCGAGTCATGTGCGCCATTCCAATGTTGCCTTGTGGCTGATACAGATCTCGTAATGATAGCACCAATCAAGCTAACTAAAACTAGCAAAATGAGGCTAATTCTGATTTATGTCGCTCTCTTAAATGGGCCCCACTCCAAGGTTACATTGACTTGAACAGTCTTTACTGGCATTGATAACAACATAGTGAACATTGTTTGCAACAAGATAAAACATGGCACTCAAGGGTAAACCCGTAATAAAACAGTGTTGGGCAGGTAGGGCCTGCAAGGCCTTCTCTGCTTAGCCTAAACTATATCTGAATCATCTGCTACTAGTTATATTTGTCCACAAATATACATTAAAAATTAATTCATTAACCAATCACATAGCATTCATTACTTGTTGCAAGGGTTAGAAATCTACCCGGGGGCCTTCACAATCGGTTCTGCAGGCCTTGAGGGATAAAATAAGTGTCAATAAAGCTGTTGGTTTGCAACGGTTTCATAAATTGTGATTGATTAGAGGGCGGTAATGAAAGTATCACAACAAAAAGATAAAGAAATATATCCCGGTTGTCCACTCCTTCCGTCCAACAGACATTTTCAGCCCTTAATCAAATGAAATCGTATGCCAAAATTACGACAGGCTCGACTTTCAGCATCAGCTTTGATGGTGATAGAAACAACTTATGGATAGAACTGAAACACATGGATAATATGTTATATAGAATAATTGAAATCTTCTTGAGTAAAGAGAAGAGGATGGATTTTATTGAATAATATTGCAATTTTGTGAGATTATTATTGATGTTTTTTATGTGTCACAGCTGTACCTGCAGTACTTTTTTATAGCTATAGCTTTTGAGGATTGAATTGAATCAGACAAAGCACTACTGAAAGCCTAGGTGTGAAATGCTCAAGCCTCCACTGTAATAAAGACTTAAAAGATTCTAGAGTCATGTCGCTTTTTTTTTTAAATGTATGCTTTTCCAATGTTGCTTTGTGGCTGATTTGGATACAGTAAGGTTAGCATCAACACGTCTTGACAAATTCTGATTCACGTCACTTTATCCACTGCAATGTTTTACGGTAATATTGTCGCATTTTAGCTGATACGGTCCAGGAAGGCTAACATAGATAGGGCTAGCTGAAGCTATAAATAATTGTCTCTATCATTTTGGTTGATACGGTCCAGCTAGCAAAAAGCTAGCAAAAGGTTGCTATTTAAGTCCATGTCATTTTTCTGGTCAAATCTCTGCTACTATTGTTGTATTGTGGCTGATACAGTCCAGGATAGCTAGCCAAAATCAAGCTAATGAAGCAAGCAAAATTAGGCTATGATTCACTCTTCAGTACCATATCATTGTCCCATTACTGATTATATCAATCCACTTTTGATACCCCCACCTGCGTATGGTCCTTCCTGATTCCAATGGGCTCAGCTCTGTCTTGGCTAACAACTTATCTTATTGGTTCTACATTTTGAAGATGACACACCTTGTTAGCCAAGATTACGTCTATTTACCGATGATCTTGCGGACACTATCCTCGTATCTCTGCATACATTACCTGGAACTCGAGTTTAAAGAACGATGGCACAGGACATGGAAGTTAAAGAGGCAATTACATCATGCAATGGGCCATCTATTCTCTTTACTTTTACCCCCTATTTAAACAGAGATGGCCCAGATAGCCCCGGTTTATCTGACCCGGTGGAAGTACCAGTTTCTGCATGAAATTCTCCTTTATCTAAGAACATAGCAAGCGCAAGGATCTGTCCGGCTTCTATCTCGATGCTGTAATTGGGTTATTAATTACCCCTCCTCTATGAGCTGCTTCAGCCATTGTATTTACAGTGTTTCCATGGTGACACAGGCCCATTGATAAGGTTCGTGTCAGGAGCTGTATTCAAATGAGGCCCCCTCTGTCTAAACATAGCTCTGTGTCTAATAATTCAGAGGCAGTTTTCGTGAAACACTGTTTCAAGCTTCCCTGTGCTATATTAGCTTCTTATTCTGTCAATCATAAAAGGTTTTTCAGGGCCTAGAAATAACTTCTCTTGGAGTCACTCGCAAAGTACAGTAGACCCATGGGTTACAGTGTGCCTAATTCATTATATTTTCATGTTACAATGTTGCCTACGATGTCTTTTTGGCCCCTTGTTATGGAATTTTCCCCACATCAAGAAGTATTTATTTTTGCATGTCCGAAAAGTTATGATATTCAAACTTTGCGTTGTTCGTGCATATGACTGTTCTTCATATGTCTCTAGGTAACAGTCTGTGATTGGTTGATGTCATATCAAAAGCTAGTCAGCTCTTTGTTTGCGTCATGATGGCATGAAAATGCCAATATGCTATTAGGTTAAAAAAAAGGGCTGACAGGAAAAATGCCTAAGCTTATTTTGGTCCTGTCCCTTTAATACTTTTAACATTAAGTTAGAAACGAAAACAAGTAACTTTAAGAAATACAAATTAAATTACAATTTATTTTAGCATTTTAACACCATTTGTTGCAACACACTCAAATTAGGAATACATTTTTTATCCTCAGTAAGGACTCACTATAAATAGTATCAGTTGAGAAGCTAAATCTTAAGAATTCTTATCCTCTCTAACTTCATTTTGCACTTTGTTTATTCTTGGTTGTAAAACCACAGTTTTTTGTTAATTTAACTCTGGGTAGCGAGATGACAGGTTAACAAAATAAAGACGATGAGCAGTTTCTTTAAAGGTTTAATTCACAGAATATTCTGTGCGGAAATATGTAAAAAACAATGGCTTCTGACAAATCACAAGTCCAAAGAAGAACATGTGTTTAATCATGCTTATACAGTATGTAACATAAGTGAGTGCCAGATCTTTATGCAAATCTTTGTCAAGATGTCTATAGTTTGCTCACTACCATTTCGTATGAGTTCTGATAGAATGTTGTCGATTCCTGGAGACTTTCTGTTCTTCAGCGAGTTAATAGCTGCCTCTACTTCTCTGAGGATAGGGAAGCCATCACTTTCCCCTAGGCCGGAATTCTTAAGGACCTCAGGGTCTCCCTGTGTCGAGTGGTTGTAGAGTTTGGAGCAGTATTGTGTCCATCTATTCCCTGCCCCAGTGGCTCAGGAGGTAGACACTGAACCCCCAATAAGCACGGCCGCTATTGGGAAATGTGAAGCACACTGTAAAGCGCTTTAGGAGGTCTTGACTTGAAAAGCGCTATATAAATGCAGATCATTTAATTTTATTTCAATTCTGCTGACTGGTTTTGTTTGTGTGTAGTCTTTGGCAATCTGAAAGGCTTTCTTTGAATTGTTCTTGTTGAAGCACTCTTCTAACTCCAGGCATTGGTCCATTTCTCCTTTGTTTGCCTTAGGGGCGAGACCTTGCGACTCAATATTGATCCATATACAAGGCGCACCGTATTATAAGGCGCATGGTAAGCTTTTGAAAAAAATAAAGGCTTTTAGGTGTGCCTTATAGTCGTGAAAATACGCCTTGGTTGTTGATTTCCCCTCTTCCTCCCGCCTGGTTAAAGACAAAATAGTGACGTTTACAGCCTATCGATGATGAGCAAAAGAATCAGATTTTCCTTGTATATGTCTGTACGCAATGACATGCCCCGCTCAGCCAGTCAACACGCGCAGAATTCAGGAGTGATATGTTCTGTGAATGTTCGTAGTACAATAACTCATACTTTGTCGAGCAAAAAAGAATGTGGTCCGATTAATATGTACGATATGGATTTTCATGTAGCACGGATCAAGAGGGCAGTCAGTGTCCTATCTTCTCGATTTGCAATTTAAGTTGAGCAACTCTAGCCTTGCACCATTATAATTACAACTTTACCATTAAAACAGGATGTACAATTACAATTTAACATACACGTTACTTTTTTTTCTTTTGTCAATCTTTTGCAATCTCTTATACGGATCCGCTGTCCCATCTTGAGTCTTTTCCAACAACTTTCAAATGACTTTTGAGCTGAATGTGACGCTTGAGGTACTCCAACTTCAATTAAGTCCACATTTTTCCTCTGAAAACTCACTTAGTACTTTGGCTTTGCTGCATGTTTTGCAAAGGAGACTTTTCTCCCCTGAAGAAGAAAAAAAATATCACCTTGTTTTATTGCCTGCTTTTTTATTTGCACAGCCTACGACAGCCACTCCATCTTAAGAGAACCACATTTCTTGTTTTACTTTGACTTAGTGAATATATGTGTGTTGCTGCCTGTTCGTTTTGCCAACATATATAGTGGCCTTAGGTGCCCTCGACAGTTCAACATGTTAATTGTTTTGAAAGAGAAAGTGAAAGCAGTTGAAACCTTGAGACTCTGAAGCACTACACTATAGAAGCAAGATGTTACGCTCTGTGAAAATTCCTCAATTTGTTGTTGCGTAGGACAAGTTTTGTCTGTAAGTATGAAACAGCCCTGCTACTGCCTGGCAACCAGTTGAGGGTGTCCTCTGCCCATTGCCTGAAGACAGCTGGGATGGGCTCCAGCAACCCCGCGACCCTACCAAGGATAAGCGGTGCAGATAATGGATGGATTGATGGAAGCATGAAACAGATTGCTATGACTTTCTGGATATGTGTTTGTTTCTTGTAGGATTTTGTACACATTTACGTACTTTTGTGTGACAAGATATTAGCATGTGTTAGCTTAGCACGAAAGTTTTCTGTATAGTTTGCAAGCTAACGGCACTTTTGTACTTTTAAGATTCAGTTTTACGATGACTTTATATGGGTAGTGGTCGAGGCCATTGCCTAGATAAACAGCAGTATGAAGCCAAGAAGTCTGGTTATTTAGGACGTTGTTCACTGGCTGTCTAGTTCCGCCATATCAGTGAAACTTGGGAGGGAGGGCAGCATACCTATCCTGTCCTTTGTTAAGAAAAAGAGTTTTCAAAAAAGCAATAAGTTGGGGGGTTCTCTGAGCACTCCCAAAAACAAGCTGGTTATGCCCATGTGTGAGACCACCGTGCAATTACACATACACTCAGCTTAGAGGTGACATTGGTCTTGAATTTGAAAGACAACAACCATATTTGATATAACTCGATCGTAGGGGTTCAGTGAATGCGCATATGGAACTGGTTGGGTTCAGTGGCTCCAACAGGGTTAAGAACCACTGTTCTAGGCAGTGCGGTAAGTCAAGGAGTCACATAGTCGGTGGCTCTTTTTTGGGCCCCAACAGGAGCCCAACACCTTCTGTCACAGCCTGCAGCCCGGGCCCAACGGCAACCTGCTGCCAGGCCGACCGGCGCCAGTTGTACTTTTTTAATTGGCCATCTGGGAAAAGCGAGATCTAGTGCCTGGATATTAATCAGTAAATTAACCCAGCCATAATATGTCCCCCTCCTTCCTCCCAGCGGAGGCTCGGCAGCTGTGGGCAAAGAAGGCGAATGCGGGTCGGAGGGGAGATGAACCGAGGCTGAAAAAGAAGGAAGAGCTCCCGAATGGACCGAACGGTGATTGAACATTTCCTTCCGTGTCCTTTCCAGGCTGTCTTGCGGCACCGGTGACCCCCAATTTGTCTGACAATCACATGGAGGATTATCTCCAGCATGTCAGTGCAGATGTCGCAGGTTCCCCACATTCCGAGTTTCCGTTTTTGCGCATTCGGTCGAAAATGGCAAATGTACTGAAATTGTCCATGATTGGAGGAAAAACACACTGGGAAAAGTTCAGGGGGATGTTACTTCTTGGAGATCTCTTTATGGCGTGATTATCATCCGCACTTGTGACCGACTGCAACTGCTGGCGCTCCCCAGAGTTAACCAATTAAAAGGCTAATGAATATATAACAGATTATTAGTATAATTAGAATAAATTAGCATAATGGCCTGTGTTTACAGTTAGGTAAGAGATGAAGAAGTGACTCAGAAATGGATTATTTTATTTTGTTCAACAAAGCTAAAAAATGATTGAAATTTTCAAAAGTAATTTATTTATGTCTTTTTCCTCTTGTTTGTCAAAAGAGAATGCAATCTTTGGGGAAAAAAAGTGATAAAAAAAAGTAATGTTATGTTTTGTTTTAAAATTAAAAGACAAATGTGCAATGAATACACATTTTAAAAGTAATTTATATTGTCTAATTTTTGTTTAGAAAAAAAGTCACTTAAAAAATGTGATTTCGGTAAAATTTTCAAAAGTAATTCATTTTTGCTTTTAGGCAAAAAGAACGATTTTTTTTTGAAGAAAAAGAAATCACTTTTAAAATAAGATGGAATAGAATTTACTTTTATGGTCATTCTTTGTAACAATGCACACAGAACGAAATGTCGATACACCTGACCCATACAGTTAAACTGTGGCGAGCCGATGCAGCCGCAGCCAAACAGGGCGCAGCCATTTTAGTCATTAGGTGACCAAACGCCCCAATTCCAACCCTTAATGCCGAGCGCCAAGCAGGGAGGCAATGAGTACCAATGTTATAAGACTTAGGTATGACTCGGCCGAGGCTTAATGCCGAACCAGCGACCTCCCAGTCTCAGAGCGGGCGCCCTACCATCTAGGCTACCGAGATATTCAATGATTAGACATTTTTGGACTAATTCATTGTTTTATTTTAATTCAAAGGTAATGCATTATTTTAAATCACTATTTTACACATATATGTGCACTAATCAAATTCTTAAATTTGTTATTTTTATCTTAGTCAAAATGTAATGCAGTTTTTTGCTATGCAATAGTTAAATGTACATTGTGTAAAATTTGACTAGTATATGGCACTGTATTTATTGTCAAATGCAAACCCCAAAAAAATTCCAAGAGCACACCGTAGCAGCAAGATGTTGGACAAAAATGCCGGTGAAGTATAGATTCCGCTTTGTAAAATAAATACAAATCTTTTAACCTATGAATATTCATAAAAAATTACATTCGTATGATGGTCCACGTATTTTTGTTTTTTTTTACTAAATAAATGTTGTTTTGTTTCAGTAGAAGACACTAAATATTACACACTGTTCCTTTAATTTTTTAACGTAATTTATCAATTTTGTTTTGTTTTTGTCAAAAGAGAATGCAATTTACAAAAATACTGTTTTTAAATTAATCTATTTAATTATTAAAATTGAATAATATATTAATTTGTTTTCTAATAGGTCAAATTGATTATATTTAAAAAATGTCACATTTTTTAAAAAAACTATACATTGAGTAAACGTTTCAAAATTAATTCATTTATTTATTATTTTAGTCAAAAGATAATGCAACTTAAAAAATATATACTTTTTTTATTCAAGTCAAACGAGAATTCAATTTAAAAAAAAATCTAAAATGATACAATGAATACAAAACATTGCATGTAATGTACGGAAATATTTATTTTCTAATTGTCTTTGTAAAAAATGTGCTTCATATCTGGATAAATAAAATAAGTACATGACAAAAAATTGCAAGTGCTGTACAGAAAAATGCTTTGTCTTTTTTTCAGATTTTGGATAAAATCGGATAGATATCTTGATATATAAAATTAACATATGAGACCAATAAATAGCAAATACTTTACAGAAAAATACATTGTTTTTCTTGTTTGCATTACATTTGATACATATCTTGTTAAACAAAATATATACGACCCCATATAAAGCATTTACAGAAAAATGTAGGAACACTCGGAATGAAGGTAGACAACATGATTTGAGAAGTAGGATTTATACATCATATTAATTTTTTATTATTTAACTTTAGCGGGACAGACTATTAACTTGGCAATATTCATGACTAGGGGCAATATTATCCCCTTACAGGTACTTCGTAACCTGAAACATTTGTATGTAGAAAAATTCTCAAGTAGAGGTACCACTGTAGTTCAAAAAGGCTTAGTCAACCACTGAAATAGCATGCCAGTTAGAAATGCGAGTCAAATGAAAGTGCTACAAAGGCGAGTTGCGAGGTCGTGATGCCGATCGCCAAGCTTGTAAACCTTTAAGGAAGGGTGAATTTTCTAAATACTGTTTAAAGAATGCCAGGCTGAATACTCAGCCGTCACACATTTTCATCTTACTAAATCTTGCACTCTTTCTGAAAAATTGGTGATTTTGCTTTGCAGCCCTTTGAGACTTCTTGTGATTAAGGGCTATATAAATAAACATGACTTGACTTGACTTCACTAAAAAGTCCAATGGACAGGCTGTGGCCCGCGAGCTGTAGTTTTCTCACCCCGGTTTAATATCATTATCGGCTCCCCCAATTTTTTACATCACTAATTTCTTTGCCATTCTTAAAGGTACAGTATGTTTCCATTGAATAAATTATAAAGGTTTTGTCAGGCGCTCCATCCAGCAGATCAAGGTGATTCATCATACTGATGGAAAAACATGCCACATCGTCATGAAGTCTTGCTCATTCGTTTGCAACGTTGCTCAGATTAGTGCCACGTCTCGCTTGATACACTTCGGTTGCATCGGTTCTATTGTTCAGTAATGGTCAGCTAGGGGAGAATTGTTTTCAAAGAATAATAGTTTTTGAATCCTCCTTATTAAAACCGAAAACAAATTGTTTTTGGTCTGATATCAAATGACAGTGACAATATATTTAATTAAAGCTAGAAGTTACCCATAAAGGCGGAAAACAATAGTTGTTAAGGAATTAGTCCTTCCCACCAGTAGTTCATGCTATACTACAGTGGTTATGTCATGTAAGAACAACAATCTCAAAAATTTGTTCTGCTTTGTTCGATATCTAAATCTGTGGTTGGACACCAATGCCTATTTTATTATTGCGAAATGCAATCATTGAAAATCGGCTGATTTCAACTGCTGTAATCGTTACAGTCTAACTTAAAAACAATTCGCACTCACATATCCGCCAAAGTGAACTAGTTACAGTACATTAAAGTCTCCTAGCACTTCGCTTAGCACCAGCCAATCGACTTTGGGACTTTGGGTACAGACAGATTAAAACTGCTATGGTGTTAGCAGGTAAACATTAGCCAAAGTTTGGCTAGCAGCCAGCAAAAACGTGGAAGCAGAGGGACAAATAATAAACAGCTGTGCACAAACTAGCCCCTCTAGTGAAAGCCAGCTTCACATGACTCACCTCACCTTAGAGATGATGTCATCATAACAACGTTCTTCCAGAAACTGTATTCCCGTTTATTTTTTTCTTTCAACCGAAACAATAAATGTACTCATGCTCATTTTTGGCAGAGTAATTTTTGCTGCTGAAAAAATCAGCCCATCCCTATTGGATAAAGTACAGTCCACACGTACTACTGTATCAAGTTATACACCAAACTCTATCCCTTACCCTATTCAGAGTGGAATGATGATAATAGTACTGTAATAGGGCTCTCATATGAATATCGATCTACATCTCTTTCCTTTCCAAGTAAAATCAGCTTAGCTTTGCACAAATTCACCCCTAATTGATAGCCAGCTTCAAATGGCTCGCTTCACATTAGACAATATGTGACAATGCGTTCAGTTTAATTTTTTTCTTTTTGCCGAAACCGAAAATGCTCTTTTGCTAATTTTAGGCAGAGCAATTTTCGCTGCCTCGAATTCAGTACATCCCTATTTCAATGTAGAGTCCACGAACAACTGTATCAAATTAAATCATGTACATAGACCTAACCCTGTTCACCAAAATAAAGTAATTATAATTGTAAATTAAACTCTCCCGGCACATAACTACCAGGCAATCAACTTCGGGTATGAACAGATTTAATGCCACATACAAAGGGGCTGTTTACGAATTAAACCTGCTGAACTGTAGATAGTTATCTCTGTAGTGTCAACATGTAAACATTAGTTAAAATCCTGCTAGCTGTTAACGAAATATGAAAGCAGAGGGATACAGGAACTTTTAAGAAAATATCTGTATGGTCAAAGCTTGGTGAGCTCTGGTTTTGACAGTGTCCTCAACCTTCTTCCCACTCTAATGTAAATAGAAATATAAGTAAACGTGTCGAGCACAAACTTGCCCCCGAGCAAAAGCCAGCTTCGCATGGCTAGCCTCACCTTAGACATGACGTCCTCACAACAATGTTCTTTCGGAAGCCCTTTCTTGGTTTGATTTTTGCTTTCGGCTGGCCATGCCAGAAATTTGGTACATTCCTTTTGGATAATGTACAGTCGACGTGCAACTGTATCAAATTAAATTCTACACACAAAGCGAAACAACGTACTTGCGGGTGTCATAATACATCACAAGCAAGCAATGTCACCCACTGACCCACTCTCCCACTTATGTATTCATGCATAGCAAACAAAAAGACGTCGTGTGACCCTGCGGAAGGCTTTTATAGCGTGATGTCATCACGCCCCATTGTCATAAACGAACGCCCGCCTGTCAATAAATTTCTGAGGGGGGGCCGGTAGTATTACGTCCCGCTCTACTACTGTGCTTTTGACGGACGCCGAGTCATTGTCATGCAAAGAGTCCAATGTTTCCTTTTCTAATTTTAAGGGTCAACAGCATTTTAATACCATTTGAACACGCGCGCGCCCGGCGTGTTTTTTTATGATGCATGTACAAGCTGCTTTTGATAGCTTAACCAGCCAAGCATGGTTAAAGAGAGGAACCGCTGCAGCTGCTTCCAGGGCCCACTTAATTTAGTCCCCTGACCCCGCTTCACCTGAGTCTGCATGGAAATCATAATGCAATTCAAGTGTGAAGAAAAATGATGTACTGTGTATTTACCCAAAATATTTATGCGGGGCCTCTGCTTGCTCCTAATACCGGCCCAAAGTGACGCCTTGTAACAGAGGCTCCCTCCACCCGGGTTTGCTGCTACATTGCCGCCGGCCATTGTCCCCCCCTGCATTATCATTTTCATTGGATTCCGATGTTTGCAGTGTTTACAATGCCTGCCTCCTGCAATGTCGACGGGCTTTACGGAGGCGTTTTTGGGTAATGAAAGATTTCTGATGGAAATTTCTACTTTACGGTCCACACCGGTGAATTATTTAATATCAAACGTGTATATGCGGTTTTCATGGAGCACGCTATTGGAAAATATATGACTACGTTTACATGCCGTATTCCGATTATGTAAAGGCTTGCGCACAGAAATCCGATTAAGGTTACAGTCCGACTGAGAATATTTCGATTGAGGTGGTTGGGTTTTTTTTTTTCATTTTATGATTACTCATGCATGAATACGCATTTGAGTAGTCTGAAGGCACTGTTTTCTTCCATTAGGGAAATAATTGTGGACTTTTAGTACAGAGAAAAATGATACAGACGCTCCCCTACTTATGACCGTCCGACTTGCGATAAACTGTAAATCCGAACATATTTTTCGGAATTGCGAAAAATATCCAGACATTGCTGTAAATTAGATTTTTTTACTGTGTGTACCTTTTTCCGAGTACAGGACAGTACTGTAGTGCTTCTTTCCGTTGTGTGGCGCTGTGAGCGGTAACCCAGCATCCACCCCGAAGAAGAAATCCGCTTCTTCTTTGTGTGTAAACATTCTATACGTCTATACGATCTCCAGCGCGCTAAGAACTTTTTTATTGTTTAATATCTCGTGCATCCATTCAATATGGTTGGTGTAAAGTGTAAAGAAGAGGCGAGCCGTTTCTTTTTAAATGAGATTTCTGTAAAGTAGATCTGTTTATTGATTTATTTATTATAGTGTAACACAATTATTCACTTTATTTATTCCTCGCCCGGGATATTACCAGTGCCGCAACGAAGTGTAGATTTGTAGTACAGAGAAAATTGAGTCACACAAATATATTTTTATTAAAAAAAACAAAAACATATATTTAAAGATGGAATAATCTAACCTGTCCTTAAGGTCTTTCCCTGAGTCTTATCTTTTTATAGAAATCTAGGTTGTGACAAGCAGATTAATCCTAAAGAGTTCGAATATAAAATAATAGGAACATGATTTGCAAATAATGCCAATTATGTAACAATGCACCAGCTCTGAATAATAGTCAAAATTACGAAAAACTGTGCACAATAATAGTCAAAATAACACAACTCTGGCATCCTTAGCAAACCAATATGCAGATATGCGATAGCCAAAATAGAACAGCATTCTTCATTGTATGCAAGCAGAATAAGAATAGATGTCTGGATAAACATTATATGATTTTCTCATTGTAATTTGATTCCTTGTTTAAATACATTTAGTTAGTTTATAGAGTATTCCCTTACTCTTTACTGTTATTCCACGCATATTTGGTGAATTTCCGCATATTATTATATATGGTTTGGAATTATTCATGATTGAATGACACAATCTGTTTACTTAGCTCTCATCTAAAATACTTTCAGTGCTGCAAAGAACATAGGCCTGTAGTACTGAGACGAATGATACTCTGAAACTCTCTAAAAAAAGCCTCATGAACTGATTGATTTCCCTGGGACATTTCTCTTTTACGTCTGCCATAGTTGTATCCGACCATTATCTAGTTTAAGTCCATGCTACTGGCAAGCCACCTAAAGGCACAACTTGTAAATAGAAGGGATGCCACTATAGAGCGCACTTTGGAAGCAAGAGCAAAATAGTACGGTTCTTCGTTCATTTGGCTGAGTGAAGTCTTAATCATCCTTTATTTAATGTCAAATTTAAATGCCGGAACGTCAATTTGCGTAATGACGTCACTCCAGCTTCACCCTTGCAATCGAAATTTAGTACGTATACATACTCGTTTGTCATTAGTCATGTAAACAATTTCTGATCCCAGTCAGAAAAATCCTGCATGTGCAAACGGGAGGTAGGGGAAGAAGATAACTTGAGAATGTTGTCACTTCTCAATAGATGTGTGCGATGTGGAGAAGTTATTTTCTTTTCCCTTTTCTTTTTTTTTTTTATTCCCGTCTCCTTTTTATATCCTTTCGTCCTCTCAAGGTTGCAGTTCACCGAAGCTGACAGCTGCTGCAGGGTTCAACAACACGGACAATGTTTAACATCTCGACGATTTGCTGTCCTGATGTTGCCACGCACTACCTGAGGGATTAAAACGCTAAGTCAAGTCTCTTGACACTTTAATCGCAAAAAAAAATCCCACTAGTAGTGTTATTTGGTACTTGCATAGTGGAAGAGTTAAGTTTGAGCTGTTATTGTCATAAACAGAGGATTATAGTTTAAACAACCAAATCCTGCTAGATATATTGACTACTTGCTATACAAATTGAAATTAAAAAAAACTTTGCTTCTAAAATGCCAAATGTTCTTACAACAGGGATAGAAAAGGTACGGTCCTTGGGCCATATACAGCCTTTCAGGGTTTCTAACCAGGCAAAGTTTTGCAATATACGGAATAAAAGAAGAATAAATATTCCATTTTTGTCATCAAGATTGCTAAAACCATCAAATGGGTTACTTAAATAAAAAGAAAAAAACTAGCCGGCACTAGTGAGACATTTCTATAAAATTCCCAATTTTCCCGAGTCATGGATGACTGTACGTTTCATGACTTAGCATGCATGTTAAGATAGATAGATAGATACTTTATTCATCCCCATAGGGAAAAATCACACTTCCAGCAGTCTACCCTGTTGTTTATTAACAGATTAACATGATGCCCTAGGGGTGCTTGTAGCGGAGTGGATGACGTCACGCCAGTCCAAAAGTTTGACATCCCTGCGGCAGATGGAAAACTTTTCTTTGTGAAAATCCAGGGATACACCACCTCGTGTTAGCAAGTCCGCCTCCTCTCCGATTCACCCCGGCTTTCGTGTCTCTGTTTAGCGGCGTTGAAGCCGGATAGCTCCGGGTAGCTCCGGGTGGCTACACGTTAGCGTCCGGAATGCTAAACGTGAGCCACGTTTCCGCAAAACACAGCAACTGCGCTCCCTGTGCGCTTCGATGTTTTCCACCAGCACTCGATGATCTTATTTGGTCGAGTTCGCATTTACCATTTGGCCTTCAATACCAGTATTGTTGTTATTTGTGGGAGTGTGTTTTTGAAAAGTCACACGTTTCGTAAGTTAACACAGAAAGCTGAACTCTTCTGAGCAAATCTAGGTTGATCTTTATAACAATCTGAGAAACCTCAAGTTTGCTCCCAAACAATAACATAGGCAAATCTATAAAACATGTGTTTATATGTATTTGTAGTATATCTGTATACAATTAACAAATCTTTTCATTAATATTCACGAAAGATAAGAATAAAGATTGAGCTGGTATATTGGTGTAAGTGGGTGGATGAGAGAAATAAATGATTATAAAACTTCAACTTGCGAGGATCTACGTGCCCTTCCCAAACGTGGTTGCTTTAATTGCCTCCTTTTGAAAATGACCCCTATTATTGTCTGGTTACAGACACAGTCACGTCATATTGTCAGATATAAAAAAAATGTGAATATGCTTGATGGCTGTTGAGATTGTCGTGTTTGTTTTGCTGCTGTTGGTGTCGGTGGATTTGTTCAGACCGAGGACAATCGACTTTGGCCTGGATGGATCTATTGACACTAACAAAGATGCTATATCGACATTTCGTTCTGTGTACATTGTTACACAGAATGACAATACAAGGAAATTATTATTATTATTATTATTATTATATAATGAAATTGTGAATATGCTTGATTGCTAATAAGATTTTCGAGAAGGGTTGTTCAAACCTCACATTGTGTTTGCTGTTAAAAACGTCATATTGGAATATAATATTGTGAATGTGCTTAATTGCTGTTGAGATTGTCATGATTGTTTTCTGTTATTAGTGTCAATAAATTTATTCAAACCAAAAATTCATAGCAAGAAAGACAAAATGTGTGCCTTTTTCATCTTTCTTTGATACTGTAAGAATTGTCTTGGGATCCCTTGCTAACTAATCCAACACAAAAAATACAGCATCGTGTCGCAATGTCTGAAAGCACTCAAGATTCTGAACTGAACTAAAAGAGAGAAAGCCCTTTGAGCCCTTTGAGCCCTTTCAGCCCTTTGACACTCTTTGTGATTAAATGCTATACAAATAAAAATGAGTTGACTTGACTTAGAAAGGAAAATTGTGCTAGGGAAGTCAGCCACTAGTATCTCAGCATCTTGATGAAGCTGTGACACAAACCAATAACACACTAGCATTGTATATGACATCAACCAATAGCAAACAAGCATGTATGATGCATGTGACTTGCACAAAAAAAAAGAAAACACTACACAGTTTTAAAATTGTACTTTTTTGGGAATGAGAAATAACTTGTTGATGTCCTATGGTGGGGAAAATGCCTTTACGAGGGGCCCAAAAGTATAGTATTCCATATCCTAAAGGAAAATATCGTAAGGTGGGGACGCCGTAACCCGGGGTCTAGTATACCGTGTTTTTACTTTGACAAGTAGGTGGTGCTCTAACTATGACTCATTTTAAATCAGTCTCCTCAAACATAAAAGCATATAGGGGAATCCTTTCTATTCGACTTTAAAAACTCCAGAAAATGACTCACGACGACCGAATGGATCGTGATTACGATTAACTCCTCATAGGCTGCAGTGCTTTCCGCAGTGCCTGTGGGTAGCAATCCAGAAGCCCATTAGGCTGGCGTAGCAGCATAAAGTCACGGCGAGCGAGGGTGTCTCATCAGAGCTGATAACAGGGTATCTGGTCAAGTCATTAGCTCTCCTCTTATTGAATTCCAGCCAAATAGACCAAATGAAGCTAAATAAAGCTATAGATGGCGAGGAGCCTGCAGCCCATTAATGCGCTGCCACTTCAACCCTCCTCCTTCCTCTTCTTTTGCCTTCCCTCTCTCATTTCCTCCTATTTCACCATGCCTTCTTCTGTCCCTTTCTCTCTTCGGTCCTGTCTGGGGGGGCTCTAATGACGAGCATGTACAGCAGCCCTGACACCCTCACATCTGCTGGCAGTGAGGCTCTCTGCCTCACCACACAGCCTGCTAATGAGATCCCCCCTCCTCCACCACCACACCCATTTAATTAATACCATAAGAATTTTAATTCTGACTGAATCAATTTAATGTGATGTGATTTTTGTCAGCTCTATTCCCCGAGTAAGGGAAGGGAGGGGGACAGAGCAGGCCCTGATGCTTATTACATACATCATTTCACGGGCCCTGCATTCCCTGCTGACTTAAACAAATTCTAATTAAGACTAATTAAAGCATCATTTATGAAAACGCTTGTGATAGTTATGCAAACATTCTGGGTGGGTATGCTCTGCATGATAATTACCCCGGGTTGAAATTAAGACCTGCTCCTTGGCAATTACGCCAGACACACACCAAGCACCTCCTTGCTTATTCCTGCCGCGGTAGCAGACCTGGCTCCTGAACTATCCCTTTCACGAGGCGTTTTAGAAGCTAGACAAAAGAGTATTTTTTTCTGCAGGCAGGTGCCTCTGTAGTGTTCGGCAGAGGCTGGTAGAGGTTAACGTGATGATCAGAAAGTACAGGGATTGCTGTTATATGAGCTGACAAGGACCGCTTTTCTTTTTTTTCAATATAAATTTGTCTCTGATACTTTGCAAAGCTACGTTTGTGTTGGATATATTTCTTAAAGGGAAAGTGTGTATTATTTAGCGCCTCCCAGTGGTAAAGAAAAACTTCATTCATTAAAAAAAATGTTTATTTGATGTATTCATTCTGGGCAGCACGGCGGTGCAGTGGTTAGCGCGTGTGCGGCACAGTTCTGAGGTCATGAGATCGAATCCTTCCGTCTTTACTAAAAGTCCGGCGGCCCATCAACGGGCCGTCGGAACGTTAAGGGGTTGAGGTACCGTATATTATTAAAACTTTTCTTAAATATCTCATGTTTTAATGTGGGCACATGCAGCCTATAGTCAGGTACAGCTTATATATTTACAAAATTGTTTTTCCTTTAAAAATATACTGGGTGTGGCTCATAATCACGTGTGCTTTACTGTACAAATTTTACTGTATTACTCATTAACCTAATAGTAAAAGTTTGTTTTTAGTTTTTGTCTGTAGTTCACAAATACTGTGTTATAACCGAAACGTGACAGGAACAGAAAATAAAAGAAACAAGCAAAAAAAACTAAATATGCCCCTCAAAAAAACTAATTAAATAAAACAATCATTTTCTCAAGTAAAATTCCACTGTCAGATTCCCTTCATTATTTGAAAAATATATTTTACAAAAATATACTTTACCAAATATTTTTTGAAGAAAATACAAGAAAAATACAAGAAAATACGAGAAAATAAAGTCAGCAAACCTAACTACCTCTGCTGTCTTCTTACAACACCCCAATGCGTCCTCACATAGTCGTTATTGATGCACTTCATGATCGTTCATGTTTTTCAGTTTAATTATTTACTTTTTGTTATCTACTTGACCTCTTGATATATCCATTAAGTCAGTTGTTATTTTGTCTTGACGTTGTTTAAAGTGGTGTTTTTAGTTTGCAGTTGCAAAAAGGCCTTAGGTTGTATCAGTACCTGGCAAACCCGGTCTGGATGTTGGGCTGGTGTGAAATAGGGATTTCTTAAATAGCTCTAAAGTTTCTTTTTTGTCATGTGCCGCCCTCCCAGTACAAGAGTGATGGACAACCATTTTTATAGTGCACTTGTGAATTGAAATGCTTTGTTCTGTAGCCCATTTATTGAAACTTGATAAAACTTCAACGAAACTACTTCACCCCTCCGTCTCTCATTCTCCGCCTTACAACCCGGATGAAAACGAACATGCAGAGGAAGAAAAAGTTATTGCCCATTACTAGCGAATATTATATTTAAGAGAATTTCAAGTATAATTTCAGGTATAACCTACGGGAATACTTGGATGCCGTTCATGGCATACATCTTCCATCTGACTTCAATCATTTGTAGAGCTTTACAAGTATAACAGCAAACACATGTGAGGCCTGTATACCAGGGATAAAAAGTAATCATTCATTTAGATGCTTTTAATAAAACTCGGCCGAGCTCAGATGGGGAGGCGTTGTTTGTGTGTTGACACAACACTTGTCACTTCTGTCCTGTTTGTTTGCTTTCACTCTCCGCCTTCCATTTTGGCTCCGGCGTTATTGCGCTTTCGCTTCACCGGCGGCAGCTGGTTCAATAAGGCTTTCGCACTTATTCCCAAATCAGCGACGGGGAAAGGAAAACCTGACTTGCACCCGCGTCTTCTTTTACGCGCCGCGTACATGCAGATGGCACTGCGAGATATCGTCGGAGGTAATCTAATCCCTCCGGCGCTCCCCCTAGAAAGAAGGAGTATTAGCGGCCATATGTCAACCAGATTTGTCAGATTATTCATTACAATTAATTGCTGTTCTGCTTAAGGCCTCTAAGGCTGTGAATTGCTCCAAAATCTATGGCAAACACAAAAATTATGAGTAAAAGACTTTGGCCCTGTCATTCAAATTTCAGGCTGACCTTTAGCGGAGCTTGGCTTTTCAGAGGAAGTGCAGGGGAGAGAGCCTTTCTAATTGGTGTTCCTTCACTCCCCAGCTTTCTTTTTTTTATTTTCCATCTGCAGGTAGAGCGTCTGCCTGTATTGACAGGGAATACAGGAAAGGCTGCAGTGCAGACTCGGAGTTATTACGCCCACGGCCCACTAAAAGTCTTCTGAGTTTCACCCGACTCCACTAAATATACTCATTTATTGGTCGTATTCAAATTAGAAAATTGCATGCCGCGGTAGCGCTATGTACCCTGCCAACTGAATTTGAATGTGAACCCCCTCCCCGTTTTTTTTAAGGCTGCAGCCTAATAGCCACCTGAATTAATGTGCTGTCCAAGGATATGAGCCATAATACTTTGGTGATTAATGTTTCACTTCTTCTTCCCTTCCATAGTTAGGGCTAACACCCCAGAGATAAACTATTCGCTGCAGACTCGCATCATGTTCAGGTGCTTTTTTTTAAATAAGGACGGATAAAAAGGTGTTGTGGATTCAGATGCTTGTTTCTAACAGATTTGTGGTAAGACTTTAGCAAAAGGAGAAGTTATATCTGCATTTCAGGTCTTATGGTATTTTCTCATGGATAATTCGTTCCATAAACACCCTATATTAAGTTAATCTTTACGACGTGAGATCCATATTACAAAATTAATAAATTTACCTGGGTGCATTATATTCCCTCATCCGGACTATTGCTTTCCCTTTTGTTGCCGTTCAGTCTATTCCAGGACCTGATAACAATCCACGGAGCACCCGGTCGTGATCAGTACATCTTTGTGGTCTATTGACATCCTTAAGAGTACGATTAAATTGATGAATTTATTTTTAATGTATCACAGTGGCGCACACAAACATTCACACCCACTTAACACACACACACACAAAGCCCTTCAAGACCTGTCCCCGTGATAGCATTTGCTGTTTGTTATCTGCTGCAGAACATAATGCAACCTTGAAGAAGATCCGCAAAGTATCGAAACCATGGAAAGTAAACCATGATACAGCGAGGGAACGGGAACACCTGACAAAAAATAAACAGTCTCCAACTTCAGGTGTATGTGTAAGAAGTAGTACCCCTCCTTATCACTAGGTGGCAGTAGTTCCCTTTGTAGAAAAAGAAAAACGAAAGGTGAAGTTATAATCAGAAGGGGGGGGGGGGTTTAGGGGTTATTGATCTATCTTCGTTATTCATTATCCATTATCCGTTATCGGTCAGTTCATAATACGCTACAAAGCCTAGGAGCCGGGACACTTACTCTCAACCAAGAGGCCAAGCTAAGGTCCTAGCCCTAAAGCCTTGCTGCGATCATTGCGAATGCACCGTTCCCGGAGGTACTGCAATACCGGGCCGATGCGTGGAGTGGACCGAGCAAGCTCATATTCCATCTCCGAAATGCAAAAATCAAAGATCCTAAGTCAACAGTATGCCATTCTAGAACCACAGTCAAAGGACAAGTTAAGGGCCTGGCAATAAAGCGTTGGGTGTGCATCAGAGCCCGTGCACTAGACCCCTAGGAATAATCAGAAGACCCCACTGTAAGACATAATACCATTTTGTAGTGGGGATGTCGTATGGCGGTGATTGAAACCTATGGTAATTAGCTGTTCCAACACGGCTTTTACCCCAGGTAAAACATTAACATTGGTTCATCTATTTACGAATGTCTCTTTAACAAAAGTTTCAGGTTACAAAGTACCTGAACGGGAAATTATTGCCTCTAGTTACAAAGGCGTTTCAGGATCCGTAGTTAAAAATACAGTACTGTACATGCTGCTATTAGCCACTCCCAGAGTTTCCCTGACGTAAACAAACAAGCTACTGCTTAAAATCTGCCTGGCTCCCAGCATGCTCTTTGTGTCACCATCACAGTTTAGAGTTCGGAGACGAGGAGGAGCAGTTCCAACAGAATAACAGGCAGGATGCTGTTATCGTTCAATCAGCCGCATTCAAAGACATTTTAGCAAAATTCCATAAAGTCTCGGAATTTGTAGATTTCCCGGAAAAAGTCGGGCTATCGCTATGTCTGCCTCCCGCATTTCGACGGATTGTCAAACGTCTGCAAAAGTAGAAATCATTGGATCAATTTTTCAAGTAAAGCGAGGCAAAAAGATAAATGAATATTATTATTATTTCCTTTTTTTCTTTATTTTTTACATTATGTGCCTCTCATTTTATGTTTATTGTGAAGCAATCTAATTTTAACATGTATTTGTTTCATGTTCAGATGCTCTTTTAGGATTTATCATAACAATATCGTACTGTATTTTTGCGGGGCTTGGAACGGATTAGCGGATTTACATTCAAAATGCGTCTCCAGTTACGAAGCTACTCCCAGAACGCATTACATTTTTAAGTAGAGGTAGTACTGTGCATGTTAAACATTAGAAACAAAAGACTTCATAGTAAGGACTAATTATTTGTAATTTACTTGTATATATGTGGTTACGGCCTTGTTCCAAAGCAAAGTTGATAACGTTTGGGCTTTCTCTCTATTTCTTGATAATTGCAAACTTTGTTTCCATGGTTATTCTTTTTCCTATTTTATTTAGCATAACCATACGTTTTGGGTCCCATAGCTAAAAAAAAAATAAAGTAACATAAAAGTTGTAATATTCTGTATTGAAAGAGAAAGGGAGCATTAAGGGAAGTGGTTCAGCTAATAGCATATCGGGATTTACATGACGCCTTGACGCAAACCAACAGCAGACCAGCATCTTATATGACATTGACCAATAGCTGACAGGCATCTTAAAAACTTCTGAAGCACAAACACTGCAAAGTTTTATTTTTGTAAGATTTGTGGAACGCACAAAAGTTGAAATCCGTTGTTGATGTTGACGGTTCACGGATCCCTCAACTGCCATAGTCATCAAGGCGCCACTTTCTGTGGTGTGTCCTGGGCAAGTACCGCCTGGGGGTGCCCATCCCTCTTGAGGCTGCTTTTTGGGTTGGAGTTTGCTCCCCACATGAAATAGATGATACTGGTTTCCATGGTTACCAGTATAATACAGTTTTGAGTTTTTTCCACTGGGTAACGTGAAAAAATCATTAGCTAAGGATGCCGTAACCAGAGGTCCTCCGTAATTGAATGGCTTTACAGTATATCACACTCTCTCGCCCCCCAAAATTACACATCATCCTGTTAGTCCCAATCACGCGTCAAGTAGTCCTTGATGCAAAAGTCACCGAAAATTACAACATTACGATTGACTGTGATTACGACGAGAATCCACGTGGCTGATGATATACTTTGCTTCATTACCGTTCAGGGCGCCGGAGGAGTGACTTTAAGCCCATCTGATTGGCCCACTTAATTGTTCTTTATGAGATCAGGCTTTTCCCAGCAAGGCTTAGCGATTCGGTGTTGGGCTTGAAGTGGGAGGAGAAAATCTCTCCCAGGTCGTATTACCGGGACTGGAGTTAATGAGAAGGTGGAAGCAAGAGAAGCCATCAACATATCAATTTTCATCAACAAGGCTACTGCGGTTATAAAATACGTATTTTTCTCGAATAAATCATCATTTGTGCCGAAATTGAACTGTTTTATAGTAAGAACCGGGCTGTGTATAATTTAGCGGATATCTATCGCAGGAGTCATCAACGTGGTGACCGTGCACCAGGGTAGCCCCCAAAGAACACCTGAGTAGCCTATACACACTTGTGAAAATACCCGAACAATGATGGTTCATTTTGATTTTCTAGACAATTGGATTTCAAACCGGCATGATAAATCATTAACACGATCAGTGTCTTTCAAAGAATATTCTGTGTTATTTAGCGCTTCCTAGTGGCAATACACAACTAATTCATTGAAAAACAGTCGGGATTTAAACAGTAAGCAAAAATACATGAACTATCATATAAACATGCATTTTCTCACATACTTAAGGTGTTTATTTTACATAACATGACGCTCATGACGAGGTCCCCAACCTCTTGCATTAATTAGCGCAAAAGGCACCCATTTTAATATGCATTTCTGAAATAACAACTCATCATTTCATTACTATGTCTTCACTATGCAATTACCACTACAACTATTGGAAGTAGGGTTAAATAGACACAGTCAACCACTCAAAAAATGACTTTGTTAAAAAATCACAATGACCTTGCACTAGTGAGCTGATTTTAGAACAGGTCGTGGGCACCTCAGCTGTCCTTAGGGACACCCTGGTGCCCGCCGGCACCACATTGGAGACCCTTGACCTAGAGCAAGGTTAGGCTTACTTTTGAGTCACAGGCAGTGTTGACTTAAACATTCCCAGGAGATAACCAGTGTCTACAGAGTCATGGTTTATGCTTGAGCATTTTATGATGAAATCCACCCTAATTGGCTTCTAAAAAAACTTTATTTTCTTATGGCTTCCAATACCTTGGAAGGAACTCATGTAGCAGGTTCCAAAGCACGCTTCCGGGGGTCGGTGAAAAGAAAGGGCTGATACTAAGTCTTAATTTCGATACCTACAATATCAATTTACCTACAATACAATACAAAAAAGATAGCATAAGCCTATTCAAAATGTTTTGTCTTCACTGCAGTTATCGAGCTAACCAACATAGAATGCTAGAGCTACACCATAAGAAGTTGTTTTTTAGATTTCTCTCTAATGTCAAACGGTATGTGAGAACAGTCTCTTATTTTTCTAAAATACTCAATTCCTTCTGAAGGGAAAAACCCTATCCTTCATATTTATTTCTATTTTGAGTACAATCAATTTCGCAATTCAATAATTTTGGCGATGGTCAGTTTCATGGAGCTTAATCTGAATAAAGGGGTGTGTTGTGGGACAAATGGTGACTGTACGGAGTTTCCTTCATATTAACAGAGTTTGTAGCTGGAAGGGGGTGTACTACTAGCAAAGGGCATCACCCTACAATTGTATTGGTTTACAACCTATAAACAGCATTATTATTGTGAAGACAGTATCGATCCCAAGACACTAATATCTTTTTGATCAAAGTACTTGCTGAGTATGTTAAATATCGATATTTGGATCAATCCGCCAATCTTACTGTAACAACATTGTAATAACATGATGAGTTTTTATATTAGGAATGCAATTGATAGCTATTTGCGGTAAATATTTCCAAATGGTAAATGGTCTGCATTTATATAGCGCTTTTCAAGTCAGTGAAGACCTCAAAGCGCTTCACAGTGTGCTTCACACTCACCCATTCACACACGCCAATAGCGGCTACTACCTGCTTATCGAAGGCACTCGGGGTTCAGTGTCTTGCCCAAGGACATTTCGACTTTTTACTCAGAAAGAATCAGACCTGCGACCTCTCATGCGCTCTACCTCTTAAGCTACTGCCGCCCTAGACAAGAAAAGACCAAAAAAGTTTCAAAATGATAGCTCTCGGCTTCTGTAAGGTTGGTGACTTAACGGAACACAAGACGATCTATTGCAGTGACCAAGTACTGTAGCTTAAGGACCAGTTCTGAAAATAGCTCACTAGTGATGGGTCATAGTGATTTTCTAGGACAATTTGTTTCTAACTGGCATTATGTTTTAGTGGTTGACTAATCGCTACCTCCGAATATTGCCACCTGGTAATGACTTAATAACGCATTAACAACATAGTTATAACATGATAATCGGATGCTTTAAAAATACCGGTGGCCCTTCGCTTAATCAGTAACAAAAAGTCGCTCTCAGCTTTGAAAAGGTTGGCGACCCCTGATTTAAAGGATACCAGCATGATTTATTGTTCCACGGCGCTTCTTTGTGCATTCCACAAGGAAAAGGAAGCTCTGAAATATTTCAGATTCTCCTCAATACTCGCGCCGGCAGCGGATCAATGCTTCTGGTCCAGGCCCGTCTCATCACTGTACTCCCCCTGAATGACACGTCCTCATTATATTACAATACGCTCGCCACTAAAGGTCATCCTCCCCAGCGCGTAATCGCGCCCAATCAAAAGCGCAAACTTCATACATCAAGCCCATAGTAAATAGGCCCGCCGTTTATTTTCCGTTCATTGGCGAGCCAGGGCCGCCACGCTTGGAATTAAGATAATGCCACAAGCGCCACACATAAAAATCATTTTCAGATGAGTAAGCACACTTCCACTTTACCTATTAACACGAGCCTTCATGTGTGCCGTAATGGGAAAATGTAACAGTGAAATAAAAACAGCGGCCGTAATAAAGTAGGATATCCGGTCTTCTCGTCAGAAAAAGAATAAATCAGTGGAGCGGTGCTAGTGTTTCCATACCGTTTTGGAAACCAAGCAAAGAAATCTGTAGGTGCAAAAAATGTTTTATAGAAAAGAATGATTTTTCAAATGGGTTTTTTAAAATACATTTTATAAATATACAGACGCTGCCCTACTTACGGACGATGGTTCAAAAGTTGCTTCAGTGCAATATTCTGTATGTTTAAGGCTTTAATAAGTAACCTGTGTTGTTTTGTACTAAAAAAGTAAACATTTCTTAAAATAATATGCTCTATAAAAATAAATAAAGTTGAGTTTAAATTACTTTTGGAAGATGCGGTATTCCTCCGTGGTAAAAAGTGGCCGAAAAAAAGCGTTCCGACCATTTTCTCAACCACATCAAGCTTTCTTATTCCACTTTTATTTCTAAAGAACCGGCTCGCCTCTTTTCACTTTACAACAACCTTATTGAACGAATGCACAAGATATTAAACAATAAAAATGTCAAAGTTCGTTGGAGATTCAGTATAGTATGTTTACACACGAACTAGGAAGAGGAAGCGGATTTCTTCTTCGGGGTGGATACTGGGTGATCTCTCTCAGTGCCATCACTCGCTGGTAGCGGCGGAAAGAAGCACTACAGTAATGTCCTGCACTCAGGAAAATGTACACACAATGCAAAATCTAACTTACAGCAATGTCCGGATATTTTTTGACATCCCGAAAAAATGTTCGGATCTACCGTTTTTTGTAAGTTGAATGGCCAGCTCGGTAGCCTAGATGGTAGGGCGCCCGCTCCGAGACTGGGAGGTCGCTGGTTCAAGCCTCGGCCGAGTCATACCTAAGACTTACAACATTGGTACCCATTGCCTCCCTGCTTGGCGCTCGGAATTGGAATTGGGGGTTTTGGTCACCTAATGACTCCCAACACAGCAGTTGGGTCTAAAAACCCGGCGCCGATCGAAGGCGACGAGTCATGTCGATAGCTTCGCGTGACAAAATGATTTCCGGTAGATATCATGTTGATGGTCGATACTGGCTGAATAATAATAAATAAATTAAAAAAAAAGGGAGTAGGGGAGCGTCTGTATACATTTTTTCTTAAAAGCATCTTCATCAGACATATTTTTTTTCTGTAGTCAGAGTAAATCTTTTGTATGTTATTTATTTTTTATTTTTGGATTAATTTATTTTATTCGTTTGCCATCAGGCAACAGCAATTAAAAACATGGACATATGTAAAGGTATATTTGGGAGCTGTTCTCTATCGCATTTCACAAAAAATAGTAAATTTGTAACTAATTACATTGCATTTTTCTGTGTTTTATTCATATTATCTTTTTTATTATTTTTCTAGTACAGTATTACTCAGTATCAACTTGTTTTTACCTGGTAAAATAAGTAATATATACCACAGCCATATCCCCCTAGTGGGAGGTGGCTAGAGTCAGGAACACGTTCATATTTCTGACTCTCTCTGGAAGATTGACACAGAGGAGGGGATTCCCAGCTCCCTTGCTCAACCCAACTGATGTGTTGGGAGTCATTATGTGACCAAACCCCCCAATTCCAACCCCTAATGCCAAGCGCCAAGCAGGGAGGCAATGAGTACCAATGTTGTAAGTCTTAGGTATGACTCGGCCGAGATTTGAACCAGCGACCTCCCAGTCTCAGAGCGGGCGCCCTACCCCCATGGCCACAGAGCTGTAATAAGTAAAATGTTTTCAAATAAAAACAAATATCCACAAGCAGAACCCCATTTAATTACTACTTATTTGTTCAGCAAAACAGACAAAAACAGGTTTTATATGTACATTTTTTTCTATTTTTAGTTTTACTGGATTTTTAACCTTTCCATATAATTAAATAAGTAAAATTCAACTTTAAATTAGCAAATGATTAGCTCGAGGTTTTTTGTTTGAATAGGCTTTATGGTCAAATATAAAGTAATAGTGAAAAGAAAAGTCTAAAAAATAAACAGTCAATAACTTAGTAACTTGGCAACTTTTTGTGTTTGGAAATTTTATTTACAGTATTTTTATTTTATTTTAATAATTTGACTGGATTTTTAGTTGGGTTTTTCCCCGTAACAAAATAAGAAAGGAAATACAATTTAAATCGGGTTCCCTTGCAAAATAAAACCCCTCTATAAATGATGATAAGAATAAATACATACCAATAAAATAAAAATAAAATTGGTACTTTTTTGTAGTTTTATGGGGTTTGTATTTTTTTCCTGAGTAAAATAAGAAAAATATACCTAAAATAAGAAAAATTACACTTTATTTTGTCCTTGTGGAATAAAACATATAAGTAGCATAAAATAATTTTAGAAAAAAAAGCGTTCCGACCATTTTCTCAACCGCTTCAAGCTTTTTTATTCCACTTTCATTTCAAAAGAAATGGCTCGACTCTTCTTTACACCAATCATATTGATTGTATGCACGAGATATTAAGAAATAAAAATTTTAAAGTTCTTAGTGCGCTGTAGATAGTTCAGACATAAACACTATAGAATGTCTGTCACGGTTGCCCATTGCCCTCAATTGGCCCCGCCCGTTTGGCGCCAGCTGCGGCTCGTTGCATGATTGCTTCCCTCCTATTTATGCTCAGTGCTCTCACTCACCCTTTGTCGGTCCGTCAACAAACCTCTGCACCCCAAGACGTGTATTTTTACTCTGTCCGGTATCCTGCTTGTGTATCCTGCTCGGTATCGATCCTGTCTGTCCATTATCAGCTCGTGTATCTGGTATAGATCCCGTCTGGCTCGTCCTGTCTTATATCTGACACCAGAATCACAGTATCTGGTATCGATCCCGCCTGTCTCATCCTGTCTGATATTTTGCGCCAGTCTCCTGTATTCGGTATCAATCCCGTCTTTCTCGTCCTGTCTGATATATGATTCCAGTCTCCAGTATCTGGTATCAATCTCGTCTATCCCGTCCTGTTTGATATCTTGCTCCAGTCTCCAGTGTCTGGTATCGATCCTGCCTGTCTTATTCTGTCCGATCACGTGCGCCAGTATCCGGTATCGATCCCGTCTGTCTCGTCCTGTCTGGTATCTTGCTCAAGTATCCGGTATCGATCTGGTCTATCTCGCCCTGTCCGGTATCGATCCCGTCTGTCTGATATCTGCTCGTGTATCTGGTATCGATCTCGTCTGCCTCTGGCTTCCTGTTTTTCCATGCCGGTCTTCTGTCTCACTTCTTCCGCCTAGCGATCGCCGAATCACTGGTGTTTGTGTTCACGCGCATGACTGCCCCATTCCCGTAAAATAAAGCTTGTCTGAAAATCTTACGTGTCTGGGTCCTACGTCTGTTCTGGTTCTGACAGTTTACACATGAACTAGTAAGAGGAAACTGATTTTTTTTCTTCGGGGTGAACGCTTGGTGACATCTCACAGTGCCACACGCCAGTAGTGGTGGAAAGAAGCACTACAGTAATGTCCTGTACTCGGAAAAAGGTGCACAAAATCTAACTTACAGCAATGTCCAGATATTTTTCGACATCCCGAAAAAAATGCTCGTCTCTATCGTTTCACGTAAGTCGAATGGTCCGAAGTAGGGGAGCGTCTGTACAGGGAGTGCAGAATTATTAGGCAAATGAGTATTTTGACCACATCATCCTCTTTATGCATGTTGTCTTACTCCAAGCTGTATAGGCTCGAAAGCCTACTACCAATTAAGCATATCAGGTGATGTGCATCTCTGTAATGAGAAGGGGTGTGGTCTAATGACATCAACACCCTATATCAGGTGTGCATAATTATTAGGCAACTTCCTTTCCTTTGGCAAAATGGGTCAGAAGAGGGACTTGACAGGCTCTGAAAAGTCAAAAATAGTGAGATATCTTGCAGAGGGATGCAGCACTCTTAAAATTGCCAGGCTTCTGAAGCGTGATCATCGAACAATCAAGCGTTACATTCAAAATAGTCAACAGGGTCGCAAGAAGCGTGTGGAAAAACCAAGGCGCAAAATAACTGCTCGTGAACTGAGAAAAGTCAAGCGTACAGCTGCCAAGATGCCACTTGCCACCAGTTTTGCCATATTTCAGAGCTGCAACATCACTGGAGTGCCCAAAAGCACAAGGTGTGCAATACTCAGAGACATGGCCAAGGTAAGAAAGGCTGAAAAACGACCACCACTGAACAAGACACACAAGCTGAAACGTCAAGACTGGGCCAAGAAAAATCTCAAGACGGATTTTTCTAAGGTTTTATGGACTGATGAAATGAGAGTGAGTCTTGATGGGCCAGATGGATGGGCCCGTGGCTGGATCGGTAAAGGGCAGAGAGCTCCAGTCCGCCTCAGACGCCAGCAAGGTGGAGGTGGGGTACTGGTATGGGCTGGTATCATCAAAGATGAGCTTGTGGGGCCTTTTCGGGTTGAGGATGGACTCAAGCTCAACTCCCAGTCCTACTGCCAGTTTCTGGAAGACACCTTCTTCAAGCAGTGGTACAGGAAAAAGTCCGCATCCTTCAAGAAAAACATGATTTTCATGCAGGACAACGCTCCATCACACGCATCCAAGTACTCCACAGCGTGGCTGGCAAGAAAGGGTCTAAAAGAAGAAAAACTAATGACATGGCCTCCTTGTTCACCTGATCTGAACCCCATAGAGAACCTGTGGTCCCTCATCAAATGTGAGATTTACAAGGAGGGAAAACAGTACACCTCTCTGAACAGTGTCTGGGAGGCTGTGGTTGCTGCTGCACGCAATGTTGATCGTGAACAGATCAAAGCACTGACAGAATCCATGGATGGCAGGCTTTTGAGTGTCCTTGCAAAGAAAGGTGGCTATATTGGTCACTGATTTGTTTTTGTTTTGTTTTTGAATGTCAGAAATGTATATTTGTGAATGTTGAGCTGTTATATTGGTTTCCCTGATGAAAATAAATAATTGAAATGGGTATACATTTGTTTTTTGTTAAGTTGCCTAATAATTATGCACAGTAATAGTCACCTGCACACACAGATATCCTCCTAAAATAGCTAAAACTAAAAAAGCCCCACTCCAACTTCCAAAATATTCAGCTTTGATATTAATGAGACTTTTGGGTTCATTAAGAACATGGTAGTTGTTCAATAATAAAATTAATCCTCAAAAATACAACTTGCCTAATAATTCTGCACTCCCTGTATATTAAATATACATATACACATACATAAACATTCACTATAGCTATGCACTTCAAGTCTCACATCACACTACTTTGCAACTACTTGTGTTTGAGAAAAAAAAATCATTGTCTTTCCTCTTATTTCTTTGCATCCAGGTTTCCATTTTACATCTAAACATCAAATTCCTTAACGATGGTTGTTTTAATTGGGCTGCTAATTGCTGCTTATAAAAATATATATTTCCCTCCTTTTCATCTTTATCATCTCCGCTAGAATCAGAAGTGGGTTGTCATAAAAAGAAGTGTTAAAAATAAAAAAATATTAAAAAAAGAAAATGGGATACAGACCCCTCTCCTGGATATTACCATAATGAGCAAAACACACTTAGTGGGCCATGACCCAATGTCATCTGATTACAGCCATGATTAATGATATCCTTTTACAAAAAAACATGCCGCTACTGTAAGTGTCAGGATTTAAAAGAAGCAGATGCTAATGTATTCATGTTTTCTTACATCCGTTATTAGGATGTTTGTGTGCGAATGTGTAAGGCATTGTTCTATAATTGAATGTCCTCCATTTTTCATTTTGCGCCGTCCCAATAAGAATTGTTCTATTGTTAGACTCAAGCGTTGGTGCGTGGCTGTCTAGAAATGAAGCTAGTTCCTTTTGGGGCCCCGCTTTTGGACCCCTCAAATGATTTATGCGGGTCTGTGTTACCAGACGAGAATTAGAGCTAGCGGTGGATTGAGAAATAGAGCAGAAACCTATGGCCCGCGAGCCATTTTTGGGTCTTTTCATGAGCACATCTGGCTCGGAGATTAAATAGAAAATACAATTTTAGTATATTGCTACATTCGAAGATGAAATTAACATGTGCAGGAACAACACCGAGCTGAACTTGGGTTTGAGCCAGTATATATAGGCCTGTGTCATGATTACAAATGGGAATCACCTGTGCCCGCGCATTTGGCTCAACCGCTGCGGGTTCTGATTGGCTCCCTGTCCCTATTTAAGCCCAGCCCTGTCAATCCCCTGTGGTCAGCCCATCTGTGGATCTCTATTTATACAAGGAGAGCCTTTTTCAACCCTGACCCCCGCCTGTCCCGTTTTTGCTCTCGTTTGTCTCCGGCTATGATCTGTTTTGATCCCAACCACATCTGCTCACTTGTCCCGGGTTACGAACCATTTTTGATCCCGACTACGTCTACTCTCCCGTCCTGGTTTATGACTCGTTTCCGACCCCGACCACACTTTTGCTCTCCCAGTCCCGGCTACCGACCTGTTTGTCTGTTCCTGACACCGCCATCGCTCGCTGCGGAAGATCCACTTCCGTATTCGGATCGCAATCCGAGTGCGAGAACGACTTGCTTCCCGTGTCCAGCGAACACCGGATAGTGGGCGCTGCCCTTCCTCTCTCTATTTCAATAAACTTGTGAGAAATATTACGCGATTGGGTCCTGATTCCGTTCTGTTCTTGACAGTCTGTAGTTTACAGTCAAGGTGTTACACCAACAGACCCCGTTTTGGCTGTACATCGCTAAAGAATCCTCTTTATGGAATCTCTTTTAAACAATGTATGTTCATTGTTGAGACACTTTATTAATGAACCCACAGAACAATTGGTCAACAGCCAAAAACGCCAGCAAAGCACCCATAGCAATTTGATTGGGCGAGCGGCACAGCTTACACACTCTTTTTTTCCCCCTTGCTCAGCGCCGTCTGCACCGAAGGTAAATACCTTGGTATGCTCTTACAGTGTTTTGTCAATTTTTTACCAAATACTTTCCTACTATTATTTATGAGAAAAAGGATGGTAAAAATGAGCCTCAACAGTCTTAATTACCTGTGGGAGGAGGACACATTTTAAGTGGTATATCTATATTAATATGGGACACATGCTCTGGGAATGTCATTATTTCATAGATTTTATCAAATCATCAAATGTTACACAGGAAAATAAAATGTGCTGAAAATTTAACTTTTACCTGGAAAAGTTTTTGGGCAGTTTTGTTGAATGCTGTCTGTAGTTTTTGCTTTTGTTGCTCTTTGGGTGAAAATGTTTCGTGACCCCTGAAATAGAGGTTCAACAATTTTTTTTCAATTTTTCTTATTTTATTTGTTGGTACTGTTTGGTGATTTTACAAAACAAAAATTATATATCATGGCATATTTTGCCCAATTAAAGGACAGTTGACCCTGGGATATGTCATTAATGTCATGGTTACCGATGTGAATCACCTGTGCCTGCTCATTTGGCGCTAACTGCCGCGGGTTCTGATTGGCTCCCTGTCAGTATTTGAACCGAGTCCTGTCAATCCCCTGTTGTTAGTCCGTCTGCGAATCTCTGTGTACACTATGCAAGCCCTTTTTTGACCCTGACTCTCGCCTGTCCCGTTTTTGCTCCCGTTTGTTTCCGGCTATGACCTGTTTAGATCCTTATCGCATCTGCTCTCCCGTCCTGGTTTACGACCCCTTTTTGTTCCCGACCACGTCTACTCTCTCGTTCTGGTTTACGACTCGCTTCCGACTCTGATCACGTCTTGCTCTCCCAGTCCCGGCTACCAACCAGTTTTCCGCCCCTGACACCGCCATCGCTCGCTACGGAAGATCCACTTCCGTGTTCGGATCACAATCCAAGTACGAGAGCGACTTCCTTCCCGCGCCCAGCGAACACTCGATCGTGGGCGCAGCCCTTCCTCTGTCTTTCAATAAAACTTGTGGTAAACGTCACGCAAGTGGGTCCTGTTTCCGTTCTGGTCCTGACAATTAATCCATTCTGAGGCAAGATCACAAGGTGAAATTGTTATATACGGGGATAGAAACCTGTGCTAATGAATTAATACGTTCCAAAAAGCCCAGGTTAAGACATTTAAATTGTACACAATATATACAATAAATATTAGCAATAACACAGTCACTATATAAGCGTTTTTAGAATAAAATTTCCATTTACAAATACATGTTATATATGTATTTTTTAGTCCATTAATCAAGTTTATTCAACAGCTCGAAATTAAAGCAAAGTAATAAATAACGCCGCTTTTGAAGCACTAAATTCCATATTATGCATTGAAAAACTCCAAATGCAACATTGCTTCATCTGGACATTTTTTCACTTTTATTTAATTGATTAAACATCTTAATAAACAAAATAAATACATGAAAAAACAATGGGTAAAGAAAAATGAAGCCAGCTATTTGAATTTTAGGGAACACTGGAGACACCAAATAAACACATTTAGCAGTACTTTTGTTTTTTTCTTTACAATTTAATATGTTTTTGCTACTCCCATTACCATGACTGCTATTGTTGGGACTCATTACTAGGCAAATTAAAGTCTGTTACACGATATTCTAATTTGACTGGAAAAGAGGGAACGGGACAATTGTGGAAGGAAGTTCAGCCTTTAGCATATCTTCGTATTTTTTGATGATCAGAAGCTTTGTTTCCATGGTTATTATTTTTTTGCTTTATTTTCCTTCACTGTTCGCCTTTGCACCAAAAGCTAATAAACAAAGTACAAAATGACAGTGTTTTATTGTAGTAAGCCGCAAAGTCTTTACGAAGCACACGAGATTCTGAAACAAAAGAAGAAAAATGAAAGGCATTGTGGGAGGGAGTTAGGCAAATAGCACATTGGCATCTTTTTGAGTTGTTACGCAAAATATTATATGACATTGACCAATAGCAAACAGGCATCTTAGAAAAAAACCCAAATGTTGTACGTTTTGGGTGAACAAAATAACATTTTTTGAAGTCGTATGCTGGGAAAAATGCCGTAACCCAAAAAAATATTGTATTCCATACTGTATCGTGAAAATATCTTGAACTCGGTACATCATACTCTGGAGTACTGTGCAAGTATTTTAAGTATTTTATCCTGTTTCTTGAAATGAATTGGGCAACATTCGCTGTACCATCACCATTTAATATATTGTAATGAACCTGATAAAGGACAGCCCGTATTAAAAGGTCACAGAAGCAAGAATTTTTCTCAAAAATTTGACTTTTTTCATTCTGTTGTTCTTTTGTTGTTGAAAAATCTGACATTGGTACACGTGAGCCTCTTATTTGACTTTGATTCAAGCACGGGTCCATTTCATGAGTCAGCAGAAAATGTTTTGTTTCGTGCTTTGTGCAGAAGCCACATACAAAGCCAGCAGTGAAATTAAAAAAAACAAAAAACAAAGCCTTTAGTGTTACAGGGGCCACAATGTGGTTTTGTCCGCTTAATTGCGAGTGGGATGGATGTGGAGTGGCTCACTCAAGAGACTTCTTTGTAGCCCAGAGGGGCCTATTTGCATTTTGGGGAAACCTTGTCTGTTAGCGGCCGCTAAAACCGGGGTAACCGGGCACAAATTCTTCTGCCGCCCACTATGCATTCTTCCATTTTATATTAAAAATTGTAGCCAACAGGAAAAACACTTTGTAGGTTTTTTATTTCCATTTATGGTATAGATGTCGAATAAATTATATTATTTTAAACCAGGCTGAGGGTGAATCATCAAAAATATGACTCGCCTAATAGAATTAAATTGTTTTTGTGTTATTGTATGTTCAATTGTTATTATATTTTTTAATGTATTGATTATAAATATATATATGTGTATATATATATATATATATATATATATATGTGTATATATATATATATATATATATCATTGGTTTTTTAATTATTTTATTTTAAATATTTATTTATTTCATTTATTTTTTAAAAGAGTTTTCTAGTTTATATTACTACAGCAGTCTTTGTTATTTATTTTTAAATTTACATTTATTTTTAATTTTTAGCAGTTTTTGTTATTATATTTATTTCATATATATATATATATATATATATATATATATATATATACAGGGCAGCACGGCGGCGCAGTGGTTAGCGCTTGTGCGGCACAGTTCATGTCATGGGAACCTGTCGTGGGTTCAAATCCAGCTCCAGACTTCCTGTGCGGAGTTTGTATGTTCTCCCCGTGCTTGCGTGGGTTTCCTCCGGGCACTCCGGTTTCCTCCCACGTTCCAAAAACATGCATTTCAGGTGAATTGGTCGGTCCAAATTGTCCCTAGGTGTGAATGAGCGAATGCGTTGTCTGTCCCTGTGTGCCCTGCGATTCGCTGGCAACCAGTTCAGGGTGTCCCCTGCCCACTGCCCGGAGATGGCTGGGATGGGCTCCAGCCCCCCCGCGACCCTAATGAGGATAAGCGGTACGGCTGATGAGAGGAGATATATATATACAATCTTAAGTTATGTTGAACTTTTATTGATTTATCTTAAATATTATTAGAATTTCTTTCAATGTTTTTTGTTATTTTATGGATTCTTTTTGATTTTATCATTCGATTTTTGTTTTTGTTTGTTGTTTTTACCTTTCTGTTGTTTTTTCATAGGATATTTGTATTATATTTTTCAGTTTGGTATCATTTGTTATTTGTTTAGATTTTTAAATGCTCTTTGTTGTTATTTTATTTGAGTGTTTTATACATTATTTTTCAGTTATTTATTATTTTATTTGTTTATTTTGTTTACCTTTTAACTGGTCTAAGCTTTTTTTCAATGGCTATTTAGATTTATTATGATTCTATTTTCATAGTTTATTAGTACATCATTTAGTTCTATGATTTGAAAATCAGTTTTTGCTGGATATTTTGGCTTGTTATTAGTTTATCAATTCATCAAGTTTTTTTTTTTTAGCAGTTATTTTTTAATTTATTCTTTTGCATTTCATTTTGTTGTAATTTCTTTTTTATTCGATCACAAGGGCTGTGTTCCTTACCTCAAGGGCTTTCTGCTATATTACACTTGAAGGGTGCAAAGAATCCACCCTGCATTTGTGTATTGGCCTGTCAAAAAATTAAATGAAAAGTCATTCTAATAGGCGACCCTTGGCCTAGTTCATATTTCCTGTCAATTACCAAAGTATGAAATCATGCATAGTTATGAGACACGGCCAAGCGCATTAAAATTCATAAACAAAGTGTGTTTAGAGCACGTTACACTTAAATGCTAGCACTTAATTTACATTATACGCAAAATAAGCATGCTAGCTGCATCCTTCATTGATGTAGGTCTTTCAGTTTTCTTTAATTCCTAAAACATTAGCACTTTATTTCCATTTCGCAGAAACCGAGCATGCTAGCTTGCATTTTATACGCACCGTGCATGTTTGCTTTTTTCATAATCGCTTGTTCAAAGCCGGCGGCTACGTTGCAATCATTCAAAACCGCCGCAACCACGGGCTAATTGTTTAGCGCGCAATTACAGCTAGCGCAACGCTAACCGTTTTGTGTAACTCAGGTTTGTGTAATTACATTTCTTAAGGTCAACCTTTCACCGGGATAAATTAGTGAAATTGTATTGTTGACCACTTCGGGGCAAGGATCCGAATGCAATTATCTTTGCTAATATCATTTGCACTTCAGCGGGAAAATCCCATTCGGAATGATCTGATGGAGTCTGTTCTCACAAGAAAGCTGTTAGATTTTGTGCACTCAATACAGTGAAATATTTCATTATACACGTGCCGTTACACCTTGTTTCAAATAGACTTAAGTTTGGTGTATATTATGAAAAAAAATAGTCACAATTTTTACTAAGTCCATATGTCACAGAGATTTTATATTAAAGGATTTATTTCAACACTGGAAAATACAATTTTTTTTCCAATTACATTGAAACCCTTAAGAAATATTACATATTTGGTTACGGGTGTTTGTTACATAATAATCCTGTCTGTCTGTCTGTCTGTCTGTCTGTCTGTCTGTCTGTCTGTCTGTCTGTCTTTCTGCCTGTCTGTCTGTCCGTCTGTCTGTCTGCCTGTCCTTCTGTCTATCCGTTTGGCCTTCTGTCTCTCCGTCCATCCGCCATCAATAAGACAGCATCACTCTACTTATAAAGCTAGGTAGTTTGCTTTATAGACCTTTCTATATAGCTGTGTAATTATCTAGTTTGCTAGTTAGCTAGCTGTCTTTCTATATATTTTTGTCAAACTAGCGATTAGCTTTTTAGATTGATAAAGGAAGGCGATTAGCTTTCTAGCTAGCTAGCATCCTCTTCATCTTTCTGTGTGTCTCTCCGTTCATCTGTCCGTCCATTGTCAATTATCTTCCATTTTTTCCTCAAGACAACGAAAAAATACTAATTCTCTAAGAAGTTTAAACTTTAGTAGGCACCTAAAATGAGGCGATGCAACAGTCAAAACAAAGACCTTATTCCACCCCAAAAATAATTTGGGATACACGTATTTTTTATACAATGAAGCAACAATACGTTGAATTTACAGATTTAAAAATGGACTACTACTTGAACAAGGAAGATTGATATTAAAATATATATATATATATATATATATATATTTTTTTTTTTGATTGGGTGGTTAGTGTGCAGCCCCACGTTGTGGAGGTTTAGGGTTCAATTCCATTTTCCGCAACTTTTTTACATACTGGATGATTTTCTGGATCGCGCCTCCTAAAATCCATTTGGCTAAAATAATTTATTATTATTTTCCTCCAATGATTAAGATATCAGTAATCATCTTTCATCCAGAAATAACAGTCCGAGATTGAACAACCAATAAAACCTTTTCAATTGAATCTTGCAAAATGCACATGAAACCCATTTTCAACACCAAACTCACCCGGGGAAGTGTCTAGATAGCTTCTCCTAAAATCAAAGTAGCTAAAATCATTACTTCTCGAATGAATAGATTTTCAGTACATTTTTTTGAATTAAAAACAGCAGTTTTAAAGTCAATTTTAGTAAATGCCCAACAATTTTTTCAAAACCAAAGCCACTGGATTGGATTCTTTGTAGCTATGTAAACTCATTAGCTAATTTTTTGTCCAACGACTAGATCATCAGAAATCAAGTTAGCTAATATAATTAGATAGCTAACATATCTAGTCAGCACAAATACTTTTGTAAGATTTATGCCCTAATTCAATAATGCAACATATTTTTTGTCCAATGTGTAGATCATCAGAAATAATATTTTATCAAATCAACTTAGCTAATATCATTAGCTAGCTAATGTAGCTAGTTAACACTCTGAAGCGCAAATACTTCTGTAAGATCGGTGCAATCGTCTGATAATGCAACATACTTGTTTTGTCCAATGACTAGATCGTCAGTAATAATCTCTTATCCAAAAACAGCAGTCCTCGAATCAATTTTTTACCTACGCCAAACACACCCAGATGAGTGTCTGGCTCACTTCTCCAAAAATCCAGTACAAATACCGGATTGCAGTACACAAACATGATGTGTTTTCGTAATCATCGGGCGCCTGGAGTGGGATATCGATCCGAGCGTATCTTGGTCAATCAACTAAATGATTGCTTATAAGCCCTCAGTTTCACCTGGGGGCTGGGAACACAAGGGGCAGGGGGTTTGTAGGGGATCCGAGGGAAACCAAATTACAGCGGCCCCGGATATAGAGTGCCAGACCACTGATAGTTCCCCCGCAGCCTCGGAGAAGTCAGCAATGCAAATGTACAATAAACAGCGCCTAAGCTGGCGGAGGTCTTTCAATCACACGGGGGGCAATAGTTCAACCCCTGCCATGCATAATCCCGGTCTTGACACCCCCTGGGATTCCGCCTTCCAACCTGCTCAATGGCACAAAGATATTAGATAGCCATATGTAGATTGACTAAGTAAACACACTCTCTTGATAACACAATACAATCTCTTTCCAAGTAGGAATATAGATTCCAAGCTAAATTCTGCCTTCCGAGGGAAGGCTTAACCACATCGAAATTCAACGCCGCTCTTTGCTTTGTTTGACGCTCTTGCGGGGTTGGAAATTGCTAGCTCCTATTTGTGATTTCGGTTACCTGGGTGTTTGCGTTATACGGGAAAATCAAACTCTGGTATGATTGTTGGAGGAGCAGTTTGGGAGAGGTGGGACAACTAAAGAATCATAGAGTCAATGCCTGGGTTACGGCTTTCCCAGTTTACAATATTTTCACGTTATGATATGAAATAAAAAAAATTGTTAGGTTTTGCAGGTAGACTCAAGTGAAAGAGAAGATATTGGTGCTCAACATAAGGATGGTATTTCATAACGAACCCAGGAAGAAAGTAACAAGCAATGGTGTAAACAAAATCCAACCTGACCATGTCCAAACCAGAAACAAAGACCGAGATGGAAAAGCAGATGTAAAGTAACACACAAGGAGTCACAAAGGAGTCACAAAACTACGAATAAACGGTCCAAACAAAAAAAAAAAAACAGAAACTCGCACAAAACAAACATGGGCATGGCAGTGGAGATCCACAGACAGAGGAAATGAAAAGGACCTGTGCTGTGCAAAATGTAATTATAAAGGGTCACGATAATTTGGGACAGGTGTGTTGTGATTGGACACACCTGTGCCCAGTTCCAAAACCAGTTGGCGCCCTCTGGGGGAAGGTGAGGAAGCAGGTTCTAACATTTTTTTTCGCTGGTTGATATGGTATTTCCCCCTAAGAATGTGTTTTTTATGCTAAAGAACTGTGTTCAGATGTAAGTTACAGAATTTGCCCTCCAGAGGGGACCAAAAGGCAGATCGACCGGTTCTCTCACCTTTTTCACATGACCTGCAATTGACCCTAACGAAAAAACTGGTATTAGGACTGTGCCAACAGCAGAGGCTATGCAGTATTTTTTTTTACTCCCATTGTCATTTCCACATTGTCTCCACTTGCACTTTGGGTTTGGTCTGTTTTTTTGTTTCAGGTTTTGGTTTGGAAAGTTTATTTTATTTTTCACCACTTACTTGTTTGTTACTTGTTATCCTATTTTGTCAACCCTGCCACAGGTCCTGCTTTCCTGCAATTGGGTCCACCAGCAAAACATCGCAATGTGCCTCTATGTCTCTGAAATACCTGTATGTTATTGGTTGATGACATATGTTCAGTTAGTTTGTTTCTTGGCTTCATTAGAATACCAGTATGCTATTGACTGAACTCCCTCCCACAATGCCCTTCTATTTAATTTAGAGTCTCGTGTGCATTGTAAAGACATGAAGAGTCAGTGATACAATACAGTATTTATTTGTACTATATTTAATCACAATGGTCCCAAAGCTTGCTAAGGGAGGAAGCAAAAGCATGATAACCATTGAAACAGAGCTTGTAATTATTAAAAAAGCCGCAATAAAGCTCACCAATGACTACCCTCACTTAGTGTCATGGCTGTAACCCATTGGCGATCTGGACTATCGTTAAAACGTTTTAAAAATCTGTTTTAAATTAAATCCAATGTCTCTTCCCACCTGCATCCACTCAATAACTTCACTGTACCAGCTCAAGTCACATCAGACCAAGGGTAAATACAATGTCATTTTTCCTTTAAATTTTCACTTATTTATAAAGTTATTTAATTATACGCAAGTGTACCACCCATGAATAGTACTTATAATATAAGTAATATAATAGTACTATATACTATTTTGTTAATTTAAATATTAGATACAATATTTAATATGAGGAATATGATCTACCACCTGCTAAATAAGACACATTTACTTATTTTAAATACATATCAAGATTATTAAATTATTAAAAAAGTCAAAAGTATTTAAAAAAAATAGAAAAAATACTGCATAAAATATGCACATTTTCTTTCTATAGGGAAAGCCTTTTCTTTTGCAGTGCACGCTTTAAAAAATGTTTTTACATACCAAATAGTTAATTTAATTTGATTTTGTATTATAATATTTTTTCTGGGGGGAAAAGAATAAGAAAAAAAACGTACTTAATAATAATAATAATAATAATAATAATAATAATAATTTCCTTGTATTGTCATTCTGTGTAACAATGTACACAGAACGAAATGTCGATTGCACCTGACCCGTTGTAGCGAGCCGATGCAGCCGCAGCCAACAGAGGGCGCCGCCGACCACTTTTTAAGTCTTAGGAATGACTCGGCCGGGGCGCGAACCACCTATTATTTAGCAGAGACAGGAATAGAACAGGCGGCAGACCGGCTGGGTGGTTTGCATGCCGCCACATGGTCCAGCGTTTAATTCCAGCTACCGAAGCCTCCTTGTGTGGAGTTTGCATGTTCTCCCCATTCCTGCTTGGGTTTTTCTTCGGGCACTCTGGTTTCCTCCTACATTCCTAAAACATGCATGTCAGTTTAATTGGCCTGTCCAAATTGTCCCTAAGTGTGAATGAGCGAGTGAGTTGTTGCAACTGGCTGGAAACCAGTTCAGGGTGTCCCCTGCCCACTGCCCGAATATAGCTGGAATGGGCTCCAGCACCCCCGCGACCCTTTTGAGTAGAAGTAGTGCAGAAAAATTATGAATGGATGGAGCTGTTTACGGTGGAAGATCAAGCGATTTTGGTCACCATGGTGATTGCGTTCCTGCAACCGTCCACGAAGCGTCGTCCCTCACTGCCATGATGATGACAAAGGGACTCTGTCATCGGTTTTAGTAAGAAAAAAGCTTTGTGGAAGCGTCAAGTCTGTCTTTATCTAAATATGACATTTTCTCACCACACTGCTTCACTACGCCTACTCGGGTGCTGCCTATTCACACTCAATGGCTTGGTACATAAATCAAAACTAGGAAGTGAGGGCTTCCTTGATGTGTGGACAAAAAACTGAACAAAGGCACTCCTGCCATCTAATGTTGATATATCATCCTGAAACCATTCCCAGGGGCTTGATACTTACTGATGAGTTGCGACAGACCTTTGCTTACAGTTTTTTTCTTACATCAAACAAAATTTTACGTTTTTGCATTCAGTGATAATGCTTCTGAAAACATATGTATACATTACGGCACTGAATGAGTTAAAATGAAGCAAATTTTCTGCCAATGGGGTAAAACATTGCGGTGTGTCTGTCTCATGTAATCAAGCTCGCCAGTACGTTTTGGAGTAGGCGGCCATCAGTTGCTGTCTTTTTAAAACATATGAGTCTTATTGCTGCCTCAGGGGGGAATTCCCAGATGGCACGCCGTGATTAGCTAGCTCACTTAGCTGTTTAGCAAAGAGCATCTGGAAACACAGGTTGAATTAACACCAGCGGGCCAATCGTTTGCTCTAAATTGGATGTCGTTGAATTAATATGATTATTAGGCATGCAAAAAAACGCAAGTGCTAATAGATCCGCAGTCATTAGAGTCACTTAAGTGCTTACGTTTGCGGACAGGTTGACATATGTTGAGCGCCGGCCCCCACATCGCGATTATCGCTCTTCCTTAGTTATTCAAATGTAAAATTTTGTCATTTTGTATCTTAATGTGCCTCTATTCTTTATCCTCTACAGCAGGGGTCAGCAACAATTGCCCCTGGAGCCACATGCGTCTCTTTGGCGCACCCTAGTGGTTCCCTGGCATTTTTTTCGAAAACATGTGATACCTGTCTGCTATTGGTCGTTTTCATGGCATCATGTGTGAATTGTAACTACTTTGCTAGTCGGTAATACACTACTGTATTTTTTCCAGTGAATTTATTAGCAAAGGTAGAAGTTAAAATATGATAAGCAGCGAAATGAAGCTTACGATAATCAAGAGATATGAGGAAGGAGCATGAATGGCTATCTTCCCTAAGGTCATTCTGCTTTTTATTTTTTTATGAAAATGTTTACCTGGGAACTTCGCTGCTAGATTTCTTATCTATTAAAGAAAATAACCAAAACCCCCTTAAATTAAACACCAAGGTCCTGATTTAATTCTTATTTTCGGATTGCCTTAAACTATGCGTACTAAGTAAAATACAGTCGGGATGGGTTTCCTCAATGTTTTCTGGTTCAGCTACATAGGGTGCTTTGCAAGTGGCGCCTGGCTTTGGCAACATCTAGTGGACATATTTAAGACTGCAAGTCATAGTTAGATTTGATGCAGCTAATTGTTCTCTTAGGCTTCTCTCAGCATTGTCTAACGAGCTACACAAAATGATGTGGCGGGCCACATCGAGCCTGCAGGACATAAGTTTGACACATGAGGTCTAACTCCACTGTACTTGCACTGATCAAGTCACACCAAGGGTAAATACAATTTAATTTGTCCTTAATGTTGATATTTATTCATCTCATCTCATTAGCTGCACCGCTTATCCTCAGTAGGGTCGCGGGGGTGCTGGAGCCCATCCCAGCAATCATCGGGCAGTGGGCATGGGACACCCTGAACTGGTTGCCAGCCAATCGCAGGGCACACAGGGACAGACAACTTGCTCGCTCATTCACACCTAGGGACAATTTGGACCGGCCAATACACCTGAAATGCATGTCTTTGGAATGTGGGAGGAAACCGGGAGTGCCCGTAGGAAACCCACGCAAGCACGGGGAGAACATACAAACTCCGCACAGTAAGTCCCGTAGCTGGATTTGAACCCACACAGGAGGTTCCCAAGACCTTAGAACTGTGCCGCACACGCGCTAACCACTGTGCCGCCGTGCTGCCCGATATTTATTCATAATGTTATTTAATAATTTGTATGTATATAACATATAAGTGGGCAGCACGGTGGCGCAATGGTTATCGCGTGTGCGGCACAGTTCAGAGGTCATGAGATCAAACCTCTTGTGTGGAGTTTGCATGTTCTCCCCGTGCTTGCGGCGGGCACTCCGGTTCCCTCCCACATTCCAAAAAACATGTCAGGTTAATTGGCCGGTCCAAATTTTCCCTAGGTGTGAATGAGCGAGCGAATTGTCTGTCCCTGTGTGCCCTGCGACTGGCTGGCAACCAGTTCAGGGTGTCCCCTGCCTACCGCCCGAAGATAGCTGGGATGGATTCCAGCAACCCCGCGACCCTACTGAGGATAAACGGTGCAGATAATGGATGGATATAACATACCGTGCGACTTATTCTCCAGGTGCGACTTACATGAGAAATTATTCACAATTTTTTTTTATTATTGAGTTCTGAATTTTTATTCCCAGTCACGAGTACCGTTTCACATGTCAAATAATAATGCATTTTTTGCGCTACTGCGACTTAAACTCGGGAGCGACTTATGTTCTGAAAAATACTGCACCTAAGATGAAGAATATTTCCCACCTATAGAATATGTTTTAATTATTGGTGGTTAAATCCTCTTTATCAAAACTAGCGGACCACAAAGGTAAAAGAAAAGGGTCACAAAAGATGCATTAATGATCATAAGATCTCTCAGGTGTAATTGCCGAGATGCCGACAATCACTCGTACCGACGCTCGCTAATGTATCTCCAAATTTTTCTTGAATAAAAAAACATCATGCAAATGAAGCAGGTTCTCAATTGGAAGACACAGCATTTGGGTGACATTAATCAAAGGAAAATATGCAGACAAAGGTGACAGTAATCCCAATACTCATGCATAAGTGGCACAGCTGTGATCCGGCTCACTCACAGACTCGGAAAAAAAGAGAATTCTATACGTCGAGGAACAAGCGCGCTCTCTCGTTAATTTTATTTTAGCTCATGATCAAGTGGCCACTGACTTCTTTTTTCACACTTACATGCTCCTGCCTTCCAATTACAATAACGCAATTACACGTAACTGTTGGTTTTTCCATTAACACTTTGGAAGTTGGGGAGTGGGCTTCATTTTTTTTAATGCTAAGAAGAAAGACATCCTGTTAAAAGTGCTTGTGCAGGAGAAACAAGTTGTCAGGTTGTCTCTAACCTCAGACTGCCCATGTGCTCAAACTTTAAATGAGGGTTTTTTTTAGAAAGAAAAAAAAAATCCTCCATCGCTATCATATGGGAAAGACTTATCTCCGAAATGTGTTCTTGTTTGTTTGTAAATCGTTTTATTGAAGATTTCTACGGGTACTCATTTTCTGAATACGTTAATATGAACTCATTCAATGACAGACGTTTCCGTCAAATGGGAAGAGTTAGCAAAAATGTAGTTCTGTAACTTTATAAAGTTATATTGCAAGAACATGAAACTTCTATGTGAACGATGAATGATATGAGTCAGATACAATGGAGGGCAGAAAGGAGCCGAAAAAGACAGGAAAAGAAAAGAAATTCCTTAAAAGCTCTGACTTATCATTCAATTCACTCATCTTACACTTTTTTTCCCGTCAACTGTGTGTTCCCGGTTGTGGTGCCTGATAATTTTGCACAATTTTGGTCACTCAGGCACCGCCTGCACACTTTCAATTGCCTAATAGTGGAAGCAACACTAAGAAGAGGGAGGGGGCTCCTTGATTTGCAGACAAAGATCTGATGAAAGCCATCCCTGCCATGTAGTGGTGATCTCTCATACTTCAATCCCAGAGGCTTGATACTTATTTACTGTTTAGCAGCGCAAAAGCTTTTAAAACATTTAATAAAAAAAAAAAAAAAAGAAAAACAACAACTTATTTTTACGGTTTGGCACTCAGGGACAATGCTTCTGAAAATGTATTATTCTTTATGGCGCTAAATGAGTCAAATGTGTTGGTGCTTTTATATGAACAGGGAAACAACTCTTTGACGTATCTGATGATTAAACTTTGAGTTTCAGGGAGAAAATGTCATGTCAGTTTTCTCCACCCTCGTATATTTTTTGTTGGCACTCTGATAAAAAATAGTGTGATAATGAAATAAAATCCGATGTTTAATTGTCAACTGTACGACTGGTGGCCTATTTGGTAAGTGTTGTTGCTCTCACCGCACAGACACAAGTTCGATACCTGGTACACACAATGGATTTTTATTATGGTCATTGCACATACATACATAAATACATATATATATATATATATATATATATATATATATATATATATATATATATATATATATATATATATATATATATTATTCATTTCTATTAAGAAAATTACAAATATAGAATAAAACAAGGTCTATCCTTTATACTAGGTATTTCAAACTTGTGGACTGTGGGCCGTTTGCAGCCCCCTGGGTGATAATGCAAGGCCCCCGCCTTAATATAAAGTTTTAAAGTAAGAAAAGACAACTTCAACTGATTGATAATCTCTAACATTTATCCTTCTTTTTTTAAATTTTGAGATCTTAATTTGTGTAGAAAATGTACTTACTTGCTCACTTATTTGCCAAATTACCGTTTTATTGAGTTATTTCTGATTTCTTTATTCATCCATTTTCTGCATTACTTTTCCTCTGACTGAGTTATTTATTTTCTTATTAATTCTTCCATCCATCCATTATCTGTACCGCTTATCCTCAGTAGGGTTGCGGGGGTGCTGGAGCAGATCCCAGTTTTCTTCGGCCAGTGGGCAGGGCACACAGAGACAGACAACCATTCACTCACTTATTCACACAAGGACAATTAGAACCGGCCAATTAACCTGATATTCATGTTTTTGGAATGTGGGAGGAAATTAGAGTACCCAGAGGAAAAACGCAAGCACAGGGAAAACATGCAAACTCCGCACAGGAAGGCTGGTAGCTGGATTCAATCCCACGACCTCAGAACTATGCTGCGGAGGCGCCAACCACTCAGCCGCTGTGCCACCCCCTTATTAATTCTTATTCTGTTTATTTTATTTTTATAACGTTATTTTGTGTTGGGGGAAATACATATTTGAAAAGGATGGATTTTTTTATCATAGTTTTTCTTTTCAAAAACCCCATTTGGCCCCAACTTACCCAGACCTGAGCCCCGGCGGATGCCCAAAAATATGAATTTAAGACTCCTGTTTCAGATGTAGGAGTATTTTATTAGTGAGCGATGAAAGCAAAAGAAAAAAGACACATTCTATTCTATATGGGAGATGTCATATATATATATATATATATATATATATATATATATATATATATTAGTGTGGGCTCCTGGGGATGTTTCTGCTACATTTGTTCCCATCAAAAGCTGGACGATCCACTAGATTTTCAATACGTCACTCCACCTGTCACTTTGCTCCGGCGGACACAATGGACCCCGGCCCCCCTTTTTTCCCAGTCCTAAAGTGTCATGGCCCCCGCCTGGGCTGAGGAGCCCCCGCTGTCCGGAAGGGAGCTCTTCCCAAGCTCGAGTGCCTCCTGCTGGGATCACTGGCCCGATGGAGAGGTTGGATTGTCTACGGTGCGCACCTCCCCCCTCTGTGTCCCCTATCTTTTTCTTCAATCCCATGCCCCTTATCGCCCTCCCCCAACATTCGAGTGACATCGAACGTGCGGATGCAATTTGTCTCTTCCCGCGCCTTTATCAAGTGTCAGGAAGAGACTACTGTGCGGTAAAAAAAGTATTTGCCCTCTTCCCTATTTTCGTTTTTTTGCATATTTATCAGTCACAAAGGCTTTAGATCATTAAAACCAATTTCAATATTACACAGGGATAACCAATGGAAATAGAAAAAAGAAGTTATGAAATAGCAATTCAATTTATTAAGGCACAACAAAAATGTAAACCAATCTGGCCTTATGTGGTCAAAGTAATTGCCCCTGAGCCTAATAGCGAGTTGGGCTACCTTTGGCAGTGATAACAGAAATCAAATGTTTACAATAATTTATAACGAGTCTTTCAGAACGCTGTGGTGGATTTTTGGCCAACTGTCCTATGCAAAATTGTTTCAAATCTGTCATATTGCAGGGTTTTCTGGCACAAGTGGCCGTTTAAGGTCACACCACAACATCTCAATTGGATTTAAATCCACTTTTACCAGGCCACTTCAGAACCTTCATTTTGGGTGTTTTGGGGCAATTTAGTTAGGGACTTGCTAGTGTGTTTTGAATTTTTGCCCTGCTGCATGATTCAAGAGAGCTTCACTTTGAGGGAACACACTGATGGCTAAACGTTCTCCTTCAGGATCATCAGGTAAACTCCAGAATTTATTATTTCGTCAACCACAGCATGTTGTCCTGGTCCTGAGGCAGCAAAGCAGCCCCAGATAATCACACTGCCACCACCAAGTTTCACTGTTGGCGTATTTTTTATTTTTTAGTCAAATGTTCTGCCATTTTTACGCCAGAGGTAACAGGCTTCACACATTCCTAAAAGCTAAATTTTCGACACATCTGTCCACAGAGTGTTTCTGCAAATGTATTGAAGATGATCAAGATGCTTTTTGGCAATTGTGAGACGACTCGTTTGTGTTCTTTTGTGACATCATTAGTTTTAGCCTGGGAACTCTGAATGGATGCCATTTTTGGCCAGAGTCATGAACTCTGCCGTTAACTAGGCAATGTTTTTCAATGTTTTTTTGTAACCTCCTGAATGAGCCGTCCTCACACTCTTGCAGTGATCTTAGTTGGTCAACCATGCCTAGGAAGGCTTCCCACTGTTCCCAGTTTTCTCAATTTGTCAATAATGGTTCTGATTGTGGTTTGCTGAAGCCCTGCAGCCTTAGAAATGGCTTTGTGACCTTTTCTGAACTGATGCATTTCAAACACTTTTTTCCAATTTGTTCCGCAATTTTTTTGTGAATTGTGGCATGTCAGTTCTGTTCTTGAGATGTTGTAGCCTACTTGACTTTGTCTACCAGATTGAATGTAAGTAATTTCTTGATTCGACTTTGGTGGCGGCAATCAGTTGTGGGTGTGGCCTGTGGAATCGAACTGGTTAGTCACAGTTACTTTTTAATTTAACAAGGGGGGAAATTACTTGTTCACATAGGGTCAGATTTTAAATAACTTAAATTAAGGTGAATTGCTTGTAAATGCTTGGAATTGTTGCCATGTTTCTCGGCAATTTGACTTTGATAGACGAAGCATCAAATGAAGATTTGTATTTGTGAAAGGATTAGATAGGAATTATAGACACATACTATGGACCTTGCTAAAAATTAAGGTAGCATTTTCTAGTTGTAAATTGTATAATGATACGCATTTTCTGTTAGTGGCATAAAGTGTATCTGTCTGTCTACAATCTTTATCCAGGGTCAAGCGCGGGCGGAGCAGCCTCAGTAGAAGCCCAGACATCACTATTCACAGCCACTTTATCCAGCTCATCCAATGGAGTCCCGAGGCGTTCTCTGGCCAGCCTAGAGATGTAGTCTCTCCAGCATGTCCTGGGTTGTCCCCGGGCCTTCTGCCTGTGGGACACGCTTGGAACCCCACCCAAGGAGAAGTATCAGATGCCTGAGCCACCTCAGCTGGCTCCTCTCAACACAGAGGAGCAGCGGCTCTACACTGAGTCCCTCCTGGATGGCTTCTCAACCTATCTCTAAGGAAGAGCCCAGCCACCCTGCTGAGGAAACTCATTTCAGTGGTTTGTATCCAGGATATTGTTCTTTTGGTTGTGACCCACAGGTTATGACCAAAGGTGAGAGTAGGCACGTAGATCGACCGGTCAATCGAGAGCTTTACCTTTCGGTTCAGCTCATTCTTCACCAGTAAAGACTGATAAAGTATCAGCATGATGGCAGACGCTGCACCGATCTGTCTTGTTGATCTCCTGTTCCATCCTACCCTCGCTCATGAATAAGACCCCGAAATACTTGAACTCCTCCGCTTGGGACAAGGACTCGTCCCCAACGCAAAAAGGATATGCCACCCTTTTCTAGCTGAGAACCATGGTTTCTGAGGTGTAGATCTTCATCCTGGTTACTTCACACTCGGCCGCTTCACACTCTGCTCCAATGAAAGTCAACAACACCACGTCATCTGCAAAACGCAGAGATTCAATGCTGGGGCTGCCAAACCGGACCCATTCCCCGCCAAGGCTGCACTTAGAAATACTGTCTGTTAAAGTTATGAACAGAATCAAAGGGCAGTGTTTTATTCTGGGATTTGAAAATGAATATCTTTTTAACACAGCTCCCCACCAAATTTGTCCGGTCCGGTCGCACAACTTTCACAACATCCGTCGCCATCAATCTGTTGTTTCTAAATCCGCTTAACAATGAGTGATATGGACGCGCCATGATGGCAATTATCCGCCGCCTTCTCTCGCTCTGTACACACGTGCATCTTCATTAGCTCGGGTGGACGCCGAGCGCTCATGTACAGTTCCTCGGAGTGTGAAATTTCCCCCAGAGTCTATTCGCATCTCACCTAAGCCTGAGTAGCGTCCTAATCCCCCCCTCCAACCCCAAACAGAGCTGTCAAACTGCTGACTCTCTCTGTGTGGACCAACAACATAACAAAAGGTGTTTATGGAAAAATAGATGCCGGCGCAGCCGACCAGAAAAGGGCTTAGTGGTGATCAGAGCCCCGCTCCCACCTTTTTCTCCTTCAACGTTCACATTGAAATGCAAATATCAAGGCAGGGTTTCCACCCCGCGTGCCACTCACAAATTGAAAAGCAGTTTTTATCTATGCAAATGTGAGCATGGTAATTGAAGTTAATCAATCAATGCTAGCTTTCACTAAAACCTCCAACATGATTGAATAAAGTAATTATCATTCAGGAGGAAATGATGAAGTTGTAGACAGCGTGAACCTTATTAAAGGAGGATTTGGAGTCACAATGGTTTCATTTAGCCGCTAGCTCCTTTTGTGCGGCGTTCTTACTTGTCCCTGTATCTTTTATCTTTTCCCCCCGATAGAGTGCCCTCAAATGTCTCGCTATCTCTATCTTTGAAAACTACAGTATTACCCAGATTTCCGCTGTTAATCCACTCCGTAACCACCCGTACCAAGTAAATTTTCGTGTATCTATGATATCATCTCATCTCATCTCATTAGCTGCACCGCTTATCCTCAGTAGGGTCGCAGGGGTGCTGGAGCCCATCCCAGCAATCATCGGGCAATGGGCAGGGGACACCCTGAACTGGTTGCCAGCCAATCGCAGGGCACACAGGGACAGACAACTGGCTCGCTCATTCACACCTAGGGACAATTTGGACCGGCCAATCCACCTGAAATGCATGTTTTTGGAATGTGGGAGGAAACCGGAGTGCGCGGAGGAAACCCACGCAAGCACGAGGAGAACATACAAACTCCGCACAGTAAGTCCGGTTGCTGGATTTGAACCCACACAGGAGGTTCCCAAGACTTTGGAACTGTGCCGCACACGCGCTAACCACTGCGACGCCGTGCTGCCCGTATCTATGATATATTGTTGTAAATTGTCTTTTTTACTCTATAGCACATGAATAACCTATACTTTTCGTGGACAACATCTGTGTATTATTTGTGATTGCAACATCCTTTGCTGTCTGGTAATCCTGAAAGGGGGATGCCACATGTGCGGTCCCTTCTCAAAGTTTCTTCATTTTCCTCATGTTGAGGTTTTTGAGTTTTTCCTTGCCCTCATGTTGGTTCCAGATCAGGGGATGGTGTAATAATAGTCTGAAAAAATAGTCTGTGTAATAACCTGTGAAGCCCTTTGAAACTCTTTGTGATTAAGGGCTATACAAATAAAAATGACTTGACTTGACTTTTTTTTCTTTCCCGTGTTCATTCAATTCCTGTCTTGGTTATCAAAATAAAGGCTTTGGTTACAGATGATTCTGGACTATAGACAATGGCTCTAGAAATTCATAAATGCAAAAACTAAGGTGGCTTACTGTCACACTTATACAAAAAAAGTTTTTTGTAAATCTATTACAAAATGAAATATTTAACGTTGAGGGGATCCCACGGTCCGACTGACGGAAGCCTCGTCACCCTTGGAGGTGTTGCTCAAGCCACTCAACCTTTGCCTGAGGGATCGATTGTATCGTATTAACAAAGATAAGAGTTTGAGTTCACTCAATGAGACCTCTATTAAAATTAAAGTGATAAGACCTAACAATGCTCAAGGCAACTTCAGTTACATAGAAGCTACATAATTACGACTAAATGAATGAAGTTATACATGTAGAAATTATACAATCATGACTATTTTAGTATTTTAATATTGTTTTTCCTCATATATTTGTGCATACTACATGCATGCAGTGACATTTTAATATTCAAAAACAGATATACATTTACATACACATCATAAAAAGATACTTTATTCATTCCCGTAGGGAAATTCATACTTCCAGCAGTATCCTTGTGTTGATTATTAACAGATTAACAGGATGGGCTCTGGGTGCTGTGTTTGTAGTTTAGCAACAGCGGAGTAGATGACGTCACACTCAAGGCCAAAAGTTCGACGTCCCTGCAGCAGATCGAGATCTTTGTGCCCAGGGTTACACCACCTCATGTCCACGTAGATAGCGAGTCTGCCTCCTCTCCGCTTCCCGCAGGCTTTTGTGTCTATGTCTCCACGTTAGCGTCCGGGAGGCTAATTGTCAGCCACGTGTCTGTAAAACACAGTAAACTGCACTCCCTGTAAACCACTATAAACCACTAAAGAGAAGAATCATAGCCTTTTTCCTGGGGTCAGTGTATTTTTTTATTGCAGGACACCTCTTTAGGTACGCCTGAGCAATTCAATAAAGGGTAATGTCAGCAATTTAATTCTGTTTAATACTGCTACATTTAGGAAAAAAGGCCAATTCCAGTTATTTTAGTGTGTGTCTTTTCATTTTTTGATTATAATTACAATAACATACAGCGACCCATTATCCCTGATAGCATATTGCTGTGAACTGGGACCTGTAGTAGCACATTTTTCAGAGTTGTGCTGTTCGGTCCCGCCTAAAATATAACGCATGGTTGTAGCCGCAATCCATTATCCCCAGTCGACTATTAAGGCAGTGGTCAGCAAAGCTTTGTAGGGGGATTCGGGCCGCTGGAGAGTGCCATTTTAGCCTACCCAAAATAAAATGCATTGTTTTTGATTGCACTCCCTTATCTTGGGTTGACTATAACTGAGAGCACAGGCTGGCAGGGTGTATTTTTTCACGTAAGGCCGCTAGAAGATGTCATTGGGGTCCACATTGACTGGTTTGCCTTGATCCATTATCCCCAGTCTACTATTGCTGAGAGCAGGGGCTGAGAAAGCAAACTTGTGTCATGCATGCCGGCCCTTTTTTTCTATTCATTCTATCTGAAATGAACAGCACTACTGCAAACATGAACCATTATCCCTGGTTGACTCTTGCTGTGAAGTAGACTTGGCAGAGCAAATATTCAAAATGAGGAGGGGTTACTTCCTGGATTTTCGCATATTTAGAGTTGTTCTGGTCCTCATTAACTGTGATAAGAGTGCCGACAGTATACATTTTCAATATTCTTAGGTTATTTGTTTTATTGTTTCCTCCTCCACTGTACTTTCACTCCCTAACAACAATACAGTCCATAAAGCCCGGTAAAATTAGGCATTTTCACATTAAATTGGATTAGACGTGATACAACCGAACCTGTAAGCCACAAGGGTTCGGCAAGAATCAAGAAAGCCTGTGATGGAAGTTAAGGAGCTTGGGGGTTTCCTTCTCTAGTCATTTTTGTTAGCTTCTTTGGCTGCAGGCTATAAATTAAAATGAGAAGAATCATCTTAAATTAAAAATTTTGCTCATTAAACATCCAGATAGGGCAATTTTGCTCATTTCTATGCATATATTTTTACCAGAAAAAAACAAAGTATCTTAAAATAAAATACCTCGAATATATTTTAAAATAAATGAATTGTTTTTTTTCCATATCTCTCGATCTCCACCAGAAACCCCAAAAGTTGACAGTGAGACCCTCAAATAACTCAGCTTTCCCCCCCAACCCTCAAACACATGCAAGGTCTCTTCAACTGCCCACCCCCCATTTGTGATGTATCTGTTCCGTGTGGGCGAAATGACAGTCGTACATAATTGTCGGAAGGGGGTGAAAAAAAAGACGTTGGCATCAGCCATTTTTTAAATGAAGGACCCCCGCCCTCTCTCCCTCCTTTTAGCCCCGACTTCACCTGTCAGCCGAGACGCGGGTAATTGAGATTTCCGGGGCGCCGGCTATCGCCAGTCAGGCTCGGCCCCTTCCGTGCCGCAGCCCTCGCGGCGGGGCTAGTTAAAGGCCTCTCCGGTTTGTCACGGAGTTTAATATGCACCCTACATAATTATGCAGGATTCACAGTGCTATCAAAGCGCAATTCAAATTAGTTCAGGATTAAAGGCACAGAACAGTAGCGCTTCTTTAATTGCATTGTACTGTGCTGATCACATTCAAATAGCCATTACTCATTCCCTCTGCGGAGCAATAAGTCAGAGGGATTAATACTGAGGCAGGTGACAGGGCCAAGCCATTAAAAGGCAGTTATGCAGAAAGCATGGCCGGTTTTATTCACGTTAATGAAATCAGCCAAATGAAACTGTAATAGATTTATCAAAGCTCAGATGGATTTGCAGTAAATCAGTCGGATTCAGGCAATCGAACTGGACAACGCCGATAGTTTTCAGCCTTCACATGTGAGCGAGGCTGATATTCTTCTTGAGAGGATTTGGGGAACGCCCGGCACCCGTTAGCTATTCCCACGACGGCGCTCGCCCCTCCTGTTCCTTTCCCGGGCCAAGCGGTGCCGCCGGCTGATAAAACCTTCCGAAGAAGCTCCGCATTCTTCTCCTCTCCGTCGATTTATGAGCCTCCCGTCGCCCGTTCCGCCTTGTCGTACAGCTCGCGAGCAGGAGCATTAGGGCCCAAATTCACTTACATCAAACGGATTAGCCGGGAAATCCGTCCGGCTGAGCTCTCTGGCGCAAATGAGCAGAGCGATTCCCACCAATCAGACAAATATCGGCGTTCGCCACTGCCTAAATTGCTTCTCCTGGGTGGCTTGATTTGCTTCACTTGATGATTTTTTTGGGTGGGAACAATTCCACTTGTTTGTGTGTCATTTTATGAACTGAAATTACGAACTGCACTGAAATTTTGGTCGTAAACAGTGTTTTTGGTAACGAGTACTGTAATGTTTTATCAATGAAATTTTGTAAATTAATTGTCGTTACTCCACACATCATTAACTCATTCAGTGCCAGACGATTCTCTCAAAAGGTCAGCCAATTTTTGCCATTTTGACTTTATTTTCAAAGCCTTACAGATAATTTAGTTCTGTAGCTTTATAGGGATAGGACATTAGAAAAAGGGTATGTTTTTTAACTTTTACCATTGTTTCATAAACAGCATTGCTTAGAGTCTTGAAAACATTAATTTCCAAGAAAACCGAGAAAAAAAACACTTTTTTTGGGAAGGATTCATTTCAAGCAGAACTTTCACTTTGGTGCTTTTTTTCATTTGTGATACCTCCAATATCTAAACACTGATCTTTATTCACAGTAAGGTGCTTTGCTTGCTAAATAACATTTGATTGCAAGAAGAATGAACTAATGCATGAACTTTGCAAGAACTTTTCAGCGCCCGGTTACGTGATCACACAATTTTGGTCACCATGTTGATCGTGGACGTGTACAAAACGTCATCCCTCTCCCCCCCTGACGATGACGAAGGGATTTCAGCATCTTTTTTTTAAAGAAAAAAGCTTTGAAGCATTAACTGTCTATATTTACACCTAGTCACCACACTGCTTATCTGCGCCTACTCGCCATGTAGATACAGGAAGCAGCATAAGGAAGTGGGGGCTTCCTCTATGTGTGAAAAAGATCTCATCAAGGCCACTCCTGCCATCTAATGGTGTTTTTTGATACCTAAATCAAATCCAGAGGCCCGATGCCTACTGATGAGCTGCGCCATATCCTTTTTAATAGAGGCTCTCAAAAAGAGGACAGCAGTAGCTCAGGAGTTAAAGCGCTCATCTTCGGATCCTGAGAATGCAGGTTCGATTCCCGGTTATATGTTGAAGTGTCGTTGGGCAAGACACTGAATCCCTAATGCCCCCGTTAAGCAGGTAGTTGCCTTTCATTGCTGACACTGTATACCCCATGTTAGGGGGACCCAAACCCTAAGAGATAGGGAGGGCTCTCTGTTTGGGTGGATGTTACTGTCTGTTTCCACGACTGTGATAGGCTGATGAAACTGCCAGTCACAGCAGGCAGGTGCTGCCTCTGTAAACAATCTCGGAAGCATAGCTGCTGTAGCTTTTTGCGGCCTGCTACATTAAAAATAGATTATTAAAATAAATTAGACTCCAAGACAATGGAGAAGAGGGGAAAGAAATGGTGATCACCAGCGGGTGTTCCGTGGGTTATTAGTTTCCTGAAGCAACTGGGGTGGCGTTTGTTAGAAGGCAAGGGTGGTGTTGCTGAGCTGGCCTATTGCTAACAGCTAGGCTAACAACTCTCCGAAGCCAGCACTGCTGACCCTATATCCTGCCAACGCCAGGTCCATTAGCCATGAAACAGAGAACTTGGAGCAACAACTCTTGGGAAGCCGCTAAATTCTGGATGTTTTTTTTTAAATCATCGCGTAGATCTGTCTCCATTCGAGGACACCCGATGCTAGCGCTCAGCTAGCCAAATGGTCTTTAAGATTGCTTTTTTTACACTGAAAAGAGAAGCCCTCCAATTTCATTTTACTCTTGTATAATGACAATTAAACTACAATTATGTGTTGTGTGTGGATCTATAATTGGTATGTTGTGACATTCATGAACTTTCAGTCGGTTATAACATAATCTTGAGATAAGTTTAACACCTTGGTATGTAATTTGAAGGTAAAGGTGCAAAGCTACTTTGCGGAATTGCACCTTTCGCGGGTAGTTCTGGTCCCTTTCAACTGCAAAAATGATGGATCACTGTATTTCTTTGTGTCAAAAAAAAAACTACAACTTGAGTTTCTTGTGAGTAGAAGATACTGTATCCCTCTGGGACAGGGGTAAACCCACATTTTTGAGACTCAGAGTACTTTTTTTGTTCGGATTAGTGTGAAACGCTACCCGTTTAAAATCATTTTCTAAAAATAAAACAATATATCATGTTATCACCATGTTATACCCAGGTTGTAATTATGAGAAGTTGGGTTAAAATAGGTTCATTCAACCACTAAAATATCTGCCTCTTATAAGGGCATTGGGTGATTTACATTTAAAACATTTTTTTAAAGAATTGATGTATTTAAAGACACTGATCATAACAATTATATCCCATGGCAGTTAGAAATAAAACTCCCTTGAAAATCACTATGACCCATCACTGGTGAGCCATTTTCAGAAACCGTCCCCAGGCTACCCAGGTGTACCTAGGGGGTTACCTGTTTGTTAGTAACCCCTGGGACATTTCTGCAGCAACAACGAGGCACTCTAAAGCAGCCAGCCATGCCCGAAGCCACTATCCACTTACTGACTCTTTTTTTTGTATTGCCAAATTTTACTTCTGAAATCTGAAATGTTTCTTCCACCATAAAAGGAAGTTAAAGGGTCACTCTCACTACGACCAAAATAAAACGATGAAACGACCCGAGTCCAAACGACATTATTTTTAAACGCGTTCCTAATGAGTCGACTGCTGTAAAATATAAATTCCGATTACAACCAATTAACCCCAATCAGCGGCGCCTAATCTCTATCCCCTTTTTTTATTTAATGGTCGACTGGAGTTTCAGGCATTGATTAGGCTGAATGAGCAGCTCTCGGAAATGAACGCGCTGAAATGATCGTCCAATCGGAAGCCGGCGATCGTTGGCCTTCATTGCCACGGCGACGAGGCCATTACACCTGAACGCCTCGCCCTCTTTTAACACGCAGATCAAGTTTAATATCGGCCCAATGACGGGCGCCTCTCCAACCTTGATTTAGTCTTGAGACCGTTGACTTCAAAGGGAAAATGTTAAGTAGAAGTCTCCCATCCATGAAGTCTGCCTCATTATTTTCTAATTACGATGCGTTTAGGTCTTCCGGTGGGCACCCGTGATTATACAGAATGCCATTTTGAAATTGTACACACGCTGGAGTCTGTAAAGCGGTTCGGAGTGTCTTTTTTGGGTCGAACATGTGAGTTATAAAACGTCAATGGCACGTCCTACCTGACACATTTTAGCTCGATAAACCTTACATTTGGTCCTTCGAGTCGGATCCTAGATTTACAAAGATATCCCCACTTCCAAATTCCGTGGCCACGACTTTACAAAACTTGAAAGTGCCACGTAGTACCTGAGGAATCCATCCTTCCATCCATCCATTATCTGCACCGCTTATCATCGGTAGGGTTGCAGGGTACCTGAGGAAGGCTAGCCTAAATGTTAGCATGTTTCTTTGAAACTGACTCCAAAAAACATATAAAACGGGGGTGGGAAAGGGTTCTTTGTACTACTTAAATTCCTCCCAAAAACTAAAAACCTGGATCATACTGTTAGCTGCCATTGGAAAGTTTTAAGTTTTTCAACATTGCAACACAAGACTAGTAAAATACTAGTACAATCAATGCTTGTCAGTTGAGTTGTATGAGTTTGCATTGAAAAAAAACAACATTATCATTGCATTATTTTTTAATCACTAAGACATCAAAATATAGAAAAACAAGTGTGGTTTACTTTAATCATCGCCTGCTCGGTTAGACTACATAGCTACGTAGCTACTTGACCTTTCTTACCTATCTGCTTACGTCAATGTTGCTGTACAAGTTTATGTCTTTTTTAGAGAAGCAGCTTTTTTGGCTCGTCTTACTAAAAAGAGCCGGCTCTTTTTGCACCCAAACAGCTATGTCGATTGTTTTTGTTGCTTTCATCCATATATTACCAAGTATTGTGTAACTGTATGCACAAAATTACTTAAAAAAGGAAAAATAAAGCAAAAAAAAGAAAACTTGTCGAAAATGAAAAAAGAAACAAAAGAGAAAAATGAGAAAAAAGAAAAGAAACAGTAAAAGAGAAGGAAAAAAATGGGGAAAAAATCGATAAAAAAACAAGAAGAAAAGAAGTAAAAAGCTTGGATAAAGGAGAAAATAAAGTAACAAGGAGGAAAGGAAACTGGAGCACAAAAGAAGAAAAAGGCAAGAAAAAAGAAATAAAAAGCTAGGTAAAAAAGAGACAAAAAGTTAACAAAAGAAGAGAAAAATGAAATGAAAAAGAGTAAAAAAAATGAAAATGCAGGAAAAAAAGACACAGTTTTTGAGGTATTTTTGATCACATTTTTTGTAATTTGTAAATTATTTGAATGTAACTGTCAATCTTTTCGCCAACATTCACTAAAAAGTGTGCAGCCTACTAATAAATATATATACATACATAATAAATCCACAAAATGTTAGTATTATGTAATAAAAGATACTATTTCAAAAAAACGTAAATCTTGTGTAATAGTTGTTGTAAAAAACAATTCAATACATTTCAAAAACTAACCAGTGTTGGCGGAAAGCCAGCAGAATGTAACTCCAATCTCTGGTTTTGGACATTTTTGATAATGATTTGGTTGCTGCAGGAAGGGATGATGTTGCCAGACGCTCAAAGACTTTTTGTGATTGCTCAGAACCTTGGAAGCTTAGAGGGAACATGAATCAAGATCAAATAGTACAGTATTGTGAGCGGTACTTGGAATCATTGAAGAAAGATGCACATTTTCTCACAAAGATCGTGTGGGGTGATGAGCCTTTATTCAAATTATATGGTTTGATTACAGATAGAATTGCACCTATTATCGACCTAAAATTCCACATGTTATCTTAAATGTTAGCTTGTGTCATCATCCCCTTCTCCACCAAACTCCTGTGGTGGTAACAGATCTTTTCATGTTAGCACCAGAACATGATGGTAAACCCAAACGCATAACGTTTCACAACAAACTTTATTGCGGAAGCTGAGAACTCAGGTATGGGAAAGCAAGTGCCAGCAGGAGGAGCAGGGAGCTCACGGGATCGGAGCATGGGCAGAAGGCGGGACGAGTTGAGTAGCCGGGATGGGAGATTAAAGCGTGGTCGGTGGGCAAACACGGATCGAGTAGCCGGGGCGGGAGATCGGAGCGAGGTCGAAGGGAGGAACAAGTCAGGGAGCCGGAGACGATCGGGAAGCCAGGGGCAGTCGAGCAGGATACAGGTAAGTACGGGACAGACGGGAGCCAGAGTCATATAATGCTTGCCTTGCGTGTGCGGAGGTTCGCTGATGGACTGACAAGGAGTTAACGGAAGCGTTGAGTATTAATAGGAGGGAAACCAATCAGGCAACGAGCAACAGCTGGCGCCAAAGAGCGGGTGAGGGCAGCAGGTAATCGTGACACTTCATACTTCTTGAGTTCCTTGAAAGGACAAAAAAACAAAGCATACTTTTAGCTGGCATAAGAAATTCCAAATTGTTCAACGTTGAAAAATGTAACACTATTATAATGCTTGTTAGATGCCAAATAAGTATAAATTTACACCTCTTGTCCTTCCTTGTGTATTTTATTCCAGAAGTTAGGTCATAAACTAGACTTTCTTTTGGTCCTTTAAGCCAGATAACAGAAATACAAGGAGTTTCCCGGTTCCAGAGTCGACGTCCAGGACAATCCTCCATAGTGTGGCAACACCAATACAGACCTGTTGAGGGATTGGAGCTCATCCTCTGAGACTAGGATCTGATTACTGATGAAAAATTCTGAGACAAGTCGGGAACAAATTCCATACACGAGGAGAACATGTCTCGGTAAGATTGTCAAGAACAGCTGTTTTTTATTAGTTTATTGCATTATTTCCCCGTTATTGATAGACAAAACTGAGAAATTCAATGAAAAACGCAATCTAACAATTTGGAAATAAGACAGATTTGCTTATTTTAAAATGTTCTTGTTTTACAGGAAAAACAAAAAAATATCCTACAATAAAAATGGTTGTACTTGAAAAGAGCAAAATTCTTCTAATGATCATTAATTTTTTACAGTGTGTATACAAATCTAGATTGGAATTTTGTTTTTCAAAATCGCCACATATTTGGGGTAAATTGGGGTAAGAAAAATCCAAATTTTTTTAGAAAATCGCAATACGATATTTTTGCAATATCACCCACCCCGACAATGGGGTAAGAATTTAATCTCTATGCTAATTAAGCATCCCAAAAATATTCATGGAATAATGATGCAATTGATATCGGAATTTGTTTAAAAAAATAGTGATATGATATTTATGCCGTGTTGCCCACCCTTACTTTGGGTTAAGAATGTCATTTTATGCTAATTAAATGCCCTCCAAAAATTGTAAATAATTGTTATATAACTTTCTTTAAAACAATCATACATTTATTTTTGCCCTATTATCCAACTTGAAAATGTCTTTTAAAAATAATTTTTATGCGTATTCTCTTTTCTCGGATCCCTTAATCACCCGTCGTCGAGGCACCACTTCCTGTGGCATCACAGCATTGCAGCGCCCATCTCTCCTCAGGCCATTTTTTTCCTTTGGGTAGGGGTTTTGGTCCCCACATGAAACATAGTATTGGTTTTCATGGTTACTAGTAGCTGGGGAAGCCTCCTAATCCGACTCAGATACAGCACCCTCATCATCTGGTCGCCGCTGTTTTTCGGTGTGATGCGTCAAATTGCTCTTCAAAATGAGCCAGACCTCAACATCGATAGGCCGCAGCATGTGACAATACTTATACTAGATGCTAAATCACTGTGGAAAAACGATTTCTTTCTGATCTAATGAGTATCATATTGTACACTACGCATTGCATCACTCTTGGCTTTCAAGTCAAGTCATGTTTATTTGTATTGCCCTTAATCACAAGGAGACTAAAAGGGATGTACAGACTATTACAGACTACAGACTATTAATACACCATTCCCTGATCTAAAGGCTGCACAGACCACAGATTATTGCAGACTACAGCTTTTTGTTACATCAACCCCTGATCTAAAACCTACATGAGGGCAAGGAAAAACTCAAAAATCTCAGCATTATGAGGTAATCACCTTTCCAGCATGATCAGGCTGCAACTGATGTTGCAATAACCAGCTCAGTAGCCTAGATGGTAAGGCGCCCGCTTTGAGACTGGGAGGTCGCTGGTTCGCGCCTCGGCCGAGTCATACCTAAGACTTATAACATTGGTAAAATGGCGGCGCCCTCTGTTGGCTGCGGCTGCATCGGCTCGCTACAACGGGTCAGGTGTATCGACATTTCGTTCTGTGTACATTGTTACAAAGAATGACAATACAAAGGAAATGATTATTATTAATAACAAACAATACACAGATATTGTCAACATGAAATATAGGTCATTCATAAGCTACAGAATATAAGTGTGTTTTAGGCCTAGATTTGAACACTTCCACTGAGGTTGCAGATCGAATCTCAAAGGGCAGAGCATTCCACAGCACCGAAGCCCGAATGGAGTACGCTTTTGAACCACCAGATTTCTTCTTGGCTCTTGGGATCATATTTTTTGGGGGTGATGACATTAAGTACTTTGTAATGTATTAGTCTCTTCGTCCCATAAATGGCTTTGCATTTCCTAATAATTTGGTGCCCAAATACGTCTGTGATGAAATCATGATAGGAATTTAGTTTTTAAGATATCGTGATATGATATTTTCGTTGTGTCGCCCACCCGTAAAATGGAGTAAACATGTCATTTGCAGTCTAGACCTTGCCTATTCACTGTACAGAATGTAGCCTATCTGCAACATAATTGTTGCCCAGTTTGTCTTCCACTCGGGAGATAGATAAAAGCGGGTGCAACTGCGCTGGAGCGACAATGAAGATTAGAAATAAACGCGATAATCTTTCCGACGAGAAGCATCCCGGGTCGGTATAAGCCCTCCCACTCACTCGCACCCGAGGATTTCTCTTTGCACGTCGCGTAACTTCCAAAAACAAGAAAACGTCGGAACTCTCGGCTTTGTCCGGCAAATCGTCCCAGGGTGGACGCGAGCGACGGATTAGTCGTCCGTCGGACCATCCGTCTTAAAAACGGTTTCGCAATTGTCTCCGACGAGCAAACACGCTAGCTCTTAACTTTGACAGTGGGCGTAAGAAAATAATTGCTTTATTTATGACGGGTATGAAATTAAGCACGCGTAATAGCCGGGGACAGAGCGGTTTAATCAAGCCCCGTGATTGATGCTCACAATCCGCACGGCAAGTGAACGCGTCGCGCATTAAATACGTTCCCTTATTACTCTATAAACGCGAGTGGCCGGGCGCGCAAAACCCGGGTCATAAATCGACGGCCGTAAAAACGGCCACTGCGCCGACAGATACAGAAATTGAAAGCCGGCAACAAACACCCGCGCAATAAAATGCCTCACAATTTAACTTATCTCCCCCTCACTTCTCTGATTGGTTGTTTAAAGTATTTTTTGTCAGATTTGCCAATAATGGGAATGACTGAATACATGTTTACGCAACAGTTTTCTAATTAAGTGTTTCGTAAGGGTGGACGATTTGGTAAAACTAGATTTTTCAAAGGCAGCACGGCGACGCGGTGGTTAGCGCGTGTGCGGCACAGTTCTGAGGTCATGGGTTAAAATCCAGCTACCAACCTTCCTGTGCGGGGATTGCATGTTCTCCCCGTGCTTGCGTGGGTTTCCTTTCAGGCACTCCGGTTTCCTCCCACATTCCAAAAACATGCATGTCAGGTTAATTGGCCGGTCCAAATTGTCCCTAGGTGTGAATGAGCGAGCGAATTGTCTCTCCCTGTGTGCCCTGCGACTGGCTGGCAACCAGTTCATGGTGTCCCCAGCCCACTGCCCGGAGATGGCTTGGATGGGCTCTAGCATCCCCACGACCCTACTGAGGATAAGCGGTGAAGATAATGGATGGATGGATAAATTTTTCAAACTAAAATTACTTTCTTGATCAAAATGAATCTAAAAACAGGTAACATTCACACAAGTATACACATTTCAATGCTACTGTTTATACATTGAATTGAATTGTCATAAATATACATTATCCATCCATTATCTGCACCGCTTATCTTCAGTAGGGTCCCGGGGGTGCTGGAGCCTATCCCAGTCATCTCCGGGCAGTGGGCAGGGGGCACCCTGAACTAATTGCCAGCCAGTCGCAGGGCACACAGAGACAGAAAACCATTCACTCGCTCATTCAACCCAAGGGACAATTAGAACTGGCCAATTAACCTGACATGCATATTTTTGGAATGTGGGAGGAAACCGGAGTGCCCACTCTGGCACGGGGAGAACATGCAAACTCCACACGGGGGAGGCTGCGGTAGCTAGACTTGAACCCTGAACCTCCGCACCGTGCACGCTAAGCACCCATCCGCCGTGCCGTCTTGTTATAGTTATGAACGTTATAAAACATTGCTTGCTCAGAGATTGGACATAGCACTCCAGGGTTAACACGTATTAGAAAAATAGAGATGAAAGACTATCAGGATGAAAGGCAGAAAAAATAAATATTTACAATGTAGGGCTCAGAGATTGGCCTTAACTATAGCAGTGCAATGTTTGTGGATGAAAAAGAGTAGTGCAATGAAAAGAAGTGCTATAACATGTAGCAGCAAGACAAAACCCAAAATAAGTCACAAGGTTTATATTTTCACAGTTTCGTGCAATAAAATTTAGCAGCAACAAATCGGAAAACAAAAAACAAATAAGTCGCAAGATATGATTTCCCAGTTTTGTGCATTTGTTTAGGATGTTGATGGTGGATGAAGCTGTCTTTGAGTCCGTTTGTCCTTGTTTTGAGGGACCTGTAGTGCTTACCGGAGGGCAATAGGTCAAAGAGGTGGAGGCCGGGGATGTTGATGACTGCTAGGGTATTGCGAGATAGGAATGTCCTCTAGACTGGGCAGAAAGCAACCAAGATTGTATAGGGCACGACACTCCTCAGCAGTGTTAAAATCAGTTTCAATTTGAATCCACTATTTCTACCTCTTCTGCATTAACCCACTAACTCCAACGTACCAGGTCAAGTCATGGCACACCAAATATAAATAAAATACCATATTTTTCTTTACCCCGCGACCTTACTGAGGATAAGCGGTAAAGATAATGGATGGATGGATTTTTCTTTTACATATATTCATGTATATTTATTTACAATGTCATTTAAATATATACATTTATATTTCATATGAGTAGTATTTAGTAATTAGTGTGTACTGTTTTTTCAGTTGAATGTTTTTATTTGGAAGGCATTAGCTAATTACCCTAAGTTTCTATAAACCCTTTCATAGCCAACGTCACGTGTGACGATCTTAATTGAAGCTGGAGGCAGGTTAAAGCTGGTTAGAAGACAGAGGAAAAGAAGGTTGGTGTAGCTACTAGTTGTCGTCATACAGTAGTGTGTGTTTGCGTGCCAAACGTTAATGATTGTAAACAGAAGTTTAACTGTATCCCAGCAGACACTCTCGATTAGATTTAAAGGAGAGAGTTACAATAAAAATCATACAATACAATGAAAAAATAATTAAAAAGAATTAATACACGAATAATTAAATGTATCAAAAAAATTGCCGAACAATTGATTGTACACTCTAACAGTTAGCTTTAGCTATTAAAGATAACAATATATTTTGCAGATACTTTAAGTTATATGGACTATATAGCAGCAATCATAAAAGTTTAAATATTTCTTACTTGATATGAAGTGTGCGCTGCAAACCCGAGCATTTTTGATTTAATTTAATGCACAACAGTGTCCTTTTCCTTTGATCAGGATTGTTCGCCGGTATCCTGTAAAAATTATGATCAATTAGGGTTTTTTTTTAAGATTCCGGCACTCAAACACACAACATGACGTCAACTAGCAGCTACGACAGTGTTCTTTTCCACTGTCATCTAACCAGCGCAAATATTTTTTGCCTCCAGGCTAAGCCTCGCCCACTGGATATGTCACAACATTTACAAACAAATGAAAGGATCTATACCCTACCATTTGTCAATTTCACTCTATAAACCCAGCTCCGTATGTATTAATGTTGTACGTTTTGTCTGTCTGTCTGTCTGTCTGTCTGTCTATGTATCTATGTATCTCTATCTGTATCTCTCTCTCTCTCTATCTTTGTATCTCTCTCTTTAGATAGATAGATAGATAGATAGATAGATAGATAGATAGATAGATAGATAGATAGATAGATAGATAGATAGATAGATAGATAGATAGATAGATAGATAGATAGATAGATACTTTATTCATCCCCGTAGGGAAATTCACATTTCCAGCAGCGGAAATTCACATTTCCAACAGCATCCCTTATATCTGCATCTATCTATTTATTTATCTCTATCTCTCTATCTCTGAATCTCTCTATCTTTGTATCTCTCTATCTCTTTCTTTATCTCTGTATCTATCTCTCTCTCTATGTATCTCTCGGTCTGTCTCTCTGTCTCTGTATCTCTCTCTTTCTCTGTATCTCTGTCTCTCTCTCTCTCTCTCTCTCTGTATCTCTGTCTCTCTATCTCTCTCTATCTCTGTCTCTCTTTGTCTCTCTCTCCCCCTCTCTCTTTATCTAACTATCTATAAATTTAAAAATGTTCCCTTTTTTACGACATTTTTCTTATCATTTCAAATTGTGTACGTTCATCTTTTTGTACGGGATTTTTCTTTTTTAATTTAAAGAAAAAATAATTTTTAGACCTATCTCGACTTGCCCATTTCAGCTTTAATCTGGATCGTCTCGGTCACTGGTAGCAGACGACAACATCATCGTAGATTGCTAATATTTTCCCCGTATTCTACATAGTCTGTCTTGCTGTGAGTAAATAGGTGCAGCGTTGTTTTTGTAAGGTTTGTTGTTGCTTAATAAAAATTAATTGGCTGAGGTTGACAGGTATGATATATATTTGGGGGGGTGGGGGTGTTATAGAACGGATTAATCTACAAAAATCCAGAGAATACTGTATTATTATTTTATACATCGTATGAAATTTGTAAAATATAGCACTTCTCAACACATTCGGTCAAACCGCAGAATAAGTCAATTTTTTGCCCCGACATACTCGTCTTTCTAATGATCAGGCTATTTCTATCAAAAGGAAGGAAAACGGCAAGTTCTAAATCAAAAATTCCGTCCCAATTACTTTGATTCGCACACTTCTTGTCATCACCTCCGCACCTTGATGCCCCAATCAGCTTTTCTTATTAAAACTCAGCCAGGTCGGTGTGAAAACTTCAACAGAAGAACCACGAGGCACACGGTGACCAAAGAAAGTTTATCCAACACATGGGTGGGCAAAATAGGGCACGTGCGACGCATGCGGCCTGGCTGACTTTTACATCCGGCCGACCAAACGAAAATAGTCAAAGTATGATAATAATGTATATACAATAGTAAATAAAGTAGTGCTAATATTAAAAATTAGATAGTTTTTTTGTTTGTATTGTTTGTATTTCCATTGTCACTTTGTGTGTGAAAACACTGTTACAAAATTACTATAAAATACTACGAAACTTGGTGCTTTAAAACAGGGACTCAACATACTATTTCTGCTTTCATTCTGAAAAGAAAAAAATACTACAGAAATACTACCACAATAATACCATTGCATTACTATAGAACAGAAATATTACTACAGTTATACTATAATACAGAAATACTACTACGGAAATACTGCGGAAATATTACAAAAATACTTTTACAGCAATACTAGAGGTAATATCGGGCCTAAAAAAAATCCAGCCCGACCCGGCCCGCAGGTATTAAGGTCCGACCCGAAAAAATGCAAAAAGTGTGTATATTTTTTGTAAGGACAAGGGAGAGGATGGAGGAGGAAGAAAGTGTGACTTTGGCTGCTGATAAGCACTTTGGGACAAAGAAAAGGAACATCAGAACTCATGACGTACGTGGCATGTAAAGGCAGCCACATGTCAATGTTACGACGGCTTGACGTCACAGCTGTTTCGATTGCCGTTCCTGAAAATTGTGGTGATAACAATGCGTCCTGTAAATAACCGATAGTTAGAGCCGGTTTCCAGGTGCCTTATTGAATATAACACAGGCCGACAAGGATGGAACTTCAACTCTCGCCCCTTCCTTTGTTCTTCGCTCTGCCTGGCAATCTGCCAGTCCCGTGGCCCGGCTGTTTAGAATCTTTTGAGACTTATTGAACCCATCTGGCTATTTAACGCTAGCAATGCACAAAGGCAACCCAAAATTCCAGTCAGGTTCGGGGCATGTTCGGTCCCTGGGTGAAATCTTACCTTTAAGCAATAATATAATACAGTGAAGTAATACTACCGTATTTTCCGCACTATAAGGCGCACCGGGTTATAGGACGCACCCCGAAAAAATAGTTTTTGGTCCTATTTTTGACATAGATAAGACGCACCGGATTGTAAGGCGCTACAATGAGAACGTGGACAAAACAGTCAGATAGTTCAGTCAAACTTATTACCCCCTTAACATTCCCAAAGCTTGCAAAGACGCAAATACGTGTCAAGAACACGTGCGGATGCGGTGTCCGTACGATGTCACTCAAATGCATCGTTCCATTATTCGGTTAAAGTCTTGGGATTCAAGAAATGCCAACCATTCTTTCGTATATATTTTTTTCGCTCGCAACTTTATTGTGCATATGACGATAAACACTTGGAATTGAGTTTAATTTAAAAATAGACACTCAATTCCATCCGTTATCTGCACCGCTTATCACAGAAACATCGAGTTCGGTCTGAAACAAGATACAGAGACAATATAAAACCTGAAGTAACTCACCGAAGTCGTTGTGTTCATAATAATGTGCAGCCAATGTCCTCTTATATCCGTGAGGGTAGTAAATCCAGGAGAATAAAATATTTTCAAATACAGAATAGAAAAAAAATGCTTCCTCTATGCCGTCAGCCACGTGCCATAAACATTCATCTTTTTCGGCCAATTGCAGGCTTTGTGTCGCCGTTTAAGCCAATGGCAGCCTGTGAATGATAAAAAGGATCCGCCTCTTGACCTCCGAATAACTCTAACCAATAGTGATCGACTCAACTGATGATTGACACATCTTTTTCGGCCAATTGCAGGCTTTTTGTCGCCGTTCAAACCAATGGCAGCCTGTAAATGATAAAAAGGATCCGCCCCTTGACCTCCGAATAACTTTAGCCAATAGCGATCGATTCAAATGATGATTGACACATTGGTTAGCCAATGAAACGCCGGTAAATAAATCCCAGCATACACCGCGTACTACTTGGTGTTCGGGGGAAAATCTAGTCGGCGGCTGCAAGTTAGTTGGAAAACTTAATGTTGATCCATAAATAAGGCGCACTGTGTTATAAGGCGCATGGTCAGCTTTTGAAAAAAATAAAGGCTTTTAGGTGCGCCTAATAGTGCGGAAAATACGGTACTACAGAAATACCACCATTTAAATCCTACTATAGAAATACTACAAAATACCACTACAGCAACACTACAATACAGAAATTCAATCACAAGTACCACATAAATGCTACAACATAAATTCTACAAAAGCCTGTATAAAAATACTACTTCAGAAATTCCCCCAAAATATATTTTAGAAATACTACAAAAATACCACTACAGAAACTCCACAAATATAAAACTACAGAAATATTTCAAAAGTACTACTACTACAGAAATGCTACCAAAATACTGCTACGGCAATACAACAAAAATACTGCTACCGAAATACAACACAAATTCTACAACAGGAATACTACAACAGCAACACTACAATACACAAATACTGCTCCTGCAATACATAATACAATAATACTTTCACAGAAAAAATACACAATAAATACCACCAAAATACTACTACAGTAATACAAAAAAAATGGAAATACAACAAAAAATACAACTAGAGAAATAATACTACATAAATACTACAAAAATCCTACAGCAGCAATGCTATAGTGCCCAAATACTGCTACAGTAAACCATTATATATAAAAACTACTGTTGTACTGTACTGTGGAAGTACTGTAAAAATACTACAAAAAATAGTACAGAATCACTATAAAATGTTTTTTTTACGGATATACTACAAAAACCCCACCACAGAAATACTGTAAAATACTACTACGGAAATACTACAGAAATACTAAACTTAATATCAAATTTAGTGCTTAAAACACCTTGCTTTAATTGTGAGTGTTTCAAAACCAATTTGAGGAGATTAATCTTATTAAAAGCAAATATAAAAATTAATATAATTAGTAGATATCTGCATATATATTTACCTATAAATAGAACAAAATGGATAGTCCAGATATTTTAACCCACAACTCCAAAAGTTGGCCCGCCGTTGATTTAACAGCCATCTAACCATAATAAAATGAGGGGTGAAGACCTTGGGCCTTCTCGCCCCAAGAACAGAATTTCGGTCTCTAGGGGGTCAAATCCCATTTTGGTGTGTCTCGATCTTGTTTGTTTAAGTTGACACGGTGACGAAAGAGGCGACATTGAGCCGAATGTGCTGCATTAACGCGTTTCATGTTCCGCATTCATCAATGTCACCCAGCTGCCGACGCCTGGCGGTGGCACCGGAGGATATGGGAGACCTGAAACCCAATGTTGTGCCCAGAAACAAAGGCTAGCTCTAAGTCCAATTAAAAGGAGACTGTGTAATCCATTTCTTTTAATACCACAACACAGGATATACATTTAATTCCCCGATCGTGCTTGTGTATAGAATTGCTCTTATCTCGAGTGAATTTTTAGCTGAAAACCAATCAATCCGTGATGGACCTCCTAAAACCTTCGAAGTTAACCCTGAAATAGCTATAAAGACATCATACTGATTACCAAAAACACATTCAAATAGTAATTAAACATAAAAAACACGGCAATAACATTAACAAATAAAAACATGACTATAAAAGAGCGGGGAAAGTTTTGTCCAAAGGACCGCTCATATCTCAATTTTATTGTTTCTCGAGTAGCTCGTAGGTAGAGGTATCACTGTATAAAGTGCATGTTTTATATTTTTTATTCACCATATGGAGTTTACATATATTTTATTTATTTTCATTTTATTTTTTTCTAGGAAAACTTGCTCTTCCTTCAATGCTGAAAATTAGTGTAGCTTTATTTTACTTAAAATAAAACTTTCTTCTTGAAAAGTTTGGTTGATACTTTTTTACAAACAATATGGAGAATTTTAAAAATACACAGTACATGCTTTTATATTTTTTATATATTTTATCTATAATGTTTTTAAATGATTGTTTTCTATGCTGACAATTTGCGTTGTTTTATTCTATTTAAAAAAGTCTTCTATGCAAAAAACTAGCATTATTTTCATTTTTTGATGAAAAAGTGTTTCTTGTACGATTTGCGTTATGATTTTGAAATCAATGCGTGAAAATATATTAACGTGACGATTAAAATTCCACCCAGGGCATGCTCCCGGGTGTCAAGCTGCGCTGCTCCAACAAACGATCCTGAGGCTAACGCGGCATAGCATGCTAGCGATGGAAAAGAGAAAGGAAACATGTTTAGGCGGACCGTTTCGTTCAAAACATTGCCAGACGGAAATATTGACAAGGCGAAAGTGATAGGTATGCTTTGCAAAGCTACATTTGATAACATTCGGAGCACTTCTTCCCTGATGTAGCACTCGAAAGTTAAGCACCCTGGTGCGGTGGTACAATCAGACAACGGACCTCAACAGACAACTTTGGAACAGTTTGGCGCAAAAATGCGTATTCTACAATGTTTACATAAGGAACTTGAATATTTTGTTTATGGGAGATTTGTCATTGACACCACAAACTTTATGCACTTTTCTGTACTTGGTATGCATGTTTTGTTAAAATATTTCCGACAGCTTTACAGCACATTTACAGCACATACTTTGTTCTAAAAGCTATCTTTGGCATTAGAGTCTGTATGCACGTTTACTGTACTGTGCATCGGCCTATTCCATTTGGGATAATAGTTGTAGTCTTTTTTTCTATGCATATTTTTTTCATATTTACTGCCATTTGTAAAATCTTGATTTGATAATTTTATTTCACAACTGAGATTAATTAGTTGATTTATTTTAATAGATTCCCAGCCCTTTATATATATATATATTTGTATCCATCCATTATCTGCAGGATTATATGCATCGCTTATCCTCAGTAGGGTTGCGGGGGTGCTGGAGCCCATCCCAACTATCTTCGGGCAGGGGACACTCTGACCTGGTTACCAGCCAGTCGCAGGGCTATCTATCCATCCATTATCTGCACCGCTTATTGTCAGTAGGGTCGCGGGAGTGCTGGAGCCCATCCCAGCCGTCTTCGAGCAGTGGGATGGGGACACCCTGAACTGGCTGCCAGCCAATGCCAGGGCACACAGAGACAGAAAACCATTCACTCCCTCATTCAACCCTAGGGACAATTTAAACTGGCCAATTAACCTGACATGCATGTTTTTGGAATGTGGGAGGAAACCGGAGTGCCCACGCAAGCACAGGGAGAACATGCAAACTCCACACAGGGGGTTCGATCTCATGACCTCAGAACTGTCTGAATCTCGCTCTCTCTCGCTCTCTCTCTTGCTCTCTCTCTCTCTCTCTCTCTTTCTCTCTCGACATATATAGATATAAATCGATATATATCCATCCATCCATTATCTGCACCGCTTATCCTCAGTAGGGTCGTGGGGGTGCTGGAGCCCATGCCTGCTATCTTCGGGCAGGGGAAACCCTGAACTGTTTGCCAGCAAATCGCAGGGCACACAGGGACAGACAATTCACTCGCTCATTCACACCTAGGGACGATTTGGACCGGCCAATTAACCTAACTTGCATGTTTTTGGAACGTGGGAGAAAACCGGAGTGCCCGGAGGAAACCCACGCAAGCACAGGGAGAACATACAAACTCCACACAGGGGGTTTGATTTCATGACCTCAGAACTGTGCAGCACAAGCGCTAACCACTGCGCCGCCGTGCTCGCTCTCTCTCTCTCTCTCTCTCCATTATATATATATATATATATATATATATACACACACAAGGCGAAAATGATGTAATAATAAAAAATTCTTTTAAAATAAAACACACAAAAAAACGTTTTTTTACATTTTTCTCTTACAGAAAATGCTTCTGAAAACGTATTTATACCTTATGGCACTAAATGAGTTCAAGAGAAAACATCTTAAAGCAGGGACGCTGTATCGCATGGGTCCACTCTCATCGCAAGTAACTAATCCAAGAAAGTATTTCACTCCCTCGCAGCACATTCTCCTTCTGTCCCAAAGACTTGGCAGAGAATGACAGGAAGGGCGCGCTTTTAAGCCGCCTCAGCAAAATCTCGGCCGCCGATAATAGAGCAACGCAAACAGGACTCCGACAGGAATAGCAAGATCAAAACAATGCCCGTTTAGAATGGCTTTGCAATGGCGCACTACCGAACGCTAGCGAGCAAATCTTTCTAATTAACCTATGGTAATGACAAAAGCCAATTTATGACTTCTAAAGATCAAATGTATTTGGGTTAATGTGAGGTCGACCTAATGCACACGTGGGAAAAAAAACGTAGAGGAAATTAGAGCTGCGGGTTGAGATGGTTGGGGGGTGAATTCCGGGATGGTTGCCTTCTTGATTGACGTTATCGCAAATGTCACAAGAAAAGATGACATGTAACCAGAGGTGGGTAGTAGCACGATACATTTTCTCCGTTACATTTACTTGAGTAGGTTTCGGGAATTTTCTTTCATCTACGACTACTTTTAAATCCCTACACTTTTACTTGAGTAAATCTTTGAAGAAAAAACAGTACTCATAATCCGCCACATCATGTCACGACCAGAACAGAATCAGGACCCAAATGCGTAGCGTTAACCACAAGTTTATTGATAGAAAGAGGAAGGGCAGCGCCCGCGATCTGGTGCTCGCTGGACGCGGGAAGCAAGCCGCTCATGCAATCGGATCGTGATCCAAATACGGAAGTGGATTTTCCGTAGCGGTAGATGGCGGTGTCAAGGACAGAAAAACAGGTCGATAGCCGGGACAGGAGAGCAAAAATCGTGGTAGGGATCAAAAACGGGTCGTAAGCCAGGACGGGAGAGCAAACGTGGTTGGAAACAAAAACAGGTCGAAGCCGGAGACAAACGGGGAGATCAGGAACGGGTGGAAAAACAGGACAGGCGGGAGTCAGGTTCCAAATGCTTGCCTTGTAACAACAGAGGTTCGCTGATGGACTGACAACCATAGAGTGACAAGACTGGGCTTTAAAAGGGACAAGGAACCAATCGGGTAGCCCGCAGCGGCTGGCGTCAAATGAGCAGGCACAGGTGATACTAATCGGTAATCATGACCAGGGTTGGGTAGGGTTACTTTAACTTGATTACTTTCAATTACTTTTGGATTACTCCAATACCAAATATGCCAATAAAAGACAAAAGAAACAAAATAATAAAATAAAATTACAAAATTTTGTGCAGGCTTAGGGAGTAACGGAACACATGGAACGGCAAAAATGATGTTGGCAAGCTGTTTGGATTTATTTTCATTTTGTTTCTGTCGCATTTTATGTTAATTTTGCTGGAGATCAAAGAGATCAAAGCCAGGAGAGAAAGCGTGTTGTGAGTCATAATTTTATTCATATTTAGTTTCTTTTGTCATTTACTAGCATATTTGGTATTGGAGTAATCTAAAAGTAATTGAAAGTAATCAAGTTAAAGTAACCCTACCCAACCCTAATCATGACACATTAGGCAACATTGAAGTTGTTTCTTCGTTACTAGATAAGTACCCTCCACGTAAGTACGCGTCTGTCTGTCTCCGCTAAAGCGCATTTATTTCGGCGTAGAACTCTGGCAGGCTCTACCATGTTTTAACCAATCAAATGTAGCGGCCTCATCACGTGACCATATCCGACTTAAGCGGGGGAAATTTTGTTTACTGATGAAACAGATGGAAAATGTCACTTAGCAATTCTGACTATGAAACCACAGAAGAAGAGGAGCACCCCTTGCCGCACATCAAAAGCATGTTCCCCTTAAAAAGGGTGCGAAACACCAGCTACAATCTGCAATGTCTCCTTTGTTCGAGTTCATGGGCTAGCTTGTTGCTCTTGTAAAGCCTGGGGCTTTAAATGTTTTACTTAGTGCTACATGTGCTTAATTTATTTATTTTATTTATACTATTTTTTACTTCACTTACTTTACTTCACCAAGTACTTTTTTAAAATTTTACTCAAGTAAGTATTTGGACAAACACTTTTACTTCTACTTGAGTCATATTATTCTGAAGTAACAGTACTTTTTCTTGAGTTTTTAGCTACTCTTCCAACCTCTTTGTTTTGTTGGTTTAAAGCTAACAAATGAAAACACAGCTTTAAGAATTACTTCCTTAAATCGACATAGAAATAAAGACATAGTCAATTGATCACAAAAATTACATAGTCATTATATATTGATTATATATTGAGAAAAACGTTCTTGACCCATTTTTGGAAAACAGGCCATACATTGTTTTTTGTCCTCAATTGTTAAGAGATATGTACGTTTCTTTTATTTATTTTTTTCACGTTGCCATGGCGCCCAATTGGCCCCGTCCATGCGGCACCAGCTGCGGCTCATTGACAGATTGGCTTTCTGTCTATTTAAGCTCAGTGCTCTCATCTTTTCTTTGTCAGTCCGTCAACAAACTTCTGCCCCGCAAGAGTTTCAACTTGGTCCTGTTCCTGTTGGTATTTCCTATCCGGTATTGTTCCTGTTTATTTTGCCCTGTTCAATTTCGGTTTCCAGTTTTGTTTCCGTCTATTTCTGTCCCGTTTATTATTTTCTCCAGTTTTTGTTCCCATCTAGTTTGTCCTGTTTATTTTTGATATCCTGTTTAATTATCCATCCTGTCTCTCCCGTCCTGTCCGGTATCGTCCCCATCGGTCCAATATCAACTCGGGCAATTGGTATCAATCTCGTCGGCCTCTGGCTTCCTATCATTTCATGCCAGACTGCTGCCTAACGTGCATGACTCCCCATATCCCGTAAAATAAAAAGCTTGTGTTGGTAACGTCACACGTTTGGGTCCTGATCCTCTTCTGGTTTATGACAATGTTTCTACTAGAATAAGAAAAGTACAGTAATCCTAAAGATATTTCTCAAGTAAAATGAAAAAAACGTTACCCTTAAAAATGAGCAAAAACAGGAACATTTTATACACTTAAAATGAGCAAAATTGTCAGTATGGTCAGAGTATTACTTTTGTATATTGCTATAAAAATGGAAATACATAAAAAAAATATGCATGTATTTGTATTAAGTTAAAATGATTAAAATGTACTCTAGTTCGTTTGCAACAAAAAAAACATAATAATCTATATTTTTATCTACAGTTTTCTATAACTCTGCAAAAACAAGCGCAATAAGGTAAAATTGAAGGAGCAATAATATTTTCTATGGCTAAACTATTACTGTTTTATACTGATATTATAAAAATAATAAGTTAAATATATTGTGATGTACTTAAATTTCACCCAAAGCTTACTTTGAGCAATGTAATTCTCATATTTGATATCATTTTTTTCTTCAGTCATAATAAAAATCAAATGAAACGGGTAAAATAAAACAAAAATAATTAAAATGAGCAATATTAGTTGCTATGGCGAAATTATTACTTTCTTATGTTAATGAAAAAAAACATTGAAAATATACAAATGTGGACAAATTACAAAGAAATTGCACAGCCTTTTCCACCAATGAGGCCATAACTATATTAATACTATTTATTATCTATTATATATAGTTTATTATTATAATTATCATCATGTGATTTTTTTTTTTTTTAATTTAGTTTAATGATGATTTTTTTTCCTGATTTGTTCATTCATTTAGGGAAAAATGTGAAGCATTTCAATCAATACCCCAAAAAAGTCAGCCCAAATGTTGAAGCATAAAAAAAACAACTTTTTGGGGGAAGGTTCTCCATTTGCCAGTTTTTTGTTTTCCCCCCTTTGTTGTTCTTCCCTTTTTAAGTTCAACTCAAATCTGTGATCGCTCCGCACCAATTGATTCCTTTCATGTCTTTTTATCGTGTTATCGTGGTGAGCTGTCTCATGTGACATCTGCGCCCCCCCAAAAAACTGACCGACTCCCGGGTCCAGATGTGGGGGCCACCTGGATTTAAAAACCATCCAAATGGGGTCCCTGGCATGTGATGCTGCATTCAAATGATCGCCTTTTTGATAAAAGATCAATAATTCGGATTAACAGTCGGCTCACTCTCGGGCAGATGCCGCTCGCCTACCGGCTTGCCTGCCCGCCGGCCTGCCGGGGAAAGGCTTTGACTGTGATACATGATTTGGCGGCGCTAAACAAAGAAGTTATTCCAATTCCGATGGTTTTGTTACTTTTTGCCGCTAAAGGTCACGCTCTGTCAAAAATATCAGCATATTGACCTTTTTAAACATTCCGGAGACATTGGGATCGTCCTCCTACCCTCTGCTTTTTAGCTCCTTATGGTTTTAAAACTCATTTACAGGAGTTAAAAGTTGAACTTGCAGTGCCAGGTCGTCATTTGGGTGATTTATGCTCTCAACTGGTATCTGTGGTTATTTCGATATTAACAGTCCTAGGGTTCACGTTGTCCAATTGGTGACTAAATAAGTACCAAATCGTTAAGATTTCTTTTCTTACAGAAACCAATAGATTTTAAATAAAATGTTTATCTCATTGTCAGAACGTTTTGAGGTCTTATGTCGCGAAAGAAAGAATGAGAAACCAGTTTCAACAAAAGACTAGAAAAGCTGTTTTATGTAAAGATACATATTAATCTAAGAGGTTATTGATGCTCAGCTGGAGAAATAAAGAGACTGTTTAACCAAAATGCACTATCCAAATCAAAGTTTCTGGTACCATGAGTTTCATTTCATTTCATAGAAATGCAGAAATGCAGATCATTTCATTTCATTTCACATGAGTAAAAACAGTGATTGTCTCTAATGCCTTTTTGTATGTCTTCACCACTGTGGTAAAGTGTTGCCGCCCTCACTGCGCCTGTATGGGTTCGATTCTGTTTGCAAACACTGTTTTTTATTTTTATTTTAATTAGCAATATTTATTAAGTGATTAATCGTTGCACTATTATATGTTGTTTAAGATTGATGCGCCTCATAGTGCGGAACGTATGGAAAATATCTTCATATGTATTAAAGGAAAATGTCTGTATTTTTCGACCACTATACAGTATGTCGCTGTATTGTTTAGTGAAACCGAAAGTGAGTGATAAGAACCTTGGGAAGATAACAATCTACGGAGACTTAAAGTGACATAAATGTGCAATTTCTCAAGGATTTTGGTTTTGAGGGCACCCCTTAGCAGCAAGATGGCCAGCAACTAAAATGCTCTTTGGGTGAGCATCATGTCACTGAAAATATATAACAGTTTCTCGACCTACAAATATTTTTAAGAATGCACGTTTATAGAATAGTTCATGTATTTTTGCTTATTATTCAAACCAATATTGTTTTTTACCACTAGGTAGTGTGAAATGATACACACTGAAATATTTTTTAAAAATATATTTTTAAAAGGTCTTTTTCTATTCAGCATAAAACAGCTGTATGGAATTTTAGAGACAACGTCTATGTAGCTTAAAAAACACTGGGCCTAAAATCAAACCTTGGGGAACTCCCAAAGTCAGTTTGTATTGACAATACTTAAGAGGCTAATGTTTTAAATGGTATTGTTTAGAGATGAAATGCCATGCTAGCTTGAATCCCTTGTTGTGTGAATGTGGAGGAATGTGGAGTACATAGCAAAAAAATATTACTCCTCGGAGGCACTAAATAATACACAATGCTCCTTTAACCCTCAGCTTATGTTGTCGATAGTGAATGTTGTTTATACGCTACGATGTGGAGTTTTTTAAGGGTTTATAGCCATAAAATAGTTATGGGAGAATGATTGATTCAGACTAATAGGACTTGATGAAAGAGTTAAATAAAGCAAATTGTCACAGTTGCCATGGCGCCCAATTAGCCCCGCCCGTGTGGTGCCAGCTGCGGCTCGTTGACAGATTGGCTTCCTTTTCATTTAAGCTCAGTGCTCTCACTCACGTTTTGTTAGTCCGTCAATGAACCTCTGCACCCACAAGACATGGGTTTTGACTCTGTCCGGTTCCCTGCTTGTGTTTCCTGTCTGGTATCGTCCCCGTCTATTTTGTCCTGTTTAATATCGATCACCAGTTTCATTCCTGTCTAGTTTGTCCTGTTTAATTTCGATATCCAGTTTTTGATATCAATCCTGTATGTCCCGTCCTGTCCGGTATCGACCCCATCCGTCCAATATCTGCTCGTGCAATTGGTAACGAAACAGTTTAGCTGAAAATGCAAAATTTCATATTCGATTTTACATTTATTTTAGAAAAGAGCTCAAGCTTTTTTAAACATCTGCAAAGACTCCCAAGTGTTGTTGTTTTTTTGTTTTTGTTTTAATTTTACTTATTGCTTTAAACAGTCTTTTTTTTTAAAACTTTTCATATTCAAAGCTGCAAGTCATTGCTTGATGCGATGCAGCTCATTCTCATTGTCTCGCGGGCCTCATAAAATTATGTGGCGGGCCACATTTGGCCCGCGAGTCATGAGTTTGACACATGTGTTCTAAAAGCTAATTGAACACATGCAGTGATGGCATAGGTGTAAACTGCACGGTCTATTTGAGCTATCTAGTGTCCAAGATTCATTTTTCTATTAATTGGATGGTTTTACCTGAATACAAATAGTGCTCTGGCACAATTTACTAGCCTGTAAATGCAAAGAGCTTCATGTTTGTGAGTTAAAGAGCTTCATTTAGACAAAAGTATTGCTTTGCTGCTCTCCTGCGGCATCCATCGAGGATTATAATCCTGTGGATTGAAATGAATCGCTTCCCCTTTGGGACGCCCTCTTCCTTTTTGGTCTTCATACGCTTCCTGAGGCCTATTGAGATAATCGACAGCAGCGGGTTAATATACCTCCGGAGATGTTTATCACATTTAAGCTAGCTTGGAAGCAAATAGCTAACCTCGTCATCTGCATGTCTTCATCTTTTATTGGCCATGCGAGGCCGGCGCTACTCAGCCGCTATAAATGTTTAAAAAATGACCTTTGGTAACGAGTTTGTCATGGTTTGATTCAGAAATATCAACCGGGCCATTACGGTGGCAGCTATTTTTTTCCCAATCAATATACAATAGTGTTTTAATATTTAATATTTGTATATGTCACTGTTATAAGACGAAAACGAGGTAGGGTGTTGTGATGCGGCAGCTGTTTAGTTTTATGCGCCGGTGAGAAGAAAACCCGGGTGAGTTCTAAGCCATTAAAATAACATTAAACATGACGTAATCGAGTACATTTTTTTGCACGTTTTAGGGCATAGGAAATAGCATGCTGTGCATGTCATATGGTGGAAAAATTGCAGTAATGGGGGGCTGAAAAAACAGGTTTTAATACACATTGTAATTTGAAAATATCACAAGATTAGGGACGCTGCAACCTGGGAGTCTACAGTAAACCCTCGCTATAACGTGGTTCACTTGTCACTCTTTCACAACTTCACTGAATTGCATCGTGTGAGATAATACTTCTACAGTTATACTATATTACAAAATACTACTACAGAATAATTTACTTCAAAAATACTAGAAAAAGACAACTACAGTAATATTACAAAAATACTAAAGAAATATGAGAAAATTACTACTAAGGAAATACTACAAAAAAATCTAAAAAAAAGACTGCTAAAATACTGCTTTGGAAATACATCAATTATACTTCTACAGAAATACTAAAAACATATATAAATACTATAATATTGAAAAAACTACAAGAGGTTTACAACAGAAATACTGCAAATTACACCTGTACCGATACAACAAAAATTCTTCCCCCCTTCTGCATCCACCCACTAATTCCACTCTATCAGCTCAAGTCACATCACATGAAAGCTAAATAAAACTTCATCTTTATTTTGTATATTGCGCATAATTAGTACTATTTCTATCCTTTATGTTTTTTTGTTTTTATTTGGGAACCCGGGGTTTGAAAGGCATTAGGTAAATAGTATACTGTAGGTGTCTTTCCCCCAAGTCAAGTCAAGTCACATTTATTTATATAGCCCTTAATCACAAAAATGTCTCAAAGGACTGCACAGGATTACAATTACACAATTGCACAATTACCTGATCTTAATGCGGGCAAGGAACAACTCAAAAACCTCAGTGTTAGGAAAAACGATAAACCATGAGAAAGGACCTCACATGTGGTAATCCCCCTTCCAGGATTGACCAGGGTGAATCACAATTAGCATTACTGTACACAGAATAGTAAACACTAGGTTAGATGTTGAAAATGTCTGGAAAGTGCAGGACAGAAACGACGCCCCCAACCTGTAAACTAGTCCAGAAAGTCTATGTCGGCCACGACGCAGCTTCCCATCTCTGCCAGCTGGTAAATGCAGGGGTTGACATGCTTCAGGTCAGACGCAAGTTCCCTTTGTGATTCCTACCTCAGAACCAGTTAATCCTGGGCGTCGGCACTAAATATTAAACCACAATGGTATTAACGCACAGGTAGAAAAGAAGTAAAGATTTATTTAGCCAATCAGAATGCAGAACACAATGCACGACCGTAAAATAGAACCACGTTATTGCGAGGGTTTACTGTACTTTTGTAGAAAAACTGGACTCCTTCGACATAAAATTTTCTCCAGACACGTGGGCTCCGAGGCTTGGCCTGTCCGCATCCAGCCAAGAGAAAAAACACTATTCTTTGTCGCAATCGCGGAGGCCGCACTGTTGCCTCCTTTGTCCTTCTGACTCATCACCGAGGAATTGGCCTCGCTGTGTTCCGTGCAAAAACCGCAAAGACGCTCCAACAAAGAGCGAGTGGTGTCTTGGACCCCGGTGTCACCAGAAAGTCTTTTGTCCCTCCAGGAAAAGCGTTGGTGCTTCCTTGGCGGTCTCAGCTTCACAAAGCCCCCTGGTTCTGGTTCTCCTTGGATCCCCCCACCCCCAGGCAAACCATTTTGATGAATTTTCAAGTACATGTTTTCCTTTTATTAAAGCAGGGGTAGGGAACCTATGGCTCGGGAGCCATATATGGCTCTTTTCATGAGTAAGTATGGCTCCAAAATAAAATGTAACTATTGCACATCTCTCTGTGGCGTTCCAAAGTCAAGTGATTTCATCCCGATTTTCTTCCATATAAACCCAAAGCAACTTAATGCAGCAGTTTGATAAGAAACCATTTAAACTGATAAATAAAAACACTGGCAAACGACTTTGATTGGGTGAGCAGTACAGGTGGGCGGATCCCTGCACATAGCGCAAGGCACTTCCTTCTCTCTCTCGCTCAATGCAGTCTACACTGAAAGTGAATATGACGATATGCTTATCGTTTGCAGTAATTTGTGACATTTTTACAAAAGAACTTTGCATGCACATTGTTTTGAAACCGTTATTAAGGACAAACTTCATAGAAAAAATTGCCTCAACACTCTTAACTGAAGGTGGAAGACAAATTGTAAATGGCATATTGACATTGATTTGGGACACAGGATTTGGCATTTTTATCATTTCATACATTTGATTAAATCATCAAATGACACACTGTGAAATAAAATGTGCTAAAGAATTAGCTTTTGTCTAGAGAGCGTGTTTGGCAGTTTTTTCAATTTTGTCTGAAACTATATAATGTGGCTCTCTCAATTTCTTTTTAAAAAATGTTTTGCTTTTATGGCTCCATGGGTCAAAAAGGTTACCGACCCCTATATTAAAGGGACAGTGTGTATGATTTGATCATTGGATGTCGCTGGACTGTGCAGTGCTAAAACCCACAAGGAACATTACAAACTACTCAATTGTCACCAGAAAGTCCTTTGTCCCTCTGGGAAAAGTGTTTGTGTTTACTTGGAGGTGTTACCTTCACACAGCCTTCTGATCCTGGTTCTCTTCAGACCCCCCAGGTAATCCCAAGACATTTGAGGGAAAAACTGCACCACAAGCATACCATTTTGAGTATTTTAAGTACATACATGTGTTCCCTGTATTAAAGCAACAGTGTGTATGAGTTGACCCTTGTATGTTGTTGTACTGTGTAGTGCAGGGCTCTTAACTTTTTTTCAACCTTCTTTTTATATGGATTTCTAAAATAACAACTTAGCTAGTTGGCTTGATAAATAGCTAAAAAGGTAGCTTGATAGTTAGCTACAAGAGTAAACAGGTAGAAAACTAAAAGGGAGCTACAAAGGAGGCCAAAAATGAGCTTGGTAACTAGCAAAAAAGGTAAAAAGCTTGCCTGATAGCTTGCTAAATAGCTAAAAAGGTAGAACGATAGCTGACAAAGAGTTAAAAAGGCAGCCAGATATAGCTAGCTGAAAAACCTGCTCATTCACTTTATAAAACCTATACATTGCAAATGTAGGTTGCTGTATTTCCTTTAGAATAAATAGATATCAAGATGAATAAATTGTTACGACCAGAACGGAATCAGGACCCAAATACGGAAGTGTATCTCCCGGAGCGGGAGATGGCGGAGTCGAGGACGGAAAAACAGGTCAATAGCCGGGACAGGAGAGCAAAAACGTGGTCGGGATCAAAAACGGGTTGTAAGCCGGGACGGGAGAGCAAATGTAGTCGGGGACAAGAACAGGTCGATCAGGAACGGACGAGTGGAAAAACGGGTGCAAAAAGCGAGACCGACGGGAGTCAGAGTCAAAATACTTGTCTTGTAGAAACAGAGGTTCGCTGACGGACTGAAAACAGGTGAGTGAAAGGACTGGGCTTAAAAAGGACAGGGAAACAGTCAGGTAGCCCGCAACGGCTGGTGCCAAATAAGCGGGCACAGGTGATCCAAATCAGTCATCATGACATAAATACATGTGTTTAAAAAACATTCTCATTCACCCTCTTAATTAATTGTTTAAAAATATGTATATCTTTTGTCCATGGAGACCATGAACTTCATTTCATTTACTTGTTTTTTTTAAATAACAACTTACCTTATTACAATGTTATTACCTGGTAACTTATTAAAAAACAGGGTTAAATAGACTTGGTGAACCCATTAAAATTACTTTACTAGAAAATCACAATGACCCAGCACTGGGGAGCTATTTACAAAACAGGTGCTTGCAGGCACCAAGTCGGGGACCCCTTGTGGGGTGCAAGTCAAAACGAGTGACAAAACCCACAAGGAAGATTACAAACTACTCAAGTGTCACCATGAAGTCTTTTGTCCCTCCAGGAATAGGGATGGTGCTTCCTGGGAGGTGTCACCTTCACACGTTCTGACAAAGCCCCCTGGTTCTCCTTCGACCCCCCCCCATTTACTTGAGTGAAGAACTGCACCACAGGCAAGGACAGAGAAGCCCATCACGGCGTCTCGTTCCCTCACTTCACACAACGACCGCCCCCCCTCTTTGGTTTTCTCAGACCACGGGGCCCCTTCGCTGCTCACTTGATGTCCAGGGGACTTTTTAGCAAGCTCTCGCCCAGACATACGCCACTTGTCAGCTTGGCCACGGGGCCCCCAGGCTGAGATGTTGAGATGTTGGGATGCTTTGGTGGCAACTTAGCCGCAAGTCGCCCCGTTTGATCTCCATGGTTGGGCTTTTACATAAACAGGGTCGCATTCAGATTTTGGGAACCGTGAAGTAGATATACAAGCACCTTGACTTGTGAGTTCCGTTTTATTTTCAAAAACACTCTAAATATGCATCGGTTTTTATACGGTAAGAACGGACGTCTAAGCCTGTCAATTGCATTGAAGGAGTTAATACAAAAATGTATCACTGCACAGTGTGGGACTGTTTCATTGGTCTTTATTTGTTTTTTTTTAAATAATCTATATTTTTATGCTTTAATTATTATTTTTTCACTTAATTTTTTTTTCTAACTAGTCTCATTTTCTTTATTGTTAAGCTGTATTTCCTTGTATTTACTGCTTTAATTGTTTTATTATATATATATATATATATATATATATATATATATATATATATATATATGACAAGAAGTAAATTCAATAATAAATAATAATCATAATAAATAATAATAAATATAAAAAAGAGAATAAGAAAACATAACATTATTAAAAAATATCCTTGCAAATTTATAGAAAAAAATAGTGAAAATTTGTAAAAAACAATATATATATTTTTACCAAAAAAGGCCAAAGAAGAATGAAAAAATCTCTCTCTCTCTCTTTCTCTCTCTCTCTCCCCATATATATATATATATATATATATATATCTCATCTCATCAGCTGTACCACTTATCCTCATTAGGGTCGCGGGGGGGCTGGAGCCCATCCCAGCCATCTCCGGGCAGTGGGCAGGGGACACCCTGAACTGGTTGCCAGCCAATCGCAGGGCACACAGGGACAGACAACTCATTCGCTCATTCACACCTAGGGACAATTTGGACCGGCCAATTCACCTGAAATGCATGTTTTTGGAACGTGGGAGGAAACCGGAGTGCCCGGAGGAAACCCACGCAAGCACGGGGAGAACATACAAACTCCGCACAGGAAGTCTGGAGCTGGATTTGAACCCACGACAGGTTCCCATGACATGAACTGTGCCGCACAAGCGCTGACCACTGCGCCACCGTGCTGCCATATATATATATATATATATATATGTATATATATATATATATATATATATATGCAGGTGCCAGATCATGCTGGAAAATGAAATCCTCATCTCCATAGAGTTTTTCAGCAGATGGAAGCATGTAGTGCTCTAAAATCTCTTGGTACACAGTTGCATTTACTCTGGACTTGATGAAACACAGTGGACCAACACCAGCAGCTGACATGGCTCCCCAAACCATTGCTGACTGTGGGAACTTCACACTGGATTTCAAGCAACTTGGATTTTGCTCCTCTCCAGCCTTTCTCCAGACTCTGGCGCCTTGACTTCCAAATGAAATGCAAAACTTGCTTTCGTCTGAAAAGAGGACTTTGGACCACTCTGCAACTGTCCAGTGCTTCTTCTCCATAGCCCAAGTCAGACGCTTCTTCCGTTGTCTTGAGTTCAGAAGTGGCTTGACCATGGGAATACGGCTATTGTAGCCCATTTCCCGGACACGTCTGTGAACTGTGGCTTTTGATACCTGGACTCCAGCTTCAGCCCACTGTCTTTGAAGCTCCCCCAAATTCTGGAAGCGGCTCTTCTTCACAATTTTGTTAAGGCTGCGGTCATCTCTCTTGGTTGTGCAGCGTTTCCGGCCACATTTTTCCCTTCCAACAGACTTTTTGTGGATATGCTTTGAAACTGCACTCTGTGAACAGCCTGCTCTTTGAGAAATTTCTTTTTGTGTCTTACCCTCCTGATGGAGGGTATCAATGATGGTCCTCTGGACAGCAGTCTTCCCCATACTTGTGATTTAGTTTACTGAACCAAGCTGAGTGTTTTTAAGGCTCAGGAAACCCCCGCAAGGTGTTTCGAGTTAATTAGATGATTCAGGTGATTAGTTGAATAGCCTACTTGTATACTTTTTCATGATATTCTAATATTTTGAGATAGGATTTTTGAGTTTTCTTAAGCTGTAAGCCAAATTCAGCAATATTCAAATAATAAAAGGCTTGAAATAGTTCAGTTGATGTGTAATGAATCCAGAATGTATGACATTTTTGTTTTTTTAATTGCATTACAGAAAATAAAGAACTTTATCACAATATTCTAATTTTCTGAGACAGTCCAGTATATATATAAAGTTACCGGACACCAGGGCAGACTACTAAATTACTAAATTTGCCTGCCCCATTTTTTTACAACTTGAAACACAATAAAGCGACTAATAGCAAAAAAAAAAAAAACATTGTTGCAAAGTATTAAGTATTGATAATCAGAATATATATAACAGAACAACACTTTAAGGTTAAGTCTATCATAAATCTACCTATATCATTCATTGCATGTATATGACATCGCTGTTTTCCAACTGCCATCAGTATGTACCTGTATTTGCTCGTCTTCATTCCTGCAATGTTTGCGTTGCGTCGTCTGCTACAAGCCACGTGAACTCCTCTTTCCACAATGCTTTTAATGTACGTTTACGTTTTGTAGCGTCATATATTTTGTTTGCTTCTTTTGAATCGTTCTTCTGGGGCTGAGGTTTTGGCTTGATTCCTGGTAAGGATATATCAGAGTGTTCAGTTTCCTTATGCGTGAGAAGATAAGCAGGACATTGTGGTTCAGCCTTTAAGCATATTTATTCCTCAACAGCAAGCAAACAAGAACACGGGTCCATTTGATACAACATGGCAATCAACAATTAGCAAAACAAAAAATGTTGCGTGCGTAATGACATCACACAATGGAAAACGTCTTACCACAATACCACGAGTAAGAGCGCTATTAAATTGACAAATCTTAACAATTCCTAACCACTTATCCATTTTTCTTGTGTTCTCTGTGCGTATACTTTGGAAAATTATATGCAAATGAGGGACCTTATAACGCTCGGGATAGTCCGGAAGCACAAAGTTATTCGATGCAGGGTTCTGATTGGCTGCCGAGTATGCAAATTTCCAAACGAACCGAAATTCAGAAATTTCCAAAACGAACAAAGATTTTGAAATCGGAATGAAACGTCTTATTTGTAAAAAAAAACGAAATATTCTTTGTTTTTTCTTGAAAAAGTTGTCAGCCACTCGGGCAGAGATGTTTTGTAAATTGATGCACCCCCCGGGTGTCCAGGCAGACATCATTTCAGACACTGGAAAATAACCTCACAAAATAACTCCTTTCATGTAAATTAATTGAAAAATGGAGAGCTCTCGATATAAGAACATACATTTTATAAATTGCTTTACTTTTTTTGCTTTTGCAACATTTGTGGACGAACTTGATATGGAGAAATCGTGAAAGTGAGGGAAGAAGTCTCTCACGGACTAATCTTGTGCTGAGCACAGCCATGATAATGATGATGGATTAGAAATACAGCTGCGTATTGGGATTACAGTGCGATTAACTGGCCTGGGGTTAGAGGGTCTGGGGGGGTTGGGATCTTTCTGTTGGCTCCTTGAGTAGGAAGACCCGCATCAAGCTAATCAATCAAATGATGGAGACACGCTTCTGTCTCGTGGAAACAATTAGAGCACTTCTCAGAAATCAATAGCCCCGCATTGTGTTTCGATAGCCTCCGCCTTCAATAAAGCCCCCCCACACACACACTTTTCGATAACCCCCGCCAAGGGGCCATCCGGGGGCCGGCTGGGAACCAAATACATCAAACAGGCTCCAGGAAACGCTCGTAAAAATTGCAAATCGAAAACAATAAAAGCTTGTTTTATTTTCTTTTTTTTTCCCCCGGTCGTCCCGTGCCAGCCGGAAAAATGGACGACGGTTTTCTTCGAGACGCGGAACGGGAAGGGGGTTCCTGGTGCGAACCCCCACCCCACCCCCCAATCCCTATACATAATTAAAGCGGGGATTTGTAAGTGTCTGCGCCGGGCAGCCTCCTGATGAATTAATATGTGGCTGGGAGTGCTACACAGCCATCAGATTAGCTCATTTATTTCTGTCAGGCGCTCACTCCATCGCCTATTTGTGAATCAGACCCAGTCGGAAGGACCACTGGGGGAAGCAAACAGTGGGAATTTTTCGGAGATACGGAAAAACTCCGGGATACGAGAAAAGATGTCAAATGGTGGGGGGACAGACACCTAAGCTAATTAACGCTAATTAACACGTGAAACAGTAAAATAACCAAATGGTATATAGTGAAAACTATCCATCCATCCATCCATTTTCTGCACCACTTATCCTCAGTAGGGTCCCGGAGGTGCTCCCATCTTAGCTGTCTTTGGGCAGTGGGCAGGGGACACCCTGAACTGGTTGCCAGGCAATCGCAGGGCGCACAGGGACAGACATTTCGCTCGGTCACACCTAGGGACAATTTGGACCGGCCAATTAACCTAACATGCATGTTTTTGGAATGTAGGAGGAAACAAGAGGAAAACCACACAAGCACAGGGAGAACATGCAAACTCCACACAGGAAGGTTTGATCTAATGACCTCAGAACTGTGCCTCACACACGCTAAACCACTGGGCCGCCGTGCCGCCTAGTGAAAACTACTTATATGGAATTAACTTATCCATCCATCCATTATCTGCACCGCTTATCCTCAGTAGGGTCGCGGGGTGCTGGAGCCCATCCCAGTTATCTTCGGGCAGTGGGCAGGGGACACCCTGAACTAGCTGCCAACAGGTCGCAGCGCACAGAGAGAGACATACAATCCACTCGCCCATTCATAGGGACAATTTAATGTGTGAACTGGAGTGTCATGCCCAATTTCGTTGTCACAATATGTTAACCCATTTTGTAACAATGATAATAAAGGTATATTCTATTCTATTCTAATTTGGACCGGCCAATTAACCAGACATGCATCTTTTTGGAATGTGGGAGGAAACCGGAGTGTCCAGAGGAAACCCACAAAAGCACGGGGAGAACATGCAATCTCCACACAGAAGGTTCGATCTCATGACCTCAGAACTGTGCCGCACACACGCTAACCACTGTGCCACCGTGCTGCCTAGTGAAAACTACTTATAAGTAATTAACTTGTGTATGATTAAATTAGCTGCACGGCGGCGTGTGCGGCACAGTTCTGAGGTCATGGGTTGAAACCCAGCTACCAACCTTCCTGTGCGGAGTTTGTATGTTCTCCCCGTGCTTGTGTGGGTTTCCTCCGGGCACTCCGGTTCCTCCCACATTCCAAAAAACATGCATGTCAGGTTAATTGGCCGGACCAAATTGTCCCTAGGTGTGAATGAGCGAGTGAGTTGTCTGTCCCTGTGTGCGCTGCGACTGGCCGGCAACCAGTTTGGGGTATCCCCTGCCCACTGCCCGAAGACGGCTGGAATGGGCTCCAGCACCCCCGTGACCCTACCGAGGATAAGCGGTGCAGATAATGGATGGATGGATGATTAAATTATAAGCGGCACGGTGGGTGAGTGTTTAGCGTGTCTGCGGCACAGTTCTAAAGTTGTGGGTTAAATTCTAGCTACAAACCTGCCTGTGCGTAGTTTGCATGTTCTCCCTGTGCCTGCTTGGGTTTCTTATGGGCACTCTGAGTGAGTTGTCATTCTCTGTTTGCCCTGCTAGCAAGCAGTTCAGGATGTCCCTTTCCCACTGCTCGGAGATGCCAGGGATGGGCTCAAGCAGCCCTGTGACCCTACTGAGTATAAAAGGTGCTGATTTTGGATGTTTGATGTAAGTAAATATACATGCAAAGGAAATTTATGATCTAATTTACCTTTGGTGGGATGTGACTCAAGCCGGGTAGGGTGGAGTACCGGGTGGATGCTGTGAAGGGAAGAAACAGTGAATTTGAATTCAAACTGATTTTTAAATTTCCTCTTGTGAGGATTGGCCCTGGAACAGTGTTTCTCAACTGGCATATAGGAAATATTTGGATACAAATTCCGATACTTGATCAATTTACATGAAAAATTGAATAAAATGCAAGTATTACAAATTCAAGAGAAAATTGAATAGTCAAGAACAGAAAAGTGTTTGAATATGTTTTCCAATGCCTCTCCTTCTTGTCATCTTTTTCTCTGTTATTCTTCTTCTTCATCTTCCTTCTCTTATTCTTATTATAAGTCTTGGACCCATTAGGGGACGTTTGCTTCGTTTTCTCTTTTTCTTCTCCTTTCTCTTATTATTCCTCCCATTATTTTATCTCTTCTTTATATGTTCTTCTATGTTTTATTTTTTTTCCCTTTCTCCTCCCCTTTTTTCTCATCTTCATCTTCCTCACCTCTTTCATACGTTTTATACCTTCTTATTTCACCTTTTTTCTTGTACTTTCGGTATTTCTTTTCCTTTTTTCCCATATACTTTGCCTCCGCTTTATCTGTTATTCTTCATGGTTGTCTTCCTTGTTCCCTTTTCCATCTTCTTTGCTCTTTCCATCCTTTTATTTTCCAATCTTTTTTTTTTCTTTCTATTGTGTCCATAGTTCTTTTTTTCTGTGTTTTCCTCTTATAGCTGTATTTTGTACGTGATCTTCTTACTTTAGTTGCTATTCCTCATTTTACATTTACCTATTTCTCCTCCTTTTTTATTTTTGTCTCCTTATTTCTTTTTCTTGGCTTTCTTCTTGTTTGGCTTCTCTTTTTCCTCTTCGCCTTCTTTCTTGCCTTTCATTTTCCTTCTTTGTTTTTACTCTTTTTAAATTTCTCCTATTTTTTTCTTTTTCATCACCACTTTATTTTTATGTTTTCTTTTCCTTCTTCTCCTTCCCTGCCCCTTCTCTATCATCTTCACCCTTTCTATTCTTTTCTTCATCTTCCTTTTTCAATTTTCTTCTTCTTCATGAACTTTTACTTATTTTCCCTTTTCTTCTTTTCTCCACCTCATTCTTCTTCTTTTCTCAACATCTTTCTTCTTCCTTTCCTTCTTCTCCTCCTCCCCTTTCTCCTCCTTCCCATCCTGCTTTTCCTTCTCATCTTCTTTTTTGTTGTTTGTCTTCTGTTTTACTTCTTCTTCATCTTCCTTGCCCTATCCGTCCTTCTTCCTAGCTTCTTCATTTTCCCCTTGTCTTCTTGTACTTCTAGTTCCGTTTCTCTTTTTTTTAACTCCTCCTTCTTTCTATTATCCTTTGTTATCGCTTTCTTCTCATTTTATTTCTTCTTCTGCTCGTATGTTTGATGATTCAAGATTCCTGATCAGTTGACCTATAACCTTTTGAGTATCTGCTGGTTTCAGATACCGAGGTGAAAGTTTGACCAGTTTGACTAGTTTGGATGACCGGGAGACGGGAACTGTTTGGCTACCGTACAAGAGGGCGCCGGGCTAACTAACAAGACGACTGCATTAACCTTTGCTGTGCTGCTGAGGAGGGGGCGCAAACAGGCCGGCCCCCTTCAGAGGGACTCCCCATAATCAGGCTCCTGTCACTGCTGTTTCCAGGAGATTAATTCAGCCGGTTTCAATTCCGTACGCCGCTCCCCTGCTAGCCACGAGCCGAGCTCCACGCGCCGACCTGTTTAACGCGCATGCACTTGGCGAGCAGTCAATTGGACTCGGGGGTGGCTGGGGGGGACAGGTCACACCAGTACCCTTCCGCCTGTGCACAAATGAGGAAACCGGACCGTCAGAAAGGCGATGACGGGAAGGGGACCGAAGTGGGGAGGGGTTTCGGCGGCGTCTTTAGCGGAAAATACGACGGACAAATTAGTTTACAATCGGCGGTTCGTTCGTTCGTCACCGGGTTCCGTTGCTACTTTATGATTTGGTGATCATAATAAATAATTAATAATTTTTTTCCCAAGTTCCACCAGTCCCACCATTTTGTTTTACTCTTTATGTGGCCCCCTATTTGAGTAAATGAACCCATGAAGTAATGTCTTTCTGCTATTATGTTTGTCAATGCTCTTCTTACTAAATACAAATTTCTCGACCTACAAGTATCATGGTTCATGTATTTTTTCTTGTGTTTTTAAATCAATATCTTATTGAGAATTTTTTGGGGAAAGTTTTTTGGGGTAAATGATACACTTTCTGTCACGGTTGCCATGGCGCCCAATTGGCCCCGCCCGTGTGGCCCCAGCTGCGGCTCGTTGACGGATTGGCTTCCCTGCTATTTGAACCCTGTCCTGTCACTCTCCTTTTGTCAGTCTGTCTGCGAATCTCCGTGTATACTAGGCAAGCCGTTTTCGTCCCTGACTCCCGCCTGTCCCGTTTTTGCTCCCGTTTGTATCCGGCTACGACCTGTTTTGATCCTGACCACGTCTGCTCTCCCGACCCGACTTACGACCTGTGTTTTGATCCCGACTTCGTCTGCTCTCCCGTCCTGGCTTACGACTTGTTTCTATCCCCGACCACGTTTTTGCTCTCCTGTCCCGGCAATCAACCGTTTTTCCGCCCCTGACACCACCGTCAATCGCTACGGAAGATCCACTTGTGTGTGTTTGGATCACAATCCGAGTACGAGAGCAATTTGCTTCCCGTCTCCAGCGAATAACGGATCGTGGGCGCATCCCTTCCGCTTTCCTTCAATACAACTTGTGAGAAATGTAACGCAATTGGGTCCAGTTTCCGTTCTGGTCCAGACATTTTCTTTTTCTCTCTTTCTTCCTTCCATCCTGCAGCCCTTTGTGACACCTTGTGATTAAGGGCTATACAGATAAACATGACTTGACTCTTCATCCTGTTTTGGTCCCTCTTCTTTCTTTATTCTGTCTTTTCTATATCTGCTTTCTCCTCTTCTTTCTTGTCTCGCTCTTCTTACTTTTCCTCTATTTTCTCTTCTTACTCTTTTGCTTTCTTTTCTTCTTTATTTCTCCTCTTCTTGTTCTTCTTCATTCTATAATTCCCCTTCCTTTTCCTCTCTTTATCTTCTTCTATACGATGTCCTCTTACTCTCTGCTTTTCTTCTTTTAATTCATCGTCTTCGTTTCACTCTTTTTCTTGTATTTCTCTTCCTAAACGGCCCCTAGATGGGAGTCATTTTCTTCTTCTTATACCTTTATTTCTTCACCTCTTACTCCTCATTCTTCTTTATAATCTTTGTCTCTTACTCGTTGTTTTCTGCTTCTTCATTTTCCTGCTCCTTCCCTTCCTCTTTGTTTTTTATTCCATCCTTCTTTTTCTTGTTCTTTCAAATGGTTAACAAGTTCCTTTGGAACTGGAGTGATTCATATCAGCCTAATTTAGATAGATGGATGGATGGATAGAAGAAATACAATAATACATTCTGAGCTGGGTTTACAGGTTGAAATTGCCGTATGGTAGGGTTGTATTCATCCCCGAAGGGAAATTCACACTTCCAGCAGTATCTGCGTTGAGAAATAAAATCATGAAATAAAAGATATAGAATACAAAAATACCCCAAAAAACATGTTGATATAGAGTATTTAAATAGTCCTACGGAAAATATTTCAATATCCATTTAAAAAGTAATTTTTACTACGATAGACTTTTTTTCAATCGTCGTAAACAGCGTAGCCCTTCCACTCGGAAGGAGCTCGGCCAAGTCGGGTTCAATTAAAATTCGCCGTTTAGCCCGACATTCCGAAGGAGGAGGCAGACAGTTCCCTTATTGTGGCCGCCGGGAGCCTCTCCTGGCACGTCGCTAATGAACTGGTGATACGACAGCGCTAAGGAGCGTCTGATCCAGAAGGACAGTGACAGAAACGTAAGGGCCGACCGTTAGTTACCTGTAATACCCCGTCACCGGCCTGACAGATGTCGGCGTTCTTCTGATCATCCATTTTACCAAGCGCGTTGCTAAAAGGTCCCGTGGCATTGATAACACATTTGGCTCTGACATCAAATTCCTGCCCTATGAAAGAAAACAGCATCAATCACCAGGGGCTATTCATCTGCGGCCGCCGACAAGCCGGATTATTAATTTATCAGCGAACGCCCCCCTCTCTCCGTAATAGAGTGGCCCTAGTGTGTCCATGGGAGACTTCCCAGGATTGTAATTAATAGGAAACAGACATACCTAATTTCCCCTTCGCCTGTTTGTGTCACAAGGCGGCCCGCTGCCGCTGACTGAGGGACTCTTTTGAAAATTGTGGAAGGCAAATGTTTGTTAATGTCGCCGTTGAGGAGCTATAGCACTCAATGGCGTTGCATATCAAAAACGGAGCGCCGGGACAGCAAATGAGGACGGCAAGATGAATGACGTGTTCGTCTTATTTTTTTAACGTGACGTGTCCGATTGTTAATGGGCGGAGAGCGCAAGAACGAGGCCTTAATGTGAAGGGGTTGGGTTGTCCTGAATGGGGAGTTGAAATCGAATAAGAATCTAATAATGATCCATTTAAAATTAAGGTTTCAGATTGTTGGAATTAAATATCAGAATGTACCGTTTACCAAATTGTTCGAATTAGTGATCTGACTCCATTAACCAAACGGGAAAAGATGAACAAGAAAGCCGACATTTTCACACGGGGGCAGATTTAATTTCATTAACAATTTAAAGTGTACAGCCGAATTAGCGACGTTGGCATCTCTGGGAAGCCCTCTTCTGAAGTCCTTTAGCTCCCTCCCAAGATGGTGTGCCGGCTCCTCCCATGGGCGTGCCAATGAAGCCCCATGGGCTTCACCATCTCGGAGAAGAGCGTCACGACGTCTGGAACACCCAAAACAACACTGAGCATTTCTATGTCATCAGGGCCTTTCTGTGTCTGGATGTGCTGATTATCTTATCAGCCTTTAGCCCCGTTCCCGCCGTTCCTGTAAACAACATTTTCCACCAAGGTGCACTCACTTTGAACTACAGCCCAGTGAATATCTTTTGCATTAAATGTAATTTGTAGTCAATCGTATAAAATCCTTTATGGTCAAATGTATAAAATCCTTCAAGTTATACAAATAAATGAACCTACATCTTAACTATGGTCTGAAAAAAATGAAAATGAAATGATCTGCATTTATATAGCGCGTTTCAAGTCAATGACTTCCCAAAGCGCTTTACAATGTGCTCCACATTTCCCAATAGCGGCCTTGCAGCCATGTAAGGCGATAACCTGCTTATTGGGGGTATTAGGGGTCCAGTGTCTTACCCAAGGACACTTCGACATGTAACACGGACGAGCCGGATTCGAATTGGGATCCCTTGATCCCAAGACGAGCGCTCTACCTCCTGATCTACTGCCATCTGCAAGCGCTTTTCAAGTCAATAAAGACCTCCCAAAGCGCTTTACATTGTGCTTCACACTTTCTCCCTTTTACACACTAACTAACCAATCAGCCATGCAAGGCTACTACCTGCTGTCAAAGGCAATAGGGATTCAGTGTCTTGCCCTGTAAACTACCACTTGATTGGCAGAGCAAGAAAGCAATATATAAACTATATCATAGAAATACATGGTTTATTGTCTTACCTTAACTTACTGTACATGCGATGTTACTTTTAAAGAAATGCATCAATAGATAGGTAATCCTACATTCAGAAGAAAATCCGGGCAATAAGAAAAACATTACTAGATGGCCTGACGTGCTATCACAAATTTTTATGTTTGGGGCTGAGTTGATCACCAAATGAGAATTCTCAGTCTTACTATTGCCCTCTGCCATGAGGCAAGAGAATTGCGTGCCTCACCCCACATCTGCAGACAATCAGCAAAGTATTTCAATTGTATTATCCATCCATTATCTGCACCGTTTATCCTCAGTGGGGTCACGGGGGTGCTGGAGCAGATCCCAGCTATCTTTGTGCAGTGGGCAGGGGACACCCTGAACCAGTTGCCAGGAAGTCGCAGGAAACACAGAGACAGACAACTCACTCTCCCATTCACACCTAGGGACAATTTGGACCGGCCAATTAACCTGACATGCATGTTTTTTGAATGTGAGAGAAAACCGGAGTGTCTGGAGGAAACCCACGCAAGCACGGGGAGAACGTGCAAACTGCACACAGACCTCAGAACTGTTCCACACACACACTAACCACTGCGCTGCCGTGCTGCCCTTTAAGTTGTATTATGATATTCAAAATAGAATGTGAAAATGTGGAAGGTATAGTAGTCTAACTGATAGCATACCTGCATCTTCGTAATGCCGTGATGCAAAACAAAAGCCCAGCATCTTATTCCACGTCAACCAATAGCAGACAGACCTAACATACGCACAAATACAGCAACAAGTTTACTGTACAATTGACGTTTTTGGGCATGCAAAAAATATCGTAGACTAGGGACGTCTCAACCCAGGTTCTACAATACTGTATAACAGGGCTTGCCATCAAATTTTCAGTTTTAGTTCTGATTCAGAGGTGTTCAAAAAATTCCAAACCACTCAAGTATGATTCAAAGTCCTCCTGTATTTCTGATATTCAGATTCTACCTTTTAAGGAGCAAAAAATAAAGGAAGAGTGAGAAAATAAAAAGGAACATTCCCTTTTATAATCGCTTCCATCTAATCCCTCGCTGTGTGGGGCCCACTTTTAGAGTGAGCCATCTCCTTCAAGAGTCTTTTTTAAAGCGTCAGGGGGTGGTCATGTGTTGAGACCCTCCAATCTCCATTATTCAAAAAAAGGATGATTTACACTTCTTTTTTTTTGCCGGTAACTGCTTTATTCTCCCAAAGCCGGGCGTGACATTTAAAAGATAAGTAAGGCCATTTGGAGTTGGCTAATTCCGGAAATATTAAAAAATGTCTGCGTGAGACGAACGGGCATCACCGGGTGGCAAAGTGGGACGCGGATTTTGTTAGATCTACTGTATTTATTCGTGTATGAGGCACAAGCTCACCACATTTTTTTTGTAGTTATCGCTATAAAATTTAGTTTCAATATTTTTCAGCTTGACCTTTGTGGTTCAATGCAACGGGGATAGAATCCGGGTCACGGTGGCGAGAGCACCGAATTCCAACCTTTGGTTTACAGTATGTTAGTAAACCCCTCACATTTCTGCAGAGATTTTGTCATAATGTTCATTTGAACAACACTAAAGAAAAGGTAGTCGGTGTAGACCTTATATAGCAGTGTAAATGTATTTTTCCTCTCAAAAAAATCAAAATATATGTCATGAATGCGGCTGCCCCGTTGGCGCCAACAGCCCTGGTCGCTGATTGGCTCCCTGCCACTTTTTAAACCCCCCGGCTCCCTGTTACCAGCGTCAGACCGTCTGCGAATCTACGCTTTTGCTAGGCAAGCTCTGTACCTTCCGACAATCTCCTGCCCTGTTTTCTCCTGCCTGATACTGGTTGTCGACCTGTTTCTGGACCCGTTTCTGCCCTGTTCTTCCGTCTCGGCCATCGACCTTTTTTGCCCTGTTTCCTGCCTGATTCCTGTTGCCGACCTCTTTTCTGGACTCGTTATCGCCCTTGCTCCCCTGTCCCGGCTATTGACCAGGTTTCCCGCTGCATACGACTATCCTTGCTCGGCACGGAAGTACCACTTCCGTGTTCCTGCCATCAGCTACCCGTGTCCGATGATCATCGGATCATGGAAGCAAGAACTCTTTATCAATAAAACTGAGTAAATCGAACGCTATTGGGTCCTGTCTCCGTTTCTGGCTTGTGACAATATAGCCATTAGTAGATAAACCTCTGGTAACAAAAGAGAGTGCACCCTTAAGTAAAAGTTCCTAATGTTCAACATTTCTCATTTTTAGTATGGTCACCATGATGGGGCGGTAAAGCGCTCGTCTTGGGGTCAAGAGGTCGCAGGCTCGATTCCAAGCTGCTCCGTGTTATATGCCGAAGTTTCCTTGGGCAAGACACTGAATCCCTAATGCCCCCGATAAGCAGGTAGTTACCTTGCATGGCTGACGCTGCTATCGGTGTGTGAGTGTGTGTGAATGGGTAAGTGTGAAGTGCTTTGGGAGGTCTTCAGTGACTTGAAAAACGCTATATAAATACAGACCATTTAAAACCACCCTATTCCTTCTGGTCATGGATTTCACTATAGCTACTATGCTCTTCCACTCCCCCATGACAAGGCAAGGGGATATTCGATATCTTGTGGTTCTCCACTTTCCGCTTGAGGATGCCTGAAAGATGTTATTTTGAGTTCAGATCTGAACAAATACGTTACCCTTAGCCCCTTTAAAAAAGCCTTGGTCATCTTAGAAGTGTATTTGGCGCCATTGACAGGCTGTAACATTGCCCTGAGAGACAGTTTCTGGAGTGAGGGGATCATTCTCTGCTCCAGTATCTCACAGTACATCTTTGAGTTTGTGTCTCCCTTAATGAAATGCAACTTCCCAATTCCAGTTGAACTCATGCAGCCCCAAACCATGACGTTTCCCACAACATGCATGAGTTTAAGCACAACACAAACATGTTTGTACTCCTCTACTGGTTGATGCCACACATGCTTTACACGATCTGAGCCAAATAAACTAAAATTTGTCTCTTCAGACCAGAGGATACCTTTCCAGTAAGCCATGGCCTTTGTTTGAATATAATAGAAATTGTTGTAATTGTTACATGTGAAACACACAATTGAAATTAAGACTCGTGTTTTTGTTCCGGGACTAAAGATAGTTTGATAATGAGATAAAACGCAATGCCTCTACACATCTCATCTTGGGTCGGGCGATACTGTCAATTTTGATATCGATCTGATCTGAGTAAATACAGGGGAGCATCGATTGATACCAAACGATAATAGAAATACTGTTAGACAATGTCAACCTGACAAATCAAGTACGTTTTATTGCCCAATATTTGGAAAATAAAGTCAGTTATGGAAATAAAGTATCGATTGTCTCTCATTGGCTCATTTGCCATAGAGACAAAGGATTAACAGTTTTTTTTGTTCAGGAACAGTAACGTGTTTATATTTTTGGTTGCCCTATTTTTTCATGTGTTTATGTCACTTTGTAGTGTTGCCACTTTAGCAGACAAATTATTACCTCAGTCACTTTTAGCTCCTGGGGGATAATTTGGCCTAGCGGGTAGGGAGAATTGCTAAAAGTGTGCCTGTCAGTCACAAACCCAGGCAAAAATATAAAGAGATGCCGAGAGTGCTGGGTGAGAGAGATGGGCTGCGCTGTCTACATATAGAAGCAGCGCTTTGAGGAAATTGGTGGAGGAACGAAGTATCGAAACAAAAACTTCGCTTCCATGATTATCATGTTTTTTCATTTCCCTTTAGCTTCACCGTAAAGGGAATACCGTAATTTGACACCTGTAACCCGCACCTGACTATAAGCCTCATATTCAACGATGAGGGGTCAGTTTTTTCATTGAGGAAGTGAGTTTCAGTATGTTAAACTTCTTCCTCTTTGGTGTTTTTTGGCGGTTGAGACTTGTGTCTTCCTCCACATTGCCTGTCTCAAAAATGCATACTTTAGCCGCATCTCTGCAAAAACATTAGGGTTAAATTGTGCAACAAAATGTGCGGCCTATAGTCCAAAAATTACATTAAATATAGTACAGTGGAACCTCGGTTTTCGAACACCTCTCAGTTCGAACAAAACGGAGTCCGAACAAAAATTTCGAGAAATTCTTGCTTCGAGTTCGAACGCTGGTAATGCGTGAGTGCGTACGCTAGGGTGCGATGCTGAGCAGCGTATGGGTGTTTTAGCCCCTTATTATGCCTCCGAAGAAAGTCAGTGCAAGCAGCAAAGTTGCTACAGGTGAAAAAAGAAAAGTAGTGCGTACAACTATTGCATTTAAGAAATAAAGATTAGCTAAATATGAAGGAGGTGTGCGAGCGCCTTCTGCTCACCACCACAAAGGTAAGAAATCCTATTCATAAGATTACGATAACGCGAACGTACGATTAGCCTGGGTTAGCTTTAAGTTTATGTTAAACATTCAGGGTGTTGGAACGGAGCCCAACATTGAGGGTGTTGGAACGGAGCCCCCTTTCCAATGAACCGCTCACCACTTGTTGTGGAGACCCGGGTGCTAAATGACTTGTAAACGACCTGATTTTTTTATTTTTACACGTTCATGTTTGCGTAATCTTTCGTACGGAAGATTACGACAACACGAACGTACGATTAGCCTGCGTTAGCTTTAGTTTACGTTAAACATTCAAGGTAAACAGTCAGGGTGTTGGTACGGATTAAAACGATTTACATTATTTTTAATGGGAAAAATGATTTCGGTGATCGAACAAATCGGTTTTCGAACAGGGTTCTGGAACGGATTATGGTCGAGGACCGAGGTTCCACTGTACAAAAATACTGCATTGGTGTGTACTAACTCGCAAATTATTTACGAAGCACACAAGATTCTAAACTGAATGAAAACTGTGGAAAGGGCATTGATCTCTGGTACCATGACTAGAGATAATGTGATAATGAGATAAACCCTAATGCTTTTTGATATTTCATCTGTATCACCAGTGGTTTAGTGGTTAGAGTTTGCCGCTTTCATGGCTGTGACCCGGGTTTGAATCCTGCTTTGACACATGTTTTGCTCTCCCAAAGTTCTTTTAAGTGTAAAAAAACTATGCGTTTTAAAGAAATAAATAGGGTACCTGCAGTCCCCGCAGTGCACTCGCCAAGAGACCCCGACCCACCCTCTTCTGAAGCCCCCACCCTTACCCGTCTGCCGCTCTGCCCTCTCCAGTAGGTGCACGGCTTCAGTGTAATATGCCATGGCAGTTGCATACCTGGCAGCAGTGCGGACCCCGGCGAGGTTCATTGGAGCATCGCCGTGTTGTCCTGCAGCAGGGGGGACAGGACCAGAGCGAGGGGGGACGAGGGGGACGTGAGTCACCCCGAGCTTGTGACTGGTGGTATGGAAGTGTGTCGGAACCGATATGTCACATCTGTCCCTGTCACTTTGCATCAGCGCGATGGAGCCATGGTGGCCCTTTGGCCGGGGCCCCCGCCGAAGACCCCTCCCGTCCACCTTAGTAGGGATGTGTCATTCGCGAATGAAACGGCTCTATGAGCAGGCTTTTGGAAGTGTGCCAGGGAAGAGCCGGTTTCGGTGTTTCCCATAGAATTTTGTAAGACCCTGATGGGTGGATAGTCTAGGGCAGGGGTCAGGAACCTTTTTGACCCAAAGAGCCATAAAAGCAAAAAATGTTTTAAAAAGAAAATGAGAGAGCCACATCATATATTTTCAGACAAAATTCAAAAAACTACCAAACACGCTCTCTAGACAAAAGCTAATTCTTCAGCACATTTTATTTCACTGTGTGTCATTTAACGATTTAATCAAATATATGAAAGAATAATAATGCCAAATCATGTGTCCCAAATCAATGTCAATATGATGACTTTGCACCAAATGCAATATTGCACAACCCTTACGATACCAACGGTATCACGACAACACTGTATGTAACATCCCACATGCCGACATTTCTTGTGTAAATACCATGTAAATTATAACTATAGCCTTATCCCCCTTGTTTTATAACCTTATCTTCTCTGTTCCTTATCTTCTTGGCTCATACCTCACTGTGAATGTAAAACTGGAGTGTCATGCCCAATTTCGTTGTCACAATATGTTAACCCATTTTGTAACAATGACAATAAAGGTATATTCTATTCTATTCTATTCTATTCTATATGCCATTTACAATTTGTCTTCCACCTTCAGTTAAGAGGGTTGAGGCAATTTTTTTCCATGAAATTTGTCCGGTTTCAAAACAATGTGCATGCAAAGTTCTTTTGTAAAATTGTCACAAATTACTGCAAACAATAAGCATATCGTCATATTCACTTTCGGTGTAGATTGCACTGAGCGAGAGAGAGAGAAGGAAGTGCCTTGCGCTATGTGCAGGGATCCGCCCACCTGTACTGCTTACCCAATCAAAGTCGTTTGCCAGCGTTTTTATTTATCAGTTTAAATGGTTTCTTATCGAACTTCTGCATTAAGTTGCTTCGGGTTTATATGGACCAAAATCGGGATGAAATCACTTGACTTTGGAACGCCACAGAAAGATGTGCAATAGTTACATTTTATTTCGGAGCCATATGTACTCATGAAAAGAGCCATATATGGCTCCCGAGCCATAGTCGCCCTACCCCTGGTCTCGGGGATTCCGGGGGTATGCCAATACTTACCAAATCACTGAAATGAGTTTTAAATGTGATTTAGTTATAAGACAAGATAAGATAATCCTTTATTCGTCCCACAATGAGGAAATTTATTTTGTTACAGCAGTAAGACAGTAATTAATGAATAACAGCCAGAATATGAACAGTACAATCAAGTATTTATACATAAAAAAATAAAACAATAAAAATAACGGTATTAGATATCAGTACTGCTACTTCAGTGACCGCTACTATGACATGATGCTGGTTCTTCTTCAATGGGTTCCAGGGGGTTATTGTATACATGTCAACCTCAGCCAAACGCTGCCCTGATTATTTATTGCACTTTCCTTGTTTAGCAATAATTAACCTTAAAAACACGACACGGCACCTATTTACTCACAGAAAAACAGACTCTGTACAGGGAGTGCAGAATTATTAGGCAAGTTGTATTTTTGAGGATTAATTTTATTATTGAACAACAACCATGTTCTTAATGAACCCAAAAGTCTCATTAATATCAAAGCTGAATATTTTGGAAGTTGGAGTGGGGCTTTTTTAGTTTTAGCTATTTTAGGAGGATATCTGTGTGTGCAGGTGACTATTACTGTGCATAATTATTAGGCAACTTAACAAAAAACAAATGTATACCCATTTCAATTATTTATTTTCATCAGGGAAACCAATATAACAGCTCAACATTCACAAATATACATTTCTGACATTCAAAAACTAAACAAAAACAAATCAGTGACCAATATAGCCACCTTTCTTTGCAAGGACACTCAAAAGCCTGCCATCCATGGATTCTGTCAGTGCTTTGATCTGTTCACGATCAACATCGCGTGCAGCAGCAACCACAGCCTCCCAGACACTGTTCAGAGAGGTGTACTGTTTTCCCTCCTTGTAAATCTCACATTTGATGAGGGACCACAGGTTCTCTATGGGGTTCAGATCAGGTGAACAAGGAGGCCATGTCATTAGTTTTTCTTCTTTTAGACCCTTTCTTGCCAGCCACGCTGTGGAGTACTTGGATGCGTGTGATGGAGCGTTGTCCTGCATGAAAATCATGTTTTTTTGAAGGATGCGGACTTCTTCCTGTACCACTGCTTGAAGAAAGTGTCTTCCAGAAACTGGCAGTAGGACTGGGAGTTGAGCTTGAGTCCATCCTCAACCCGAAAAGGCCCCACAAGCTCATCTTTGATGATACCAGCCCATACCAGTACCCCACCTCCACCTTGCTGGCGTCTGAGGCGGACTGGAGCTCTCTGCCCTTTACTGATCCAGCCACGGGCCCATCCATCTGGCCCATCAAGACTCACTCTCATTTCATCAGTCCATAAAACCTTAGAAAAATCCGTCTTGAGATTTTTCTTGGCCCAGTCTTGATGTTTCAGCTTGTGTGTCTTGTTCAGTGGTGGTCGTTTTTCAGTCTTTCTTACCTTGGCCATGTCTCTGAGTATTGCACACCTTGTGCTTTTGGGCACTCCAGTGATGTTGCAGCTCTGAAATATGGCAAAACTGGTGGCAAGTGGCATCTTGGCAGCTGTATGCTTGACTTTTCTCAGTTCACGGGCAGTTATTTTGCGCCTTGGTTTTTCTACACGCTTCTTGCGACCCTGTTGACTATTTTGAATGTAACGCTTGATTGTTCGATGATCACGCTTCAGAAGCTTGGCAATTTTAAGAGTGCTGCATCCCTCTGCAAGATATCTCACTATTTTTGACTTTTCAGAGCCTGTCAAGTCCCTCTTCTGACCCATTTTGCCAAAGGAAAGGAAGTTGCCTAATAATTATGCACACCTGTTATAGGGTGTTGATGTCATTAGACCACACCCCTTCTCATTACAGAGATGCACATCACCTGATATGCTTAATTGGTAGTAGGCTTTCGACCCTATACAGCTTGGAGTAAGACAACATGCATAAAGAGGATGATGTGGTCAAAATACTCATTTGCCTAATAATTCTGCACTCCCTGTAGAACCCAGATTGTTTTATGTTTTATTTTACTTTTTCAATGTGCTTCATTAAATAGATATCTTAAAGTTAGTTTGTGTCACGGTTGCTACGGCGCCCAATTGGCCCCGCCCGTGTGGCGCCAGCTGCGGCTCATTAACAGATTGGCTTTCCGTCTTTTTGAGCTCAGTGCGCTCTCTCTTACTTTGTCAGTCCGTCAACGAACTTCTGCCCCGCAAGATGTGGGTTTCAACTCGGTCCTGTTCCTGTTTGGTATTTCCTGTCTGGTCTTGTTCCCGTTTATTTTGTCTTGTTTGATTTCAGTTTCGAGTTTTGTTTCCGTCTATTTTTGTCCTATTTATTATTTTCTCCAGTTTTGGTTCCCGTCTAGTATTTTCCGTTTATTTTCGATATCTTGATTCATTATCTATCATGTCTGTCCTGTCCGGTATCGACCCCATCTGTCCAATATCAACTCGGGCAATTGGAATCGATCTCGTCGGTCTCTGGCTTTCTGGCTTTCCACGCCAGACCCCTGTCTAACGTGCATAACTCCTCATTTCCCGTAAAATAAAAGGCTTGTGTGAGAACGTCATGCGTTTGGGTCCTGATCTTGACAGTTTGATTAACTTCACATTTATATATACCTAAAAATATTATGTTTTGTAATATAATTTTGAGACTTTTTGCAGGTGAATAATTACACCCCGATGGCCTGCCAGAAACTTTATTTAGTATGGGAAACTGCAACTCCCTGCGAGACTCTTTTTTTCCTTTCGTGATTTGTCACTATTCCCTAAATTCCAGACTATAGAGCGCACCTGATTATAAGCTGCACCCAGTACATTTTTAAAGGAAAAAACAATATGTACATAGTTAAGCCGCACCTGACTATAAGCCACATGTGCCCACATTGAAACAATATATAATTAATGCTAGTTTTATTCATGCACAAAGTGCGAAGTTACATTATACTTGCATCTTCCTCGACACGTATATTCCACCCGTCTCACTCTTACCTCTACTCCTTGGCACCCCTGGTGGCCCTGAGAAGAACTGCATAAATTGGCCGCATCGTTGCATAAGCCGCAGGGTTGAAAGCTGAGTGAAAAAATGGCGCAGCTTACAGTCTAGAATTTACGATACTTTTCATGGATTCGATGTTGTTGACTCAAACATGCGGCCTGCGGGTCAAATGAAACCCGGGAGTCGATAGTTTCTTGCCCCCATCTTAAAGGTGGGGTGCGTCCGTTGAGTTGTCCTTTAAAAGTTAAAAATTTTCTTTATTAACTATGTGTTAACAATTCAACGTAAAATTTTCCAAATGAATAAAATAACTGAGAACAATGAGCCCTTATGTTTTATTTTCCACTGCACTTATCTCCCTTTATCTTACATTTAGCAGAGCTGTTTGGGGCATAACACAATAGGTTCGAGGAATTGGAGCTTGAGGAAGGGATGGAGAGTTACGCTATGCTCTTCTATGCAGGTTTTTTTTTTAAATTTCTATTTGTCGATATAGCGTGAAAATGGTGAAAGTAAGAAAAGTCCTGCTTTTAGGACAGTCCAAACACTAACCTATACCCCTAAAAAGATGAAAGAGGATGGCAGAGAACTTTTAAGGAGTTCCAAATTCTTTACAACTCCTTTAAAGGTAAATTGTGTAATATTTCACAATTTGATGACACTCTATTGGCTAATGCAAACAAAAACCAGTGCCAAATGAGAACAGAGTAGCAGCAAAATGCCAGACAAACATGTAAACTACTAGGAATGGATTCAGCTATGTAAAAAGAAATACAAATTTCTCGACCTATGAATATTTATGAAAATTAACATTGGTATGATAGTTCATGTATTATGTCCTATTTTTCAAACAATTTTTTTTTAACTGAATGCGGTTTTCTGTATCACTAGGAGGCTCTAAGTATAACAAACTGTCCCTTTAAAGAAATATTTTCTTAAAAGTTGTATAATTTTTTTTTTGGTCGTTTTTGGGTCGTTTTGGTAATTTTTGTCCTTTTTCATCCATATTTTTAGTCGTTTTTCGATCGATTTTTGTTTTGAGGTCAGTTTTTTTCTTTTATCATTTTCCTTTCCTTTTGTTTTGGGGGCCCTTTTTGTCGTTTTTCCTTTGTTTTTTTTCGTTCCTTTTTATACTGTTAAGTAATTTATACTATTCTTCTTTTCAGTACTTTTTTTCTATGCTATTTTGTTCTGTTTATAAAATAAAACAAGTAAATAAATAAATAAAATAAAAAAGTAAAAATGATTTAAGGGATTTATCAAAAAAAAACTTACCGTATTTTAAGTATTTTTTCATTTTTTTTATTAATATGATATTTTTGTATAATATATTATTTTAAAAAGGAACTACAATAAAAATATAAAAATACAGTATTAAAACAGACTAAATCAGAACAAATATCTACCATATAAAATTGGAAAAAATGATTTCTTAAAAGAAAATAATTACGTCTTTTTAAAATACATTTTGAATATTATTTTTAATTGTCGTTGAACTGTATTGAGTAAAGTAAATACAAATAGATATGAAAATGCATTCTTTTTTAGGAATATATAAAAATATTCCATTCAGCATTTTATTTTATTATTTTACAATAAAAAAACCTCATCTCATCAGCTGCACCGCTTATCCTCAGTTGGGTCGCGGGATACTGGAGCCCATCCCAGCATTCATCGGGCAGTGGGCAGGGGACACCCTGGACTGGTTGCCAGCCAATCGCAGAGCACACAGAGACAGACAATTCACTCGCTCAGTCACACCTAGGGACAATTTGGACTGGCCAATTCACCTGAAATGCATATTTTTGGAATGTGGGAGGAAACCGGAGTGCCCGGAGGAAACCCACGCAAGCATGGGGAGAACATACAAACTCCGCACAGTAAGGCCGGGAGCTGGATTTGAACCCACTCAGGAGGTTCCCCGGACCTCAGAACTGTGCCGCACACGCGCTAACCACTGTGCCGCCGTGCGCAGTGGTAATACTGTTATTTTTATTGGCTGGCAACCAGTTCAGGGTGTCCCCTGCCCACTGCCCGGAGATGGCTGGGATGGGCTCCAGCCCCCCCGCGACCCTAAGGAGGATAAGCGGTACGGCTAATGAGATGAGATGAGATGAGACAATAAAAAAAGGTTTTTCTAATGCAATGAAAATCTTTTCTTATCTTTAATATTTTCTTGTAAAGTTTTGAAAAACTTTTTTAAATTAATTACAATTTATATTGAATAAAGTTATTAAAAATAACATTTAAAGTTATTTTTATATTGGAAATAGACTTACAATCAGTAAAATTATTTGCTATCAGATTTTAATACCATTTTTAAAAAATGCAGTAAAAAAAAACATTAGTTTTGCGGTAGTTGTGAAGCTATACAAATAAACATGACTTGACTTGACTTGACTTTCTTTGTGTATTTCTGCTTAGTTGTACTCCACTGCCCCCAGTGGCTGAGTGGTGTACACCTACAAAAATTACTCAGAATGCAAAAACGTTGAATTGTTTTAATTTCCAAATAGTGAGAGTAATACATTGTTAGTGTCGTGTGTGAAAAAGAACGTTTTGAGTCTCTTGTGGTAGTTGTGGGAATCTTCTTTGTGTGTTTCTGCATAACTGTACTCTACTGCCCCCGTAGCTGATTTCTGTACACCTAAAATAAGTAATCATGACCAAAAATGTTGTTTTTTCTACTTTCTTTTCAATGAGAATAATAATTTGTTGTCATTGTTCTTGAAAAAAACTGTTATATTAGTTTTGAAGCTCTACTTTGTGTGTTGACACTTAGCTGTACGCTTGTACTCTACTGCCCTCTGTGGCTTATTAGTGAACACATAAGATATATAAAAGTTTCGAAAACGTGGTAAACTTAAAATTCCTAATTATGGGAGTAATGACTAATTTCATATTGTTTTAAAAAAACTAAATGAGTCTGCCAAGGTAGTTGTGAAGCTCTTTTTGTGTTAGTTGTGAAGCTATACAAATAAACATGACTTGACTTGACTTGACTTTCTTTGTGTATTTCTGCTTAATTGTACTCTACTGCCCCCGGTGGCTTAGTGGTGTACACCCAAAATAAGTGAGCATGATGACAAAATGTTTTACGTTTTAACATTCCAATTAGTGAAAAATCTCATTTAGTATATTGCAGTAGTTGTGAAGCTTTCTTTGTGCGTTTTAGCAGAACTGCGCTTGACTTCCTTGGGTGCTAGATTTGTGTACCCCTAAATTTAGTAGAAAAACTGTTTTAATATTTTACACTGTAATTGCTACGAGTCATAATTTATTTTCCTTGTAGGGAAAAAAAAATCATAGTCTTTTGTAGTAGATATTAAACTCTTCTATGTGTTTTGCTGCGTATCTGTACTCTACTGCCCCTGGTGGCTGCCTAGAATAATTAATCATGGTGAAAAACGTGTTAGTTTTGAAATTTTAAATAAGTAGAGTACATTTTTTTTTCATCGTGGGTGAAAAAATTAAGTCAGTTAGTTGTGAAGGTCTTCTTTGTGTATCTCTGCATAGTTGTACTCTATTGCCCCCAATGGCTGCTTGGTGTACGCCTAAATAATTAATCATAATGAAAAAAAAATTTTTTTACATTTTAATTAGTGAGTTTAATAATAAATTATCATTGTATGGATGCCCTTTTTTGTTTCTGTAATAAAAACCTTTAAGTTTATCAATATATTTAGTGAGAAATCATTTTGTTTTTCATTGCATTCGAAATACTCAATGAGTCTACTGCCATAGTTGTGAAGCTCATCTTTGTGTTTCTTCATAGCTGCACTCTACTGCCCCCAATGGTTGTATGGTGTACACCTAAAATACTTCATCATCATGCAAAAATGTTTTCATTTTTAATTAGTGAGAAAAAGATCTTTTGTGAAATAAATAATCTAGACCGAAGGTCTCCAACATAGTGCCCGCTGGCACCAGGGTGCCCCCAAAGGACAGTTGAGTTGTCCACATACCTGTTCTGAAAATAGCTTAACAGTGCTGGGGCAATGTGATTTTCTAGTAAAATGATATTTTTTGTTGGTATATTTAACCCCTATAGTCAATAATTAACCTAGTAATAACGTAGTAACAACATAGTAGTAACATGATAAGTTGTTATTTTAGAAATTGAAATTAATACATTCCAGCTCATGGGCTTCATGGAAAAAAGAAATCTATTCAAGTATTGATGATAAGTTTCAAGTAATTTATTAAGAGAGTACAATACGAATCTGTTTGTGTATAAAACAAATTATTATATTCATCTTTTTAATTGATTTATTTTAAGAAATACAACAAATTCAATTCCAATTTATGGATTTTAAAAAGCGAATGAGAAAAACTGCAATTTTTCTTTACCTAAAGTAAGGTTTTAACATTTTTTATACTGAAATCTGACTCCGAAGACACTTCCCGTGTCTTGTGTAATCCTTTACAGTTGGAGCATGTTCTAAAGTCAAGGAAATTATTGAGCTGAGAGTTGAACAAATCGGATCATTCTGCCGTGCCAAAATTAAAATCGTATGCAGAAGACCACGAGGTCACGGGGTCTCTTCCCTCTTATCACCCATGCCAATGAAATGTTCACGCCCCATGATCAAGCCTCTGGCTGATTGGTCCGTGCCATGGTGATGCAAATTTCCCAACGGTCCTTTGAAGCTTGGGAGAAGGGTGATAGGTCATCGCGCTCCGGGCGAGGTGATAAGTCATTGTCATCTGCACAGACTGAAACCAAAGACACATTCCCAAGCAAAAGCGGTTTACGACACCCTTCTAAAAAGTTGCACTCAAGGCTCAGGTCAAACTTAGGACAAATATTTTTGAGTATAAGTGGAACAAAACAGCGTATAAAATATCATATCACTTTACTAGCTATCTGGCTACCTTTTAGCTTTGTAGCTAATTATGAAGCTACCTTTTTAGATATGTATCAAGCTGTCTAAGTAGCTTTTGACATGTTTGCATGTTATCTAGCTAAAATTTTACACTTTTTTGTCTAGTTATCAAGCTAAATTGTGGACTTTTTTGTAGCTAGGTATCTAGCTTTGCTTTTAGCTTAATGTCCGAGTATTTGGGTTTAGCTATCTTACTAGTTCCCTTTTAGTTTTTTCCCTGTTTACCTTTCTAGCTCAGTATGAAGCTACCTTTTTAGCGATTTTGCAATATATGCAGTATATCAAACTGGGTGCCCTTTGCGCTATTTAGTAACAGAAATCTGCTCTCAGCTTAAAAAAGGTTGGAGACCCCTGGTCTAGACTGTTAATTTCTTTGTTTTACAGATAGTAGCTCAACTTTTTTGAGGGTTGTTTTTTTTAATCTTTATGAGTGTATACGCGATGTATGCAAGCGTAAACACATTACCTTATTTTCTTGAGGTTGATTTTTATTTTATTTTTATTTATTTTTTAGCAAATAGCCAAAAGGCACGTCGGTGCAAACGGTCTCGAGCTGGGCGTGTCCGCGGCCCCGCCGTGCTTCGTGTTGGCATCAGAAAAACAAAGCATATGTTGATTGTTAGCCAGGGTGTACATAGCATGTCCTGTTCACTCAAGCTCTCCCTGGTAGCGGCAAACTCCCAACTTTGTTTCTTCGGGCTATCTGTCAGACCTCATTTAGCATTTCGGGGACATGTGTATTCCCATGCGCTGCAAAGAAAAAAAAAAGGGCAACGCACCTCACAGACACTGGCAGGGAGGAGTAATTTATTAAATAAATAAACCTAAATAAACTAAAAAACAATGTTTTTAATTTTTGATATCTATCAAATAACAAAAAAATGACAATAAATTAAATATGAAAATGTATTTTCCGTATAGTTTCCCTAACATCATTATTTAAAAACAGAACATAAAAAAAATAAAAAGTTCAAATATGGGTACAATTTAACCCCCTGTTTCCCAAATAGTGAGTCCAAATAAAGCTCAGCTGCTTTCACTAAAATCGTTTTTGACATTAAAAATAATAATATTAAAACCTCAGTGTGTAATATCTGACCACTGGAAGGCACTGTATTGTGTAATGCGACTGACAAGAGCATGGCCTAGGAGCAAGATGCCAGACAAACTTGCCAGTGAATTCTAAACTCCACCATGTCAGAAAAATACATATTTCTCAACCTGTTTTTTAAAAAAATCAAATTTATTTGGTAATGATATAGTAGGTGTTTTTTTTTTTACTGAAAAAAAAGTATTTTTGTACCACTAGAAGGCACTAAATTTTACACACTGTCCCTTAAATGATAAAAAAGTACAAAAAATATTTCATATGTGATATCATCATAACAAATAGACCCTGCTTGCTAAAGAGTGAGCTAAAATCGAATTCAGCTGCTTTGTAGAAACCTGCAGATCATTTTTGAAATTCATTATTAGAAATCATAATATTAATGCAAAAAAGTACAAAAATATTTTTGGTTATCAAAGGAAGCCTACATTAAAAAATAAAAACATTCTAACCTCCCAAGTAATGAGTTGCTAATTGTTATCTGTTATCCCTCCCCCACTCAAAAAAGGATAACACGTTTGTTACTGTTTATGAAAGATTATTAATACGTTTTAAATCAATAATTTATTTGTAAAGCGCTTTTCATGCAATTTTTAAGTCAAATCCAAATTATTTGTAAAGTATTTTTCAGGCAATAAATTGCCACCCACAGTTCTGTGTTCAAACATTCAGTGTAGAATAAGACAATAAAAGCCCCTCCTTTATCCCAAACCAACAACCCAAAACACTAAATACACAGACACTCAATGGTTAAAATAGAATTTGAAAAAATAATAACAATAGTAATACTATATGATTATGGCAAGGCACAGACTAACTAGGTTAGGAAAGGGACCTGATTAATATATAAGAGTATATCAAAACGGATATGGATTGATAAATCATACAGACACTCCCCGACTTACGACCATTCGAGTTACGACAAACGGTAGATATGAACATTTTTTTCGGGATGTCGAAAAATATCCGGAGATTGCTGTAAGTTGGATTTTGTATTGTGTGCACCTTTATCCGAGTAGAAGACAGTACTGTAGTGCTTCTTTCCACCACGTGGCGCTGTGAGAGGTCACCCAGTATCCACCCTGAAGAAGAAGTCCGGCTTTTACTTCCTGGTTCGTGTGAAACCATAACAACGTGTACTGTATCGCTAGTGCGCTAACAACTTTGACGTTTTTATTGTTTAAGATCTTGTGCGTCCATTCAATATGGTTGGTGTAAAGAGGAGGCGAGTCGTTCCTTTTGAAATGGAAGTGGAATAAGAAAGCTTGATGCGGTTGAGAAAATGGTTGGAACGCTTTTTTTTTGCCACTTTTTACCACAGGGGAGGACCTCCTGAAGTGCATCTTCCAAAAGTAAGTCAAACTTAACTTTATCTTTATAGAGCATGTTATTTTATGAAATGTTCATTTTCTAGTACAAATGAAAACATGTTACTTATACAAGCCTTAAACATATTTATATAAACTTTAAACACAAAATTTAGCACTGAAGCAACTTACAAACGAATTCAACTTAAAAACGATCGTTTGTAAAGTAGGGCAGCGTCTGTACATGGCATATACACGTCTACAGTTGCTACAGAACATGTTTTGTTAGAAAAATATGAGATATGAAAAAAAAACGACATAATTCCAGTCCAAGCGTCTCCTCCCGGTCTTTTCCGGTATGCGAGCGGGTACATTATGGCGCTGACATTTTCCGTCCTGACCTTATTTAGTGGGGAAGGCTCAGGTTCATCTCCTCGGGATTATCCGTGGTCGAAACCGTCTCTGAAAAAAATTCCATACTCAGCATCTGCAAAATTTCCACGGAAAAAAAAACATGGCTGTACCTGCTACGATTTCATCGTGATGTGAAATTTAGTGACAGGCCTGTCGCTGTCATTTTGCAGCATTTGTTTCGTTCTCTTGCAGGCTGCAGCCCTTTTCTCTCACTCCACTGAGCTTTGTACCTCCAGGAGTAGGGACGGGACGAGTGCGAGTTGACGGGGGGGTGTAATCGGGATTTGTGGGGGTGCGTATCCCCAAGGGAGCTGTGATGCGCATTTCGCTGCGCTGCTGTTGGAGGCAATTTTGGCTTTTTTAATTGCTGAGGATAATTATCCTCATCATCGCTGTTATCCTCATTGGGATGTTGGTTAGCTGCTGCCGTTCATTCCTAATAAAAAAATATATATTTATAGGGAGAGAGAAGGAACAGTCTCAGAATATTAGAATATTGTGATAAATAAATGAATAAAAAAGAGGGAAAGAGAAGAAAAAAGAGACTAAAAAATAAACAAAAAGAAGGAAAAAAAGAATTTTGTCATGAAGTTTCTTATTTACCTAATACAATTTGATAAAAGGGCATCCATTCTGGATTCATTACATTCATTCATTCATTCATTATCTGCACCGCTTATCCTCAGTAGGGTCGCGGTGGTGCTGGAGCCCATCCCAGCTGTCTTCGGGCTGTGGGCAGGGGACACCCTGAACTGGTTGCCAGCCAGTCGCAGGGCACACAGGGACAGACAACTCAGCCAATTATCGTGAAATGCATGTTTTTGGAATGTGGGGGAAACCGGAGTCCCCGGAGGAATCCCATGCAAGCACAGGGAGAACATGCAAACTCCACACAGGAAGGTTCGATCTCATGACCTCAGAACTGTGCCGCACACCCGCTAACCAATTCGCTGCCGTGCTGACCGGATTCATTACAAATCAACTGAAATATAATACAAGTCTTTTTTTTAAGCATGCCTTATGCTGGCCCCCACTTACAGCAATAGCAAACCAGGGATAATGGATCGCAGATGCACAAGTGCAGTTTATGTCAGGTGTACTAATATAAGCAAGAGCCGCCACGCATGACACAATTTTGCTCTCTCACTATACGCTCTTAGCCATGGTCAACTGGGAATAATGGATTATGGCCAAAACCAAACAGTTCATTTGAAGCATGCTTTAGCGGCCTAAACTGAAAAAAAAGAGCTTTTCCAATCCCTACTTGCAGCAATAGTTGTCCTGGGAAAATGGATCACAGCAGCACAAGCGGCCATCATTTTATGCGGAGAATGTGAAAAAAGAAAAACAGGTCGCCGTACATGACACAAATCGCCTGTCTGGGGGTAATGAATCCCGGCCAAATCAGTGCAGTTAATTCCAGGCAGGCTACAAAGGCACCATTCAGCGTCCAGATCCCTAAGAAAAAAGAAATTGGCTCTGCAAGCACATGCTCCCATCAATACTTAACCAGGGATAATGGATTGCTGCCACACAGGTGCTCTTCAATTGATAATGTGAAAAAAGACTTGCTGCGCATGACACAAACTTGCTCTCTCACTGTACCCTCTGAGTCAAGGTCGACTGGGAATAATGGATTATGTTCAAAACAATACGGTTCATTTTAGGCAGGCTACAATGGCATGCTTTAGCAGCCTGAACTAAAAAAAAAAGAGTTCTTTCAGCCCCAATAGTTATCCTGGGAAAATGGATCAGAGCAGCACATATGTTGTTTGTTTTAAGCTGTAATAATGAAAAATAAGCTGCCACGCATAACACAAAATGTCTGTCTGGGCCCCTGCTCTCAGCAGTAGTCGACTGGGGGTAATGAATCTCGCCCAAATCAATGCAGTTCATTCCAGGCAAGCCACAAAGGCACACTTCAACATCCAGATCCAAGACAAAAAATTGCCTCTGGAGGTCCCTGCTCTCAGCAATACTTGACTAGGGATAATGGATTTCAGCCACACACTTTAGGCAGACAGAATGTGAAAAAGAGCTGCCACGCATGACAAAAATTTGTTCTCTCAGCCTCTTCTCAGCAATAGTCAACTGGAGATAATAGATCACAACCAAAACAGTGTCGTTCATATGAGGCGGGTAACGATGGTGGGCTTCAGCGTCTCAGACCAAAAAAGAGAACTAGCTGTGCCTGCCGCTGCTCTCAGCAATAGTTGATTGGGATAATGGATTCCGGCATTTTATTTTGGCCGAGCTCCCGGACAAATATGCCTTTTGCTGGTTCCCACAAATTGATTTCGGCCACACTAGTGCAGTCCACAGGACTGTCTCAGAAAATTAGAATATTGTGATAAAGTTCTTTATTTTCTGTAACGCAATTAAAAAAACAAAAATGTCATACATTCTGGATTCATTACACATCAACTGAACTATTTCAAGCCTTTTATTATTTGAATATTGCTGAATTTGGCTTACAGCTTAAGAAAACTCAAAAATCCTATCTCAAAATATTAGAATATCATGAAAAAGTATACAAGTAGGCTATTCAACTAATCACCTGAATCATCTAATTAACTCGAAACACCTTGCGAGGGTTTCCTGAGCCTTAAAAACACTCAGCTTGGTTCAGTAAACTAAATCACAAGTATGGGGAAGACTGCTGATCCGACTGCTGTCCAGAGGACCATCATTGATACCCTCCATCAGGAGGGTAAGACACAAAAAGAAATTTCTCAAAGAGCAGGCTGTTCACAGAGTGCAGTTTCAAAGCATATCCACAAAAAGTCTGTTGGAAGGGAAAAATGTGGCCGGAAACGCTGCACAACCAAGAGAGATGACCGCAGCCTTAACAAAATTGTGAAGAAGAGCCGCTTCCAGAATTTGGGGGACCTTCAAAGACAGTGGGCTGAAGCTGGAGTCCAGGTATCAAAAGCCACAGTTCACAGACGTGTCCGGGAAATGGGCTACAATAGCCGTATTCCCATGGTCAAGCCACTTCTGAACTCAAGACAACGGAAGAAGCGTCTGACTTGGGCTATGGAGAAGAAGCACTGGACAGTTGCAGAGTGGTCCAAAGTCCTCTTTTCAGACGAAAGCAAGTTTTGCATTTCATTTGGAAGTCAAGGCGCCAGAGTCTGGAGAAAGGCTGGAGAGGAGCAAAATCCAAGTTGCTTGAAATCCAGTGTGAAGTTCCCACAGTCAGCAATGGTTTGGGGAGCCATGTCAGCTGCTGGTGTTGGTCCACTGTGTTTCATCAAGTCCAGAGTAAATGCAACTGTGTACCATGAGATTTTAGAGCACTACATGCTTCCATCTGCTGAAAAGCTCTATAGAGATGAGGATTTCATTTTCCAGCATGATCTGGCACCTGCCCACAGAGCCAAAACCACCAGTAACTGGTGCACTGACCATGGCATCACTGTCCTTGATTGGCCTGCTAATTCCCCTGACCTGAACCCCATCGAGAATTTGTGGGGTATAGTTAAGAAGAAGATGAAAGACACCAGACCTACAAATGCAAATGAGCTGAAGGCCGCTATCGAAGCATCCTGGGCATCAATAACACCTCAGCAATGCCACAGGCTGATTGCCTCCATGCCACGCCGGATTGATGCAGTAATCCGTGCAAAAGGATTCCCAACCAAGTACTGAGTGCATCAATGGACATTTTCAAATGTTTGATTTAGTTTTGCTGTTATAAAATTATTTTTTTTACTTGGTCTGAGGAAGTATTCTAATATTTTGGGATAGGATTTTTGAGTTTTTTTCAGCTGTAAGCCAAAATCAGCAATATTCAAATAATAAAAGGCTTGAAATAGTTCAGTTGATGTGTAATGAATCCAGAATGTATGACATTTTTGTTTTTTTAATTGCATTACAGAAAATAAAGAACTTTATCACAATATTATAATTTTCTGAGACAGTCCTGTATACAGTAGCGGCAAAAAATGTGCCACTGTGCTGAACAATGTGCAGTCTATTGGTTCCCGTTCAATGCAATATGGGATAACGGATCAGAAGAAAACTATTGTAAACTTTTCCTAATCTTTACGGCAGGGTGCACACTTTTCTACTTCAATGTAAAACACAGCCTTTACATATTTTCTGTTTTTCAATTTTTTCATCCTTTAAACTATTTATTTCCGGCAGCTCCCAGTGCCATGTTGCATAAAGTCCCTCTGTTGTAAAAAAAAAAAAAAGAAAGAAAAAAAAGAAGAGTGAGCCTCTTCATTCCTGCAGGGGAGCAACCAAAATGGGCGTGTCTTTACGTACCTTGGCGATAACAAATAGAAAGAAAGTGGCCCCGGACACCCAACATTAAAAGAGATTAATCATCAGCGAGGCCTCTTTTACTTCTCAAACGGCCATAAATCTTCAAAGATGTACATAAGAATGTCTTGCTAATGAAAGGCGGCTTTGTTCATTTGTCACCTTTGCACCTCTTTTCATTTAAATTACAAAACTTGTGACCTTGCGACTGGGAATATAGATCCGGCCCCTTTTAGGAATTAATCCATAAATCTTGATAGTAGCGTTCCCTGTTCATTAAAAAAGATTCCCTTTTGCCAGAGGAGGAGACGTGATGCTGTCAGGGATGCTTTTATTTTGTTCGGTTTTACTAGGATGGAAAAAAGTGATGGTGAAACACTCGGATCTGATTGGTCGGTTCAATGAGTCCAATGCCCCTATGTTATAATTTGTCCAAAAAAATGCAAATACAATACATTGTACTCCAGCAAATCGTTTTGCTAATTTCAAGTGGAATTCCGGTTATTTGACACCAATAATGTAATATTTTTATTATTCTACATATAACTATCTAAATCATTACTTATAAGACATTTAAAAGTTATATTTAAAGAATTATATGAAAAAATATTTCACTGCAGAGTAAAAATGACTAATACAATTTTTCATTTACAAAAAGTCCAGTTTTTGTTATTATATCATTTTCATTTATGACACCTATTAAAAATAAGTTTGCTTGATATTTTTGATATTTCAAAATTCATTCTAGTTTTTTTCTTCTTCAGTAAAATAGTAAAATAACTAAAGGTGTTTTATAATAAATTAAAAATGTGTTATATTATATTTTTTATTTTATAATAAGTGTATGTTTTTTACCTTATTACACTTTAATCTATATATTTATATATATGATACGAATTTAAGTTATAATTTTATGCATTTGAGAAATATTATTAAAAATAAGTTTGCTTGAAAGTAAAAAAAAATACTGCATGAAAAAAATATTAAATAATAAATAAATTCCATTTGTATATATAAGTATATATATATATATATATATATATATATATATATATATATATATATATATATATATATATATATATATATATATATATATATATATATATATATATATATATATATAATCAGTGCAGTTAATTCCAGGCAGGCTACATATATATATATATATATATATATATATATATATGTATACATGTACAAATACGTTTCTTAGAAAATATTAAATAAATAAAAATAAATTCGTAAAATATCTAAAAACAAGAAAAAATAAAAAAATATTCAATATAAAGTCACTGCCTTTAACTTAAAAAACATTTTAAAATATTAATGAAATAAAACATGAAATCAAGTGTGTTTTTTGGATTTTAACAAAAACAAATGTATTTTTTGACACAGCTAAATTATTTATTAAAAAAACAACAACAACATTTTTGTTGTTTTCTCTACTCAACAATTTAAGTGTCAGTGACGGCTACACACATCCAACCTTCAATTGCCTGTTACAGTATTTTTTGTGTTTAACGTGCACCCGTAATTTCTTATAAAAATCCGTATAAAATTTTGTTTGACTTTTTCTTAGCTCAAACTAAGCATTGTAAGTGACAAACGTTAAATACATGCGGCCATGATTAAAACCATTATAGACAACGTAAAGTATGAACACAATACCAAAGTACAATTTACAACGTATTCATTTTATGTCTGATTCATCATCAGATAGACTAAAGAGTTGTTTCCATTGTCATTTTTTTGTGTTTATTTATATCTTTCTGTTCAACTTTCAGTTTTCTCCATTCTCTGGTTCACCGTCCACAGATCCCTAAACCGTATGGGTCGTCGGGGCACCAATGAGGACGAAAATCTGGACAGGTTTCTCCACTGTTGACGGTTCCTGGCCTGTTCTTTGGTCGTGGCAAAGTTGGCACCAGTCCATTCCTTAATGTTGTCGGCCCAGTTCTTTTTCGGTCTTCCTCTCCTCCTGCCCCCTTGGACTGTGCCCTGGGAAATTATCTTGGTTAGACCTGATGCTCTTATGACGTGACCATACCACTGAAGTTTCCGTCTGTGAACTGTTGACAACAGTTCTTCATAGGGTCCAAAGTGCCCTCTGATGGTGTTGCGCATCGTTTCATTGGTCACATGGGCTTGGTAGCTGATGCTTAGAAGTTTCCTATAGCATTACATCCCTATGGCCTGGATTTTCTTTCCCAATTATGCTGTGAAAGTCCATGTCTCGCAAGCGTAGATGAAGATGGAAGTAACCAGCGCTTGCATGAGTCTGGTCTTTGATTTCACTCCTAGGTTCTTGTCCCTCCAGATGGGTTTGAGTCTGTTTAGTGCGGCTGTGGTTTGAGCTATCCTAATTTCTGGTTCTGACCCTTCTTCTGATATGACAGCTCCAATCTATTTGAATTTGGTGACAGGGTTTATCTCTCTGTGGTTGATGGTAATGTTTGTGGTGATACCTTTGGAATTGGCTTTGGTACAGTGTGATATGCAGATAAAATCTAATGCTTTCTCATATTTCATCTTTATCTCTAGTGGTTGAGTGGTTAGGATTCGGCACTCTCATCATCGCGAGCCGAGTTTGAGTCTTGTTCTTTTGCGATTGGGGTCTGCAATATTCTTTGACTGATCAATCACTGTATAGTTGTATATAGTTGTATTGCATATATATATTTCTCTTATACCTAGCCACTCCTTTGCACATCTGTTCTCCTGCACTATCGTACTCCAGTGTTATTGTTATTGTATAATGACTTGTTTACCTGACTGCCCATTTTGCACATCTGGTTAGCTGCTCCTCTTGCACATCTGTTCTCCTCTGCACTATCGTACTCCAGTGTTATTGTTATTGTATAATGACTTGTTTACCTGACTGCCCATTTTGCACATCTGGTTAGCTGCTCCTCTTGCACTCTTTGCACTACTGTATAATACTATACATAGCTATACATTATTTAGCATATTATCAGTACTTCAATACTTTAAGTCAGTACAACATTTATATAAATCTGTACACTCAAGAAAACTGTGCGGGTCAGATGTATCGACATTTCATTCTGTATACACATGTACAAGAATGACAATAAAGTATATCTGAATCTGAATCTGAATTGCACAAATACGGTAATTTACTACCGTAACTCTTACCCAAACTTTGAATTATTTTTTGGGTAAAAATAAATGTATGTTATACTCAAACAACTGTGATACATAAGAAATTATTTCTTTAATATCCTCTATATACTTTTAGAACACTCTATGAAATCAATACAGTTCTGTCGGGAAGAGTTGGGCTTCCATCATCATCGAGAGCATCTTTCCTCCCGACCCTTGCCAGTGTACCCCCGCGTAACCCCCCGAAACCCCCACCCGTAATGAGCCACACCTGTACGCCGCTTTAAATACCAGAGAGAAGCTTTAAATGTCAGCTGCAATTAAAGCTTATGATTCAAGGCTGCACCAATCAAACGGCGGCCCCGAAGTTCAGCCAAGTCTCCGAGAGGAAGTCGGGTCGGAGTCAGAGTCGAGACGAGCCGCCGAAGCTTCCCTTCTTTACCTGCGAAAAGCCCAAAGGTGATTGTAAAGTTTACTGCCGTTCGCCTGAACTTCTCCGTCTTGCCAAGTCGGACGCTTTTATCAAGGGAAAGGTTTACGGCCTTCTCGGCTATATGAGCTGGCAAATGACAGCAGATAGAAAATGATAGGGGGGAGGTTTGCGTGAGATATTTTGAAAGAGGAGGGACTAACTTTTTTAGGGTTGAGTCATATATCATATATCGATTAAGTCATTCAAACACGGCATTGGCATGGGCTAGCACCAGTACCAGGTATTGGTATTAGGATACCATAGGATATTAGCCTTTTTACTTAATTAATACATTTTAAAAATAATAATTTGTTTGTAAAGCACTTTTGATGCGTTTATCAACTCCAATCAAAAATATTCGACAAGCAAGTGCTGTATTCAAACATTCAGTGTGGGATAAGACAATAAAATCCTCTCCTTTATCCCAGCCCAACAACCTGAAACACTAAATACACAGAAAGACACAATAGTTAAAATACAATAAAAACAAAATGAATAACAATAGAAATAATATATGATTATGGCAAGGCACAGACTAACAAAGTGAGGAAAGACACTGAGGGAGGCTGATTATCATAAAAGAGAATATCGAAACGGATATTTATTAATAAATCACAATTACTAATAGTTCACCAGTCTGCTCGCTTTACAGTAAGTACATTTTGATCATGAAATTAATTATCAATTACTGTTAACACTAAATATCTACACATTTTAATCAAATCATTAGATATTTATTTCATTCGCTAAATAATCTGTGCTTAATGTTAAGTAATAGTAAAATGATTCAAGAAAATAATATTTGACTCTTTGGGGGGATTTGGCAACTCAATTAAAAAAATAGAATAGTAACTAATACTTAAATAGAATTAAATAGACGGAATAAATAACAGATGTTGATTATTTGTCTTTCTACTATTGATATTACAAAGTTTAACACATTTATTTACAACGATTGTAAAAATATAAAAATGGCCCTATTATCAGACATTGATGCTGAATTTAAATTGTAAAATCATGACAAAATGAGCAAAATTGTCTGACTGTACTCATTTGAATTATCATCTATTTTTACCAAGAAAAATGATATATTGAATCAGAGAAATGTGTGTATATATATATATATATATATATATATATATACTACCATGACAAAGTCACACCAGATGCACCAAAAGCTGAGATGGAAAAATACTAGAAAGACGATGTGAAAACGAGGCGTCACACAACACAGATCCCAAATGATTAGTGGACATAAGAGATGATCCCGGCAACAACCTCCCAGAACACGAACTAGTAACCTTAACAATGGCGATAGAAAGTGTCAAAGATGAAGAACTTAACAGTATCGGGCCCTGGTATGTTCTATGCAAATCTGCTATTTGCACCCCGTGAAAGCCTAGCAGAACAATTTAACCAAATGCTGAAGGATGGGACCCACCAAGAGTGGCTAACCCAGGGTCTAATCATGAAGGACCCACAAAAGGGACCCATCCTATCCAAAAACCGAGGAGCCAATCACCAGCTACTGGTTAATAGGATACTTGCTCGAGACTGTAAGAGGAGGCAGACCAACCTCTGCACTACCTGAATTGACTCAATGTCACATAAATGGATAGTGGACTGTCTGGAAGTGTATAGGATCGATAGGAACTTAAGAGGATTCTTCCAGAACTTAATAGAAATGTGTAAGACAACCCTAGAGGCCAATGCAAAGCCTAAGTCAACATCAAAAGCAGCATATACCACTATCACCACTGCTGTTCTGTATAGCCCTGAACCCCTTCAGTCAGATCAGCGCAAAGAGCACTGATTCCATAGATGGACAACAATCAACCACCTCAGCTAAATGGATGACATAAAGCTTTTTGGATTTACTTATCCACATTACCAGATTCTACAGCAATGACATAAGGATGTCATTTGGATTAGACAAGTGTGGCTGGATGTTTGCAAAGAGAGGAAGGACCAAGGGCACCGACCTACCAGACGGCAACAAAGATGACGTCCAATGGCGCTACAAGTACCTGGGCATCCTACAGGCTAATAGGAATCATGAAGAGGACACAAGAAAGTCAACAACAGCCTAATATCTCCAGAGAGGTCCTAAGAAGTCATGTACATGTACGCACTGCCAGTCACGAGATAGCCACTGGTATCGTAAGATTTTTTATTTATTCATTAGACTAATTTTCTTTACTTGGATTCATGGTGGTTGTGGTTATTTGTATCTTGCTTTTTATGTCCTTTTTGAGTTTTTGTGTTATCATCACTTACATGTCAAACAAATTATTTAATTTACAACAAATAATAATTTGTAATCATATTTTCATTTACTTTACTTTACAACAAAACAATTTTGCTCTTATTTATATTATTTCAAAAATAAAAAATGTCATGTTAGGAAGAGAAAAACTTTTCTGTAATGGTGGTATCGGTATATGGTGTTGGTATCGATGAGTATTAAAGAAATAAGCATTGGTTATCAGCCCTTAAAAAAGTGGCACCCCTAGAAAAAAATTCCATGATTTTTTTAAAAATTGGCAAATAACGATACCCATCATCAATATCAGGCTGATACCGACATACTTTGCAATCAGTGCTCATTGTCACTATTTATATTAATATGCAGCAGAAATCAAGTTTGAAATCTTAAAATGTATTTTATTGTGTGCTTTTAACCAAATGCATCCATAGAAATAATGCTATATTTTAAAAAAGATTGGCGAGTACCAATACCCGCTCTCAATATCAGGCCAACACTAGACTATATGTAACATTAGCATTCATCGATATTAATCCAGATATATCAAGTCACATTTATTTGTATTAATCACAAAATGTCTTGAAGGACTGCACAGTCCACAATTACATCATCCCCTGTTCTTAAACCAACATGCGGGCAAGGAAAAACTCAAAAACCCCAACATGAAGAAAATAAAAAACTTCGGGCAGGGGCCTCACAAGTGGTAATCCCCTTCCAGGATTACTAAACTACAATATATTCTCCATTGGGTTACAATCCACAGAACGCACTCAACATCAATTAAAAACATAGGTAATATGTAAACATTGTCCAGAAAGAACATGACTGCACAGATTCATCTTTCTCATATAGATTTTTACATGTTCTTTATTTTGTGTTTTGCACTTAATTCGAATCTAAACAGCTGAAAATCAAATCAAATAATTTCATATGATTTTAAGGAATATTTTATCATCAAACAAAAGTGTCTATTTTGTTCAGGTTTTAGAACGTATTTGTGAAACGGTGTATAGATATTGGGGTCAAAACTAAGATAGCCTACATTTTACTGTCAAGTGGCAATCCCGCTAATTGGTCTCCTCCGTCGCTCACCTCCCAGGACCCTGCGTTGTTCGTACAGATGGAAAAAAATAAGGCTCCAAAAGTAAAACACAACTATGAATAATGAGATTCTTCAAATGTGGTGAGAAACAACAGAAAGTGGTGACATTTTAGTTTGAACCCAACTGACAATCTGCAGGGAAGGCGGGGGTGGTACGGTGATGGGGTCCTATTGGTCGCGTGACATCACTTCGGGTATTGAAGTAGCAATATTATGTGTGGGAGTTTTTCAAATAGTTTTAAATAGTTGCCGGATGTTTTAAGAAAATAGATGTCGCCAACATATAACCGAAATATCACAAGGAGAAGAGATGCTTAACGCATTGTCTTGCCGAATACTCAGATCACAAACATGAAGCAATAGTAAGGTCATTCCAAAGTGCAACATATTGGCATTCAGAAACCCTAAAATTATTTCTGAAAAAAAAAATTGCAATGGACAGTAAATGTTACTTTTATAGAGCAAATGCAGGGAAATAAATATTGAACCAATCAATTCTAAGGAAAAAATATAGAATCAGTGCATCATGAGTAGAAAATATGAGCACACCCAGTCAATTTTCTTTCCTTAATTGGGCACCAGGCTTAGATTGAGTCTGATTGTTAGTCAGCAGTTAAAAACCTTGCAGTTATCACACCTTGGAGGGCTCTTGGACTAAGTGAATTGGCAAGAATCCTGGCTCCAACAAAAGAGATGTCTCTTGAGCCCAAAGACAGGATAATCAAACTTCTTGCAGAATGTAACTCTACTCTTATGGTTGCCAAAGATGTGGGCTGTTCACAGTCAGCTGTATCGAAGGAAGACATGTAGGCGTCAAGACAAACAACTTAAGGCTATAAGTCTTGAAAACAGAAAATGCACAAGACAAATGAAGAGGAAATGGGAGGAAGTTGGCGTCAATGTATGTGACAGAACTGTGCCAAATTGCCTAAAAGAAAAGGGATTTTCATATGCGAAAGCTAAAGTGAAACCATCATTGACGCTTAAACACAAAAGTAAAAGACTGCAAAGGGCTAAGGAGAGGCAATCGTGGACTGTGGATGACTGGATGAAGGTTATCTTTAGTGATGAGTCACGAATCTCCATTGGACAAGATTATGATGCTGGAACTTTTGTTCGGTGTTGTTCCGGTGAGATTTACAAAGAGAACTGCCTAAAAAAATATCCAAATTCCCACAGTCCTTAATGATATGGGGCTACATCTCAGGCAAAGGCACTGGGGAAATGGCTGTGGTCAAATCTGCAGTATTGCACATGATTACATTGAGGTTTTGGACAGCTTTCTTCTTCCTTCAATTTAAAAACTGTTTGGGAATGATGAACTAATTTTCCAAGATGATGCCACAGAGCAAAAACTATGAAAGCATTCCTTGGAGAAAGACCCATCCAGTCAATGTCAAGGCCTGCAAATAGCCCAGAACTCGAGAAAACCAGTTAGGGAAATTGAAAGAAAATTGTAGACAGCAAGGCTCCGACCCGCAAAGATGATCTGTCACTTCCAATCAAAAAGAGTTAGCACCAGATTGACAAAGAATACTGTTCGTCACTCATCAAGTCCATGCCTAAGAGTGATATGTTTTGATTGTTATTTCTTTGTCTGTTTTTCACGATTCCATATTTTTTTCCACAGAATTGAGTGATTCCATATTTATTTCCTTGCACTTGCTCTATCAAAGTAACAATTAGCGATGTTCCCTCTAAGCTGGGTGTGTGCGCAATTGTGCACTACCCAGAGCTTTTCCGCGCACAAGAAAATCTAGCCAGCTCACAAAAATGAGGGCTCGAAATTGCTGATTAAAAAGCGAATTAAGTCAAAGTTACAGTGCATGAAGGTAAAAATACACGGGTTCCCCTGACGCTGTGTTCTAATTGCGGTAATTTGAAGTCAATGTCGAAGTAGAATGAAGTTGAGTAAAGTCAGTAGAGTTTTTCGAGAACCGGCTTCTTCGGCTCGGGTCACTAAAAAGAACCGGCTCGTTCGGTCCCAAACGGCGCTTCAACTTGTTTTTGCTTCTTTAATCCCTACACGACCAAATATTGCGTAAAAATGTGCACAAAATGACTTAGAGGAAGGGGGGAAACAGAAAAAAAGAAAAAAAAATACCAAAATGAAAAAGTAGTGAAAAGCAGAGAAAAAAACCTAACAAAAGGACAGAAAAAGAGAAAAAAAGAGCAGGAAAAATTCTGAAAAAAGCCAGAAGAAAAGAAAGAAGCAAATAAAGGGAAAAAAGGTAATAGAGAACAAAAAAGCAAAAAAAAGTAAGAGCTGGGAAAAAATAAACACAATGAGATTTTTTTTAATTAAAAAAAAGGAGAAAAAAAACAAGGAAAAAGAGTAAAAAGTTTGTGTTGCATTCAAATAATTTCCAATTATATCAAGTTAATCTTGTTGCCAAAATTGTACTTCCACAAAAAAATGTAATTAAATACAGTTCTGTATCGTGCAACCGACTAAATAAGCCCCCAAAAATGTTAGTATCATGCGACAAAGATACCAGGAATAAAAGAAATTGAAATCTTGTGAAAGAATTGTAAAAACAAATGATGTTTGTCGGCCCTGCAACCTTTGCAATGGTACATGAGTCAATTCATTCAAAAGTGAAAAATATAATTTTGCATTGCCGGAAACTCAGCAAAATGTAACGTGTCAAGTTTTGGACATGTTTGATAATGATTTAGTTGCCATACTTGGGGTTGCTGTTGCTCACTGTTGTTTCAAGCGTTGCTCACCGACTTTGTGTGAACGTTCAGACCGTGAAAAATTAGAGGGAACATTGCAGAACATTGCAATGATTTTCTTGATTTCTTTGAGTGTTTCTGAATGCCAATCTATTGCACTGTGGAATGACCTTACATTTGTGATCTGAGTTTTTTCTAGAGTCTGAGTGAGGGCTTTCCCAAGACGTTTTTTTTTTTACTTTTTGCTAGGGGTTGTATATGGTACTTGAAGACGTTTTGGTTTCGCTGGCTTTTTGTTTTTTGTAAAGAAATAAAAATGAAGGTTTATTCCTTTATTTCTGGTTTTAACACCATAGTCCTTTCATTGGATACATATGAGAAGTGCATTTTCTTTCATGATTTGTGTCACGGCATGTCTTTGGAGTGGAAAGTTGGGTCCTGAAGTCAGACCAGTTGACAACCACTCATAAACTGTAGATAATGAACAAACTCCGAATTCGGGATATACGTTTTTTTTTTCCCAACGCGACGAGACAATCCTCCATGTCATAACATTTTCTTTAATAATCGCCAAATCTTCATTCCAGGTTGAAAAGAATTCCCTGAATGCGGAATGAGGAAAACTCGGCAGTCATCGAGGGCAAACATGTCACCTCCCGCCCTCGGAATGAAAAATGAACACGAGCGGGTAAATAAAGCAATATGACCACGGAGACCAGGAATTTGGCTGGATAAGTGTCAGCTGCGGGGAAAAAAATGAAGCATTTACCTGTTTATAATCGGATTTCTCCTCCACGCGCCGCCAGGATCGGACTCTTGGGCTGATGAGAAATGGCGTGACTCTCCCCGCGGTCGCTCATGGGAACCCGACCCGAGCGCATCGGCGTCGGGTCGCTTATTGCCCCCGGATTTTTGCGCCGTACCACGCGCTATTCAAATGTGCCAATATTAAGGCAGGCCATGCATATTCCATTGGTTAAAGCCCACAATCATTTTCTTCCACTTTGACGGTTGCTAGCGCACGCTAAGCAAAACGCAGTTGGAAAAAAAACACACCATTCACAGTGTCTTTCAATCAAACCTTCACACTCCAGATTGCTGGTTACTTTTTCTAACTTTGAACTAAAAAGCCTCAAAATCTGAAACAGAAAGACTTGAGTCAGAAATAACCCAATTTACATACAAGGGTGATTTTCTCCAAAATAGGTTTCTGTTTGTTCGTTACATGAATCGTTCCTCCATGGTTTCTAAAATTATTTAAAGAGTCGTCATTTTTCTAACTCTCAATTAAATAACCCATCATTTGATGAGAGAAGGACTCGAGTTGAAAAAAACCCAATTTACATTTGAGAGGTAAATTTGTCAAGGTCCTGTGACCGCGATTGGTGGTTACTTGTCCAACTCAACTAAGTTACCCAATAATCGGTGTCAGAAAGACTCAAGACAAAAATAACCCAATTTACATCCAAGGGTGATTTTCTCCAAAATAGGTTTCTGTTTGTTCGTTATATGAATCGTTCCTCCATGGTTTCTTAAATTATTTAGAGTCGTCATTTTTCTAACTGTCAATTAAATAACCCAACATTTGATGAGAGAAGGACTCAAGTTGAAAATAACCCAATTTAAATTTGAGAGGTACATTTGTCAAGGTCCTGTGACTGCGATTGGTGGTTACTTGTCTAACTCTCAACTAAGTTACCCAACAATCGGTGTCAGAAAGACTCAAGTCGAAATAACCCAATTCACATTGAATGGTGAAACCAATACATTCAGTACGGTTGCATTTTAATCATTGCGGAGACCTGGCTCATTCCGAGGATACCCAATTCTGGCGAGCCAGCTACTCTCTAAATCCTTTTTATTACACCAAAAGTGTCATGATTACTGATGTGAGTCACCTGTGCCCACTCCTTTGGCACCAACTGCCTCGGACTCTGATTGGCTCCCTGTCACTATTTATATCCACGTCTTTCTGTCACCTGTTGTCAGTCCGTCTGCGAACCTCAGTTTACTCTAGGCAAGCTTTTTGACCCTGACTCACTCCTGTTTTTGCTCCCGTCTGTTTCACGGCTTCGACCCGTTTTATGATCTTGACCACGTTTTTTGCTTTCCTGTCCCGGCTACTGACCCGTTTTTTTCCGTTCCCGACACCGCCATCGCTCGCCACGGAAGTGCGACTTCCGCGTTCAGAGCGACCTGGTTCCTGCGACCAGCGATCACCGTATCGTGTGTGTAATCCTTTCCTTTCTTCCCAATAAAACTGAGAGAAACGTAACGCAAGTGGGTCCTGTCTCCGTTCTGGTCCTGACAGAAAGGAGAAGCTCTCCAATTTTGTTTGTTCACTTTTGTTTAATAGAAATAAAGACCATTCATTCAACTGCAATTCTCTGTTTTTTGTTTTACTTGTAGATCCTAAGTTATTTTCTCACAGAGGTATACTCTTAGTCGTTAATGACGCCATCTCAAGGTAATGTTATCCTTTTGGGGGTTTATGAAACGCTATTTTGGGCATTTTGTATTGCTTGTGGAGGGTTCTGGTCCCCATCAACCATGATAACCGAGGGATTACTCTATACATTATTATCTTCTTTATGGAAAAATACTTAATATGCATAGCCATAGAACGAATAAACCGCGAAAATCAAGGAAATACTCTGAATACTCTAATTTTTTAGGGGGGGGGGCGCGGTTTGCGCAATTGATTGTGTCAACAGGGACACCTGCAGCTCCAGAATATATTTAGGAAGGGAAGAAAAAAATAAGACAAAAATTATTGTGGTGCTGCATGAATATGCAAGGTCTTGATAGCGCCGGTGTCATCACTAATGTTGGCGCCAATTACGGAACATGTCACGACATCGCGATTCATGAATATTCAGCCGCCGGGACAGAGACCGGGCCTCCTTTTACTGCTCGTGCATGGCCGAAGGGGAGCTACGATAGTTGCTAGTTAATGGTGAATTCCAGGATGTTGTGTAAAAGTGATGAAGTGCCTGGCACCCACAAAGAGCACACGTTTAAAACGTATAAGGGGGACGTTTAGGCTTGGCAAGTGGATGGGAAAGAGAGCAAGCGGATCCAAAAGATATAAGTTTATGTTTATTTCCATTTTGCAGATGACTATTTCTTTCCCCCAGATCATTTTTTCCTTTATATTAAGAAAAAATATGTATAAAATCATTGTTTTAACTACATTTTTATGTACTAACATGAGTGGCCTGATAAGGAAATTCAGATGACTAAATCATGGGATTTAGAAACTTGAAATCATAAAATATTAATAAAATGCAAGGTTAAAAGATCCAGAAAGAAAAATTTACAGTCGAGAATGAAAAATGTTTTAAAAATATTAAAATATTGAGATACGAGTACTTCATTACTATTTTGTTTGACACATTCTTTTTCCTTTAGAATAAGAAAAATAATTTATAAAAAATCCTTCTTTTTTTCCTCAGTTTTCAATGTATTTCTCTGATTTAATCAGAAAAAAACGAAATGAAATAGTTAATAATATTAAGATACAAATATATATTTTTGTAAGGAAGTAAAAGTTTAATAATCATGTTTCTTATTTTACTGCTTTGCAATTATTTTTGCTCATAAACCTAGATAATTAATCCATAAAAAAGTCTTATTTTATTACATGTTTAATAGCTATCTCTAATTAAATGGTAAATTATCCTTAGCAATTAGATTATTTTTATCTTTTTAAGTTTTTTCAATTATTTATCCAGTTGATAATGAAATAATCCTTAGACCTATTTTTATTTTACTACATTTTTGTTCATTTTTTGAAAATAAAATAAGATAATTAAACTTCTCTTATGAAATAGGAAATGATTCCTAAAATATTTATATTTTTTACTTTATTTTTATCTACCTAATTCTCTGATAAAATGAAAAATAGCTATATGTAGTTATTAAAAATAAGTTAATCAAAAATCTAAAAAATATATTTTAATTAAAAACTTGGTAAAATAAGCAAACGTAATTTTTTTTACGATCCTTAAACTAATTCATCCCATCAAATAAGAATAGAAATCCACTGCCTGTTTTTATTATACCATATCTCTATTTCACCCGGAGCAGCTGAAAAGAGTAAGTAGCTGGAGTTGGTCATTGCTGGTCTGAGCGTCTTAGAGGCCAATTGAGATTGCAAAAGACAACCATAGTTTCTCATACGTTGGGACCCTGAATCGCTAAATGTGTCGAGTTTCAAGTTGCTAATATTAGTGGCTAAAAAGGGAAACAGTGGAAAAAATGCACCTGACGCCTGAATAATGGGAATCAGTGACCTTCGCTGCAGGGTTTAGCTGTGGAAGGCAAGTGACACTCAAGAACAAAACAAGAGCAGTTAGTGATAACAATAGCTGCAGACGACAAGCCTTAGCCTGCAGTCCAGTGGCTAACATGAGTGGCTGAAGAAGGAAACAGCGAAAGATGCCTGAATCACGGTACTCGGCGAACATCACAAGCAGGATATAATTCAGGTCGGTGGCCACTTAGTGCCAAAAGGACCACCGGGACAAGCAACCTTGGAATAATGGTCACTTGGGCTTCCGTAATACTAAGATGGCCGCCAAACATGTCAGTTTCTCCAAAGAACGTCTCAATTGATAATAATAATAATAATAATAATAATATGTCACATAAGTACAAATTTCTCCACCTAAAATCATGTTAATTTGAACAAATAGTGTTTTATTTAAAGGATAAAATCATTTTAAACCATTAGGGGTCGCTATAAAACACACACTTAGGTTTTAAACAGTGAAGAATCTGCTTATTTTATAGTCAATTCGAGTCACATTTAATGTGTATTTTATAGAGTTTCGGTAAAAACGCATCCCTCACTCCATCACAGAGGCTATTATGTAATTGGAGCCATTCAATTAAAAGCCCGAGTCCCCATCCGGAAGCCACTTCATTAACCGCGCTTGATTATTCTTAAGTCAAAGCAAATAAAGGCGCTCAAATGAGCAATTAAATCGGTAACGGTCTTTATGATGTTTGCACTGTGGATGATGTCATCACATTCATTAAAAAAATGACCACCTTGATGGTTGCTTTTAATGAGAGCTCCAATAAAAAGGGCGTCGACGGATCGCAATAAAGCCCACCTGAGAAGAAAAACGGGCGGGGCGCTTGTAAAGGGTTCATGGTAAAGGTTAATTGGCAAGGGAGGGTGATAACATTAAGCAAGAGCGCCCTCTAGGAGGTGTTGCCACACAATCCGCATGTCTTTGATTGTACTAACCTAGGTTTGGAGGTGGGTTAAGATTTTGGTTGGAGTTAGGTTTGTGTTTGGACCTAGGGTTTAGGTTTGGAGCAAGGGTTAGATGGTTGAATTTAGGTTTAGCATTTTAGTTGGCACTATGGTTGGGTTTGGAGTTGGGTTTAGGGTTTTTGTTTGGGATAGGACTTTGATTTTGGTTGGACCTAGGGTTAGGGTTTCAAATCAACCCACTAGTTACGATTAATTCTGATTTAGCATTCCACATGTCCAATGGATTAGCAGGTAAAATGCATGTTTAGCACACACAGTACTGTTGTTTCAGTCCCTAACCCAAATAGTACAGATACTTGCATTTCTCTCTTAAACTAGGGCATACACTTACTTTTAGAGCTTTGAATTAACCCACCAGTTAAAGAAAATTAAATCTCTAGGTCATTCCACACAACCAATTGGAGTTGGGTTTTTGGTTGGAGTTAAGGTTAGGGTTGGGGCTAGGGTAGGGGCTTGGCACTGAACAGCGGTCCTACGGTTTTAGGGTTTTAAATCAACCTAACAAATAAAGTTGATTGTGACTTCCAATCATACCACATCACTGATGGCTTAGCTGTTACTATGCTTGTTTAGAACACACAGTGCAGTTGGTTGAATCCCTTCCCAAATTGGTTCAGATACAGTTTCTGCCCTAAACTAGGGTTTTAAGATTTTTTTAAGGTTTTGAATTAACCCACCACTTGAATATATATAATATGTATATATAATATATGTCTCAATCCACATAATCAGTTGACGTAAGGGTCTTTGATTGGATTTAAGATTGGGGTTTTGCATGGACTGAGGGTTAGGGTTTGGCCCTGAACTAGGGTTCACAGTTTTGTTAGGGTTACAAATCAACCTATTAACTAAGGTTGATTCTAATTATTTTGCAGAGGACTTAACTAGTAAGATGCCTGCTTATCACACAATCCCCAGTCAAGTTATTAAAGTTATCAAGGATCCTGCCCTGAGCTGCAAAATTAAAGTATTTTTAATTGCTGTAAATTTAAAACCCTAAAAATTATTCAACACCTTAGTTTAGGACAGGAATGATACTATCTATACTAACTTTCATCCGTGAGAAACAATATAAGTTACTTTAATTGGAGGGTTAATTGACAACCTAAAAAATACAAAAACCCTAATTCAGGGCCAAAGCCTAACACTAGGTCCAATCAACATTCTGATCTTAAAATCAATCAAAGCCCTGTCTCCAACAAAAAAAAACATCCCTCTCTCCAAAAACACCCCCAACCCGAAGTCCTACCAAACCCCTAATTATACCTCCAACCAAAACCCTAACCCTAATTGGTTATGTGGACTGATCCATAGATTTAATTGGATTCAATAGGTGGATTAACTTGAAACCCTAAAAAAATAATGCATTACGTTAGGACATAAACCCTAGTATCAAACCTGAGTTGATTAGGAATTGACTCAACAACAGCATGTGTACTGAACAAGAATCTTACAAGCTAAGCCATCAACTATCTTATCTGTAAGTGGAAGTCAGAATGGGCTTTAATTTGTGGATTGATTCTAAACCCTTAAACTGTAGAACCATAATTAAAGGCCAAACCCTAAGCCCAACAAAAACACTGGTCTTAATTCCAATCAAAGCCATATATCCTACAAAAACACTAATCATTGCTGGAAACCTAACTTAAGGTCCAATCAAAATCCTAAACCAAAATACAACCAAAACCCTAACTGGCTATGTGGAATGATCCAAAAATGTAATTGGCTTCAATGGTGGGTTTATTCAAAACCCCTATAAGTACTTTAATGCCCTAGTACCTGTGCTAACTTGACTGTGGATTGAACTAAGAGCTTGTATGTGCCAAGCAAATTTGTTACCAGATAAGCCATCATGTGAAGTTTGGAAGTCAAAATTATCAGTAATCATTGGGCTGTTTTGAACCCCCCCAAAAAACTTTAGAACCCTAGTTCAGGGACAATCGCTGAACATTGTTCCAACCAAAACCCTAAATCAAACCTCTACTTCAAACAAAAACCCTAACCCAAGCTCCTAACTTAATCATATGTCCAAAAGAAAACCCTGATCCTAGGTCCAATTAAACCATGGATCAAAGCCCCATCTCAACAAAAAACACAACCCTAGCACCAAACCTAACCCAGGTCCCATCAAATCCCTAAACCTAAATAACCCTATCCAAAGGGCAACAAAAACCCTAAATCTAAATCTCACCAAACCCCTAACTAGGGTTGTGACCTTAAACTAGGGAAATAAAGTGTTTTGGGGTTTTTCGATTAACTAATCAATTGAAGCCAATTAAATCTGGAAATTTCCATATTTCCATTTGGAGTTATGGTTAGGGTTTTGTTTCTAGAGTTAGAATTTGGTTGAAGTCGGTGGTATGGTTTTGGTTGGAGCTAGGTTTAGGGTTTTGGTTAAAGTAAGTGTTTTGGTTGGACCTTGGGTATGGTTTGGAGCTAGAGTTATAATCAGGTTTTTTGTCGGAGATAGGGTATTTGTTGGATTTAGGGTTTTAGTTGTACCAAAGTTTAGGGTTTCAGCTCTTCACTGAGGTTTCAAAGGGTTAGGGTTTCGATCGCAGCTAGGTTGCACTTTGTTTGCGTTGCTTTATGTGTCTGGCACAATGACAGGATGCCGTGGAGTGGACCTTTCTGGCCTGCCGCCCACACTAATATTCTCTACGTGAGCAAGTATTGGACGTAGAGTGTTAGTGTAAGATTACCGCCAAACAATACCTTTATTTTGCCAACTTTATTACTTTTTCTTTTCTTTTTTACAGCAGTCTCCATCAGGCTTTCCCCTCTCACCGCTACTAAATTGGTTCCCTTGTGATAACCGGCAAGAGGCCAAAACTAATTAGCTTTCCTACCCCCCAGCATATAAACACACTTCCTGGCCCCCCAAGCTGAACTCTAAATTTGGAAGACAATCGTTGGAATAAAGAAATCACGTCAGCTGATAAGCTAGAATAATATTCTTGCGTCACGCTAGTTTGCCGATTGCTCACTTGGGTGCTGGGAACTGCACTGTTGTCATCTCACAGCCTATGTATGAATATGTTGGGGCAGCTAAGGGTATACATATTTTGGAATTGTTATTTGTATTTATGATTTTGTCTTTCTAATAAATTTGTATTCCTTTTTAATGTTCTTTTTTTATTTTGTGTTACATTCGAATTTTTTAGATGTAGATTAAGAATTTAGGAATTGTTTTTAAGAGTAGTTTTAGTGTTAGTTTTGGTGTGTTATACATTTGGAGTGAGATCTGTTTTAGTTTGATTTTATTGGTTTTGGGTTTTTCTTTTCATGTCAGTGGAGTTTGCTTAAGTTTCAGTCTTTCCATCCATCCATCCTTTTATGTATTTTTTCGTTCATTATTTTATTTTGTTAATTTTTGTATTCTATTTTTATTTTCTTAATTTTAATTCATTAGACCTTCTCATTCATCTTATTTAGTGTTTTTATCTTAAGTATTATTTTATAAATTTTATTCTGATTCATTTTATTATTTTTGATTTTTTTTTTTATGTAATTTGATTTTATTTTAATTTGTTTGTTATTGTCATTGTGATTTTATCAGATTTTTAAAAAATATTGCATTCATGATCAATATTATTATTTTGGTTGGTTGTACTTTTTGTATGTTTTTTAAAGTTTTATATTATTATATTTATTACTATTATGAACACTATTGATGATTTTATATTTAATATTACTTTATTGATTTTATTTTATTCAGTAATATTCTTCATTTTTTTTTCTAAATTATTTTTCCTGTGGTGTGTCTTGGGGAAGTACAGATTTGCGGCGCCTATCAATCTCCAGGCAATTTTTAGGGTAGGGGTTTGCTTCCTAAGATGAAACAGTTAGCACTAGTTTCCATGGTTATCATTATTAGGAGAAGCCTAGGAGAAGATACTCAGATACTGCACCCTCATCATCTGGTCGCTGTTGTTTTTTGGTGTAGAGCATCATCCCGCTCTTCAGAGATGAGCCAGATTTTGGCATTGACAGGCAATAGTTTGCGTGGGACAATACTGATACTAGAGACTAAGTCACTGAGAAAAAAACTCTTTCATTACAAAATTTATAGTAGGCTTGTATTGTTCATGTTAACATCGTACAATGCATATTACATGTGGCTTTTATATATAAAAAAAATGTTTTGTGGCGATGACATGTCCTTTGCGTTTGTGCTTTATCGAAGTTTAAAGACTCTTTGTCCAGTAAAGGACTTTGCATTTTGCATATATATATATTTTATCCATATTCAAATTATGTATGCCTTTAAATGAATCTATACCTATGGATAAAAAATGAAAAAGGTTCCTTAGAAAAAAAAAAAATAAAGTATAAAAATAATAAAACATTGCTTCCAATAATTATGTTGTTAATCAACTTACTAGGTTATAGTTATTAGATGTAGTATCAGAAATGGCTCGGTCAATCCCTAAAACGTAAAACACTAAAAACTAAAACATTGTGTTTTTGATGATTTATTTTCAGAATTTGTTCGCGGGCTAAGGCGGCACAGCAGATGAGTGGTTAGAGCGTCCGCGGCATAGTCCTTAGGTCATGAATTCAAATCCAGCTACCAGCCTTCCAGTGAGGAGTTTGCATGTTCTCCCTGTGCTTGCATGGGTTTCCTCTGGGCACTCCAGTTCCCTCCCACATTCCAAAAAGGTTAACTGTCCCTAGGTGTGAATGAGCAAATGAGTTATCTGTTCTTGTGTGCCCAACGACTGGCTGGCTACCAGTTCAGGGTGTGCCCTGCCCACTGCCGGAACAGAGCATGGATGGTCTCCAGCACCCCTGTGACCCTACTTAGGACAAGTGGTGCAATAAATGAACTACACAGGTACTCTTGGGGGCTCCACAGGTGATGTTGGGGGCTACCAGGTGCTCGCGGGCACCACATTTGTAACCCACGTGTTTCACAAACAGGAGTGACTTTCTACAATTAATTGTTGAAAAACGATCAGATATTGGTCAAGTATTGTTATAAGTTACGTTAAGTAACAAAACAGAAAGAACATACAGATAATAATCAACAAAGTTTCTAAAAACAAGGCCTACCCTCGGAGACCATTTTTTCGCTAGAGCCATCACAACCCTAAACAAGTGCACAAAAACTGAAATGATATATTTTTCATCTTATTTGGCCATTTTTGTTGGTGCTAAATGTTATTGCTCTGCTTTTCATTACACTAGTGTTATAATGCACGATTTTTTTCATCGTACTTTTATCCCCTGCCGACTGCCCGATGATTGCTGAGATGGGCTCCAGCACCCCCGCGACCCTAATGAGGATAAGCGGTGTAGCTAATGAGATGAGATGAGACTATTATTACAAATTAGTCCAGTCTCAAGCACTAGTTATTTACCTGTTTATCCTGAGGTCTTTTATCTTATTTTTCTTTTTAAAGTCTAATTTAAATGTCTAATTTGGTTCCATTCACTGTTTCACTACATTGTTATAAATAAAAACAACAACAAATCAAAGCTATAACTCTAAACTAGAGTGCTCTCATTTTATTTTTGCAGACTTTCCCCCAGGATTGACGACACAACACGATTTATGCCTTTTTAGGGCCTGTCGAGGCAGCAATAAGCTTTGACTGGACTAGAAGAGTGTTTAGTCCTAAATCCTGTTCAAACGAATCGTGCACGATCCTTTATCCCCACTACATCTCTGCTTCATGTCCACGCGGGGTACGGATCGCGTAGCGCAAGACAAATACGCTCACCAGGCAGGCAAGGAAGGAGAATGGTGACACCCACCTAACCCCCCCCCCTTTTCTTTTCTTATCCTCCCCTTTTCTAATTGTCCCACCCACCTCATCCTCCAATTGGTGCGCGTCAATATTGACGGCGCCTGCGTCACACCAGCAAACACGTGGACCAGGGCAACCGGAGCTCACATAAACAAAGCCACATTGGCTCGAGGTGGCTTAGTCGAGGAGAGTGACGCTCCAAAAAGTGAGGGTGGGGGGGACTTGCAGATATTTTGGGAGTTTGTGCATTTGTTACTTTGGTTTGAAGGAACAGTCCTTGGATGCTTAATGCATGGATTGAGCAGCTGGATGTGAAAAAGGTAACAAAAAGGATTTCTTTTGATTTAATTGCATGTGCATGAAATAAAAGTTGAGCTTTTCCTGTAATCTGCGTTCACTGCTTGGATTCTGTTCCAGGCAAGATTGCACCGTCCTGCGTAAAATCGAGCCGGGCTGTCGTCTCAAGCCGGCTTTTTTTCTTTTTGGGAGACCCCTGTCACCAATTTTGCGAATTTTGCGGTGCTGACAATTAAGAACGCGTCCCGGCAGCCATGCCCTGCGTCCAGGCTCAGTATGGATCATCGCCCCAAGGAGCCAGTCCCGCGTCCCAGAGCTACAGCTACCACGCCGCGGGAGAATACAGCTGCGACTTCCTCACTCCCGAGTTCGTGAAGTTCAGCATGGACTTAACCAACACCGAAATCACTGCCACCACTTCCCTGCCCAGTTTCAGTACCTTCATGGACAACTACAACGCGGCGGGCTACGACGTCAAGCCGCCTTGCCTCTACCAGGTACCGCACGGCGGGGGCGGCGAGCAGTCGCCCATCAAGGTGGAAGACGTGCAGATGCACAGCTACCACCATCATCACCACCACCACCCCGCGCACCATCAGGGTCATCTACCGGGGCAATCATCCGCAGCCACCGACGATATGATGACCCACGCGGGGCCTGTTTACTTCAAACCACCGTCGTCTCCGCACGCACCCAACACACCCAACTTCCAAGTGCAAGCGGGCCCCATGTGGGAGGACCCCGGTGGTCCATCACTACACCCTTTCCACCACAACTACATGATGGAGCAGCGCAAAAACCCCTCGCGCCTATCACTCTTCTCCTTCAAACAATCCCCGCCCGGAACGCCCGTTTCCAGCTGCCAGATGCGCTTCGACGGCCCGCTGCACGTCTCCATGGGCCACGACGGGCCCACGGCTGTGGCAGCGGCGGCTGCAGCGGCTGCAGCTGCTGCAGCGGCGGCTGCGCACCACCGCGGCCTGGACGCGCAGGGCTTCGGAGTGCCGGGCAGTCTCCGCAAGCAGGCCACGAGCTTGGCCTTCCCGCACTCGCTGCAGCTTGGCCACGGGCACCAACTGGTGGACAGCCAGGTACCGTCGCCGCCCTCGCGTGGGTCGCCGTCCAATGAAGGACTGTGCGCCGTGTGCGGGGACAACGCGGCCTGCCAGCACTACGGGGTGCGCACCTGCGAGGGATGCAAAGGATTTTTCAAGGTGGGCAGAGGAGAGAAAGCCACTTTCTGGTATAAGTAACGCGTGTTTGTCTTTTTTGATCCATAAAGAATAACCCGAGCCACATTATTCGTGTGGCCCCAAATCACCCCATAACTCTGATATTCTACATTTTTGAATGCGTGAAGATTAACCGACGCCACATTATTTGTGTAAATCAAAATCACTCAATTTCTCCGATTTTTTTTCTGAATCCGAATTGAACTTGCTTGATTTTCTTACCTATTATCTATTCATCCAGGTTGTTATATAAGAAGTTTGAAAGGTTGTGATTAAAACAAAAACCATTCCGGCATTATGGGTTGTTGGGTGGAGAAAAAATGAGGTACATTATTTTCTTATTGTGCACTCAATGTTTTACAGCACTTTGAGATACAATTCATTGCCTGAAAAGTGAATTACAAATACATTTTGATTGATTGATTGATTTTTACGCGCACAACTATCAAACTCAAATTTTGGATTAAACTACAATTACCGAAATGTGGTCAGCAAATTCATAAGCCGTAATTTTTTCGTCTGAAAAAATGTTGTTTTCTCTCTCTTTAACATAATTATCTGAGAACTTGAAAAGTTGGGTGAACGATTTGATGAAACCATTTTTAACAAACGAATTGATGCGTTTGCTGTTTCTATGATGCGTAAAACATCCACGCAGAAAGATAAATATCACTTGTCATTAGTTATTTGTCGTGCATGCAAGTTCCAACTCAATTTAGAATCACGTAAAGAGGTCCACACTTTTCGATTTCCTCATCATTTAGCTCAGGCTTTTTTTTTCTTGAAACGCAAAATTTGCGGACGTATTTTTTTGCTAATTTGTGTGGCACGCTATAAATTTAACCTTCGATTTGGTTTTGTTTTGCGTAATAAGGATGCATAAAAACTTTTGGATGTTGACGATGTGCGTGTTTTTCTTTTTTTTTTGGCAGCGCACCGTCCAGAAAAACGCCAAATACGTGTGCTTAGCCAACAAGAACTGTCCGGTCGACAAACGCCGACGGAACCGGTGCCAGTTCTGCCGCTTCCAAAAGTGCCTTGTGGTCGGGATGGTGAGAGAAGGTAACGCACGGACAGGCCGCGTTTTCATGTCTTCATTTATGACGTCACGACCACACATGTGATGTTATATGACCCCCCCACCACTCTATTTTTCCAGTGGTGAGGACTGATAATCTGAAAGGTCGACGAGGGCGCCTGCCGTCCAAACCCAAAAGCCCCCAAGACCCTTCACCTCCTTCCCCACCAGTCAGCCTCATCAGCGCGCTGGTGCGGGCTCACGTGGACTCGAACCCATCCATGTCCGCACTGGACTACTCCCGAGTGAGTGCACAGACATCCCTTGATTTCCTCGACACTTGTTTCACTAGCTCCTGTAATTTACGTGGGAATGGGGGTGGATTTAATAATAATGATAATAATAAAAAAGCGGCCCAGTGTGCAATTTCACGGCTTATATATTTTCCAAGAGGGCTTCATTAAGTGTGTGTGCGCGCGTGCGCGCAAATGAAATTCCAGTTCCAGGCGAGTCCTGACTACCAAATGTCGGGCGACAACACGCAGCACATCCAACAGTTCTACGATCTTCTCACCGGCTCCATGGAGATCATCCGCGGTTGGGCTGAGAAGATACCAGGATTCTGCGATTTGCCCAAACCGGATCAAGACCTCCTTTTCGAGTCGGCGTTTCTCGAACTTTTCGTCCTCAGACTGGCCTACAGGTGAGTGAGACGATGCAAGAGAAGCGTGTATATAATGGTGTAGCTTGAATACAATTGAATTGCCTTTGTTGATATTAACCTTGTGAAACATTGTATGCAACTCAAGGCTAACAATGAAATAAATTACGTTAGAGAGAAAAATAAGTTAAAATAGATAGATAGATAAAGAATAATTACTAAGTAGTGCTTAGAGACTGGCCAAACTTACACTAATAAGGCAATTAGTGCATTGTAAAAGTAGTGTAATGAAAAGTAGTTCAATAACATTTACAGCAACAAAAAAAATCCTGAATAAGTGCAAGTTATATGTTTTCCCAGTTTTGCGTGCTTGTTTAGGATGGTGGTGGCCCTGGGGGAAAATGACTCCAAGCATCTTAGTTCTTGTTTTGAGAGACCCGTAGTGCAACAGGGTGCAACAGGTCGAAAATGTGGCAACCGGGGTGAAAAAAGTCTTTAATAATGTTGGCTCCGCTGCGGTATCGCAAGCGGCGATATTCCCCAGACACGCGTTTCTTTGCAGCTTAATTTAACTTTACGCACGCATTTTCTTGCAGATCAAATCCAGTAGCTTAATATAACTCTACGCACGCAAACCCAGTCGCTTGATTTAATTTTACGCACATGGTATCATGCAAAATAAATCCAGTATCTTAATATAACTTTACGCACGCAAACCGACTAGCTTGATTCAACTTTACGCACGACCAAACCCAGCATCTTAACTTTACACATGCGTTGGCTTGCAGATCAAATCCAGTGGAAGGCAAGCTGATATTCTGCAACGGCGTGGTTTTACACCGACTCCAGTGCGTGCGTGGATTTGGCGAGTGGGTGGACGCGATCGTGGAGTTCTCATCCAACCTCCAAGGCATGAACATCGACATATCGGCCTTCGCTTGCATCGCCGCTCTTGCCATGGTTACAGGTGCGCAAAAACAACAAGATCCTCGTGCGTAAAAACGCAACTCGACGCGCTTTATCGATTTCTCATCGATTGATTTGATCTTTTTTTTTCTTTTTCAGAGAGACACGGGCTAAGGGAGCCCAAACGCGTGGAGGAGCTCCAGAATAAGATCGTCAACTGTTTGAAGGACCAAGTGACGTTCACGGGCGGCGGCCTGAACCGACCCAACTACCTTTCCAAGTTGCTGGGCAAGCTACCCGAACTACGCACGCTCTGCACGCAGGGGCTCCAGCGCATCTTTTACCTCAAACTCGAAGACCTTGTGCCTCCGCCGGCTATAATTGACAAACTCTTCCTTGACACGTTGCCTTTTTAGAGAAAAAAAAATCACAAGAAAATACAGAAAACAAACCCGTTTTATCACCTTTTCATTTTGGACACGAAAAACAGGACTGGAGCGATTATTTTCATTCCACCATGAGGACCTTCCAACAAATTGGGCCTTCTCTTCTCTTCTTTTTTTTATTTATCTTTCGTGCATGGATGGTGATTAAAAAGGTGTAAATTCATCAAGTATATATAATGCGTGCACGGACGCTGTATATAATCGAATAGTTGACGCATCACTTTATAATATGTACAAAGTTTGTTACAATGTATTATTATTATTTTTTTTCAATCTTGCCTCCCCTCGTTTAAAACATTACACCGCATGATTATTATTATTATTATTATTATTATTATCATTATTTGTTCTTTATAGGCACAAGCAGAGGCGATGTCTATATTTAGCCTACCGGACACTATGTAGTCTGCTAGATTTGATACCAATATAGTTGGCACTCAAATTAATATATAAATATATATATATAATATAAAGTATAATAATATATGATCTCCTGTGAATATAGACGAGCCAATAATTGTGTTTGTACAACTGTCACATTCCTCGTTTGTATGTGTGCTGTAATTGTTTGCTGTTCAATATAAACCTTTCTCGAATATGCTTAGAGCGTTTCTGTATGCTGCCGAATCGAAAAAAAATTCAAATAAAACAAATAAAAACAGGTTTGTAAGGTGAGGGAATAGATAAGCCAGCGAAAGGCCTAGCATATTTCATCAACGTTTCATGGGGAGGAAACGAGTGTTTATTGTTTACAAATAAAAAAATTAAATGAAGAAAAAATAGTCTTCCTAATCAAAAAATGGAATGGTACACTTATCATTAAGAATTCCTATTTTTTTTTTGCCCCAATTGCGCATAAAAGGCGATTATGCACGTTTTAATTCGTTACTAATTTTGAACGCAGTATTAAACCTGGCATTAAACTTATATATTAAAAAATAACATACAAATATAACCTTAATTTGGGATTTAATAAACATTAAATGTATTTTTTGTTTATATTTTACGTTTCTATTTTTCCCATATCTTTAGTTAACTTTTCGTAAAGTAATAATTTATTTAGACGGTTAAACTATTTCTGTATTATTATTTTTCTGACGAATATAAGTTCTAAGGGCCTCGTTCAACTACGCACTCGTGTTTGACGACAAAAAATATTGAATAAAAGTACACACTTTTTGGTATTAAAATAAATAATGTGATCCTCACCCTGCCTTCATTTGTCTAAATAACCCCTTTTAAATGTTTTGATGGCCAAATCGAGTCTAACAAGCCAGAACAAGCATCACAATGGGGTTAAAAATTGGAATAGTCACATAGGACCCAGTTCTTTTATTTATTTTAAGATTCAAGAAAGATACAAAATAACAAGACATGTCAGGGAAATATGACGCATTGGACATTTTATTTGATATTTTCTTTATTTAAGAATCGGGAAACCAGAAAAATATATTTAAAGGGTAGAAAATGCAACAAAATCTGGTATAATTTGAAATATAACAGATTATTTTCCTATATTTTAGTCATCAGAAAAACAATACAAAATACAAGTCTTGTCAGTCAACTATGTATGATGCATTGGATATTATACTTATTATATTATACTTATATTTTTCTTAATCTTAAGAGCCGAGAAACCACCCAAATATACTAAAAAGTCAGAAAACGCACATTATATTCAGAATCAGAAAAAAACCCTAAGAGATGTCATTGAAATATGACGCATAGGAGATTTTACTTAGTATTTAATCCATATAATGGATATCAGGAAGATTAAAAAACAAGACTTGTCAGTAAAATGTAACGCATTAGAGCTTTTATTTTAATATCTTCATCATTTTAAGAGTTAATAAGCAAAACAAACAACCAAAAAACAAGCAAGAAATGTCAGTTGAATATGATGCATTGGCGATTCTGTTATTATTTTCATTTTAAGATTTAGAAAACCAGAAAAACACAAGACAATTCAGTGTATTATTGCAAGATTGACTAAAGTAACAAATATATGTTTATATATTAGTGAGACGGAATTCATATTTTAAAGTTGCACAAACTTTTAAAAAGTGACTCATGTGCAAAAAAATAAAAGCACATCTTGCATGTGCGCGCTGTCACAACGCTTTTGACTGCAGAGCTGCAAAATAACAAAAAGTCTGCAGGCTGCAATAAGCGTGCATGTGTTGCGCATGCACATGTTGCACGCGCACACGCCACCGATGCACGTGCATGTGATGCACGTACACGGCACACATCCTCCCCAAATTTCGTCACTGAGCATCTTCTGCCTCTTCAAATCGTGCAAATAATTAACACAAATTGGGATCGCGTTCAGAAGCGATTTGCTGACATTTAGCGTCAAAACGCCGTCGCAAGTTGACTCCTCGACTGGAGTTTGCAAAAAAAAAAGAAAAGATTGTCATCATTACGTTCAGTTCTGATTGCGCGGGATGGAGGATTGCGTTCATTAGGATCTCATTACGACGCACTTGACGTGAAAGGAAGAAAGAGGACAGAAACTTGGATAAGATTTCATCAAGCATGCGCAGAAAGTGATGGAGGAGATGTGGCACATTTTGGGATTGCGAACAGAAAAGAAGACGACGTTCTTGAATTTCTTTCTAACTGTTTTATTTTCTTCTTTAAATTTCACATTTTGGCCAAATGACGAAGTAATAGTAAGGAAAAAGTTATATTCATTTGGGATGATAATTACAAAGTAATTCATTTTCTCTTTAAAAAAAAGGAAATAAAACAACCAAATATATAAAAGTATTTTTTGAACATTTGTCTGTGGTGTTTACACTGTAAAGAAACAGGAAAAAAAATACACAAATTTGGACGGAATAATAGTGATTGCACCGATAAAAGCAGGGGTCAGCGAATGAAAATGTTGAAAGGGTCATATTAGAATAAAAAAACGAACATGAAGCAGCAAAAAAGCCTTATCCATCCATTCATCCATCCATTATCTGCACCACTTATCCTGTGTCACGGGGGTGCTGGAGCCCATCTCAGCTATCTTCAGGCAGAGGGGCAGGGGACACCCTGAACTGGTTGCCAGCCAGTCGCAGGGCACACAGAGACATACAACCCACTCGCTCATTCCTAGGGACAATTTAACCGGCCAATTAACCTTTTTGAGAATGTGGGAGGAAACCGGAGTGCCCAGAGGAAACCCACGCAGGCACGGGGAGAACATGCAAACTCCACATGGGGGGGGGGGGGGGGGGGCTACAGTAGCTGGACTTAAACCCTGAACCTCTGGACCATGGGGCTGCACGCTAACCACCCAGGCGCCGTGCAGCCCAAGCTTCATACAAACCTTTTTAAAATCAATTAAGAAAATTATTCACAAACAAACGGTGCTCATTTAAGAATTATTCATAACATTTTAACAGACTTGATGTATGCTTATTTTTTGTTTGTCTTCCCACAAAAAGCAGGTCTAGAAATATTCCCCCCCCCTCCATTTTCTCACCATCTTTGAAAAAGCTCAATGTAGCCACTAGGGCGTCGCTAAAGAGCCAGATGGAGATCTCGAGCCGCAGGTGGCTGACCCCCTGAATAGGGTCAGGCATTTATTAAAAACCTAAAAAAAACCTCAGAAAACAATATTTTAATAATATTTATCACTGTGATAGCGATTTGAGATTTATAAAAAGTTAGGCATTCTATCACTTAAGTCGAAGGAAATGCAATGGATACTTACTGTAAAGGAAAAACTACATGAAACATTTGGCCGTTTATTAGACTGGAAAATGTTAGAAAACAAAGAAGAACTACTTTGTGTGTTTTTCCCCTCAGTTACCCAGTCCCACATAATTCAAATTTCATATTTACTGCCATTTGTAAAATCTGGATTTAATAAATTCATCGCGATTAATTTATTAAAAAACAGATTAAATAGTTTATATATATATATATATATATATATATATATATATATATATATATATATATATATATATATATATATATATATACTGGACTGTCTCAGAAAATTAGAATATTGTGATAAAGTTCTTTATTTTCTGTAATGCAATTAAAAAAACAAAAATGTCATACATTCTGGATTCATTACACATCAACTGAACTATTTCAAGCCTTTTATTATTTTAATATTGCTGAATTTGGCTTACAGCTTAAGAAAACTCAAAAATCCTATCTCAAAATATTAGAATATCATGAAAAAGTATACAAGTAGGCTATTCAACTAATCACGTGAATCATCTAATTAACTCGAAACACCTTGCGAGGGTTTCCTGAGCCTTAAAAACACTCAGCTTGGTTCAGTAAACTAAATCATTGCTGATCTGACTGCTGTCCAGAGGACCATCATTGATACCCTCCATCAGGAGGGTAAGACACAAAAAGAAATTTCTCAAAGAGCAGGCTGTTCACAGAGTGCAGTTTCAAAGCATATCCACAAAAAGTCTGTTGGAAGGGAAAAATGTGGCCGGAATCGCTGCCCAACCAAGAGAGATGACCGCAGCCTTAACAAAATTGTGAAGAAGAGCCGCTTCCAGAATTTGGGGGAGCTTCAAAGACAGTGGGCTGAAGCTGGAGTCCAGGTATCAAAAGCCACAGTTCACAGACGTGTCCGGGAAATGGGCTACAATAGCCGTATTCCCATGGTCAAGCCACTTCTGAACTCAAGACAACGGAAGAAGCTTCTGACTTGGGCTATGGAGAAGAAGCACAGGACAGTTGCAGAGTGGTCCAAAGTCCTCTTTTCAGACGAAAGCAAGTTTTGCATTTCATTTGGAAGTCAAGGCGCCAGAGTCTGGAGAAAGGCTGGAGAGGAGCAAAATCCAAGTTGCTTGAAATCCAGTGTGAAGTTCCCACAGTCAGCAATGGTTTGGGGAGCCATGTCAGCTGCTGGTGTTGGTCCACTGTGTTTCATCAAGTCCAGAGTAAATGCAACTGTGTACCAAGAGATTTTAGAGCACTACATGCTTCCATCTGCTGAAAAGCTCTATGGAGATGAGGATTTCATTTTCCAGCATGATCTGGCACCTGCCCACAGTGCCAAAACCACCAGTAACTGGTGCACTGACCATGGCATCACTGTCCTTGATTGGCCTGCTAATTCCCCTGACCTGAACCCCATCGAGAATTTGTGGGGTATAGTTAAGAAAAAGATGAAAGACACCAGACCTACAAATGCAAATGAGCTGAAGGCCGCTATCGAAGCATACTGGGCATCAATAACACCTCAGCAATGCCACAGGCTAATTGCCTCCATGCCACGCCGGATTGATGCAGTAATCCGTGCAAAAGGATTCCCAACCAAGTACTGAGTGCATCAATGGACATTTTCAAATGTTTGATTTAGTTTTGCTGTTATAAAATTATTTTTTTACTTGGTCTGAGGAAGTATTCTAATATTTTGAGATGGGATTTTTGAGTTTTTTTTCAGCTGTAAGCCAAAATCAGCAATATTCAAATAATAAAAGGCTTGAAATAGTTCAGTTGATGTGTAATGAATCCAGAATGTATGACATTTTTGTTTTTTTAATTGCATTACAGAAAATAAAGAACTTTATCACAATATTCTAATTTTCTGAGACAGTCCAGTATATACAGTGGAACCTCGGTTTTCGAACGCCTCTCATTTCGAACAAATCGGTTCTCGACCAAAAATTTAGAGAAATTCTTCGCTTTTCGTTCAAAAAATCGGAGTTCGAACGCCGGTACGTTAGGGACGATGCTGAACGGTGTATAGGTGTAGATTGCCCCCACACCTCGTGAAGAACTGTTGTCACGTGACCGCGCACTTTCGTTTGACGTCACGACGACTGCTTTCGTTTTTAATATCGGTGAACGGAGTGTTTTAACCCCTAATTATGCCTCAGAAGAAGGTCGGTGCAAGCAGCAAAGTTGCTACAGGTGAAAAAAGAAGAGTAGTGCGTAAAACTTTTGCATTTAAGAAAGAAATAATAGCAAAATATGTGCGAGTTTCCCTTCTTTCGAGGGAATAGAGCATGGCTTCTGCAGACCACCACTAAGGTAAGAAATCCTATTCATAAATCTTTTCTTTATCCTTTAACCGCTCACCACTTGTTGTGGAGACCCCGGTGCTAAATGACGTGTAAACTACCTGTTTTTTTATTTTTACACGTTCATGTTAGCGTAATCTTTCGTACGGAAGATTACGCTAACGCGGACGTACGATTAGCCTGGGTTAGCTTCATGTTTACAGTCATGGTAAACATTTAGGGTGTTGGAATGGATTAAAAAGATTTTACATTATTTTTTTCGAACAGGGTTCTGGAACGGATTATGGTCGAGAACCGAGGTTCCACTGTGTGTATATATGTATATATATATATATATATATATATATATATATATATATATATATATATATATATATATATATATATATATATATATATATATATATATATATATATATATATATATATATATATATATATATATATATATATATATATATATATTCAGTAGCCTAGATGGTAGTGTGCCCGCTTTGAGACTGGGAGGTCGCTGGTTCGCGCCTCGGCCGAGACATACCTAATTGGTATAATGGCGGCGCCCTCTGTTGGCTGCGGCTGCATCGACTCGCTACAACGGGTCAGGTGTATCGACATTTCGTTCTGTGTACATTGTTACAAAGAATGACAATACAAAGGAAATTATTATTATTATTATTATTATATATATATATATATATATATATATATATATATATATATATATATATATATATATATAAGGGCTGGGAATCGATTATAATACATAAACTATTTTAAGCAGCACAATGAAAATTGAATCAACAAAGGCTAATCATTAGCGAGAAAGCAGTTACGTTGAAAAAAAGGAGAAGGATAAATTAACTACATAGCATTTTTCCCGCTTTAGTTGACATTTACTAAAGGGACAGTGCAAAATATTTAACATGCCATATGTAGCCAAAACTATAGTTTTATTCTTATTTGGTATGTGGTGCACAGGATAATTGAACTGCATCATGACTATATATTTCTTTAATAAACATTTCTATTTTTAAGTTGAAATACATGAACTAATATCCAGCTTTGCGTTGGTGGAAGTTACACATTTAACACAGAAATCACGAAAATGGGATTAGCATATGTAAAATAATCCTTTAGACCAGGGGTGTCAAACTCATTTTAACTCGGGGGCCACACGATATAACAAACATTCTGTAGGGGGCCGGACTAGTAGATTAAAAACAAAGAAAAAGAGAGATGAAGAAATAAGAGAAAGAGGGAGGGAAAAGGAGAGAGGGCGGGACAAAGAAGGGTGAGAGAGGGAGAAACAAAAGAGGTAAAAAGTCATGAGACAGGGGGAAAAGAAAGAGAGAGGAAGAAAGAAATCCAAAGAAAAATAGAAAAACAGGAGAGAAAAGAGACAAGAAAGCACGGAGGGTGGAAAGAGAGAAAGAGAAAAGAGAGAAAAGGAAAAAAGGATGTTAGAGCCAAAGAAGTTAAAAAGACACAGACAGAGAGAGAGAGAGAGAGAGAGAGAGAGAGAGAGAGAGAGAAAGTGATAGAGAGAGAAATAGAAAAAGAGAGAAAGAGAGAGAGAAAGAGAGAGAGAAAAAGAGAGAAAGAGAGAGAGAGAAGTAGAGAGTGAGAGAGCGAGAGAACACGAGAGACTGCAAGCGAGAGACCGAGAGAGCACGAGAGCAAGAGTGAGCGAGAGAGAGCGGGAGAGAGAACGAGAGAGAGAGAGAAATACAAGTACAGCATCTTTGTTCGAGGCCCCTGGCTTTGGCAACATCAAGTTGACATATTTCAACCTGCAGCTCGTTTTTCTCTTGCGCTTCTCTGAGTGTTGTCTCGCGGGCCGGATTCGATCCCTTAGCGGGCCTGATTTGGCCCGCGGGCCGCCTGTTTGACACCTGTGCTTTAGACCTTTCCATTTGTTAGTAGTAGTTACTCAAGATACATTTTTAATGCCCTCTGGTGGACACAACACAGATGACACAAGAAGCAGCGCAATCTCCATTGAATTGCAAGAAAATTGAACTATCATGACTATATTTTGTTCAATATATATAAAAAGTTTACATTTAAGACTATCTGGATTTCTATTGTTGGACGTCACATGGTAAACAAATAAATTGCAATATTAATGCTATTTAATGCAAGCTCCTAAGATATTCAGTACAATCGGGGTAAAAAAAACTCTAGCCCTCTAGTGGCCACAACACAAACAGGACAAGGATCAGCACAATCTCCATTGAACTACTAGATGAAAAAAACTGCACCATGACTATATATTTCTTTAGTATTTATTTATATTTCTTAATTTTCAAAACGTAAACACATATACGGATTTCCATTGACGGAAGTCATCAAGGAAACAAATTAATCACAATCATGGGATTAGCATAACGAAGGTAATCATCACGACAATTTAAGGTGCTTTTCTTAATATATTAATGAATAAAAACCATTACTCAGGATATATTCATACTGCTTTCTTGTGGCCACACAGGACAAGGAGCAGCACAATGTTCACCAAATTGTAAGAAATAATGACTGCGTCTTAACCAGTGTTCCCTCTAAACTGCGCAATTACGCAATGCTTGCACATTCTCAGCGCACAAGAAAATTTAGCCAGCGCACAAAAATTAGGGCTCAAAATTACTAATAATTAGGTCAAAGTTACAGTGCATGAAGGTAAAAATAGACGGGTTCCCCTGACGTTGTGTCCTAAATGTGGTATTTTGAAGTTGAGTCGAAGTAGAACGAAGAGTAAAGTTAGAAGAGTTTGTCGAGAACCGGCTTCTTCGGTTCGGCTCACTAAAAGGAACCGGCTCTTTCGGGTCCTAAACGGCTTTTCGGGTTGTTTTTGCTTCTTTAATCCCAACATGACCAAATATTATGTAAAATTATGCACAAAATGACTTAAAAGAAGGGGGGAAAAGAACAAAAAAGAAAAAAATACCAAAATGAAAAAGTAATGAAAAGCTGAGAAAAAAAGAAACAAAAGGAAGAGAAAAAAAAGAAGGAAAAATTTAGAAAAAAGTCAGAAAAAAAGAAAAGAAAGAAACATAGGAAAAAAGTGACTCGAGAACAAAAAGAAAAAAGTAACAGCTCGGAAAAAAATAAACACAATGAGACTTTTTTAAAGTAATTTTCAAAAAGTAGGAAAAAAACACGGAAAAAAGAAGAAAAAGTTTGTGTTGCATTCAAATAATTTCCAATTGTATCAAGTGAATCTTGTTGCCAACATTGTACTTCCACTAAAAAATGTGATTAAGTACAGTTCTGTATCTTGCAACCGACTAAATAAGCCCCCAAAAATGTTAATATTATGCGACAAAATATATCAGGAAATAAAAAGAAATGGATATCTTGTGAAAGAATTGTAATTGTAGGCCGTACAACCTTTGCAATAGTACATGAATCAATACATTCAAAAGAGAAAAATAATTTTGCATTGCCGGAAACACAGCAAAATGTTTTGGACATGTTTGATAATTAATTATCTTGCCACACTTGGGATTATGGTGGCTCACTGTTGTTTCAAGCGTTGCTCACCGACTTTGTGTGAACGCTCAGACCCGTGGAAAATTAGAGGGAACATTGGTCTTAACTATTTTTTTTCAAATGGATGATGTTTTCAAGAATACAAGGTTTGTAAAAACTTTTTCATTGCTAAATTCAAGCACTTTTTAAGGTTTGGCATGCATCTGTCCTGTAGGGGGGGGCGATGCATAGGACATTGTCGTACAAACTAATGCCAGCTGACGTTAATCACGAGGGTAGATGAAATATGATGGCAAAGCGGCACCACCGGAGAGCAGTGTCGGTGTCAATTTGAAGCAGGCTTGTTGAAAAACATGGAAACAATTTCAAGCATTTACAAGCTTTTTATCCACATTTTAAGCACGTTTCAATCCTTGAAAACACAACATTAAAATTTAAGCATCTTAAGCACGCGTACGGACCCCTAGGAGAATCAAAATACGAGAGCCATTATTTCTGCTTTTCCATTGGTGGAAATCACATGTTGACGATCCAATCAGAAGCGTTGCCAAAGTGTCAATGAAGAAAAAGAAACGCACCCTGCACAAGGAAAGATGGGGCCTGTGTTCTGGGGTGGGGAGGGGGTGCCGTCATCTCGGTTGTTGTCGACGGCAACGTCGGGGGGGTCCTTCATCCGTCATCCCACTAAGCAGGCAATCGATGGGGCAGCCGTGTATGAAGGATGAAGGCAGGAGGAAGAGTGATGACGAGGCCCCTCTTCCCCATCAAAGACCCCCCAAGAAAGATTGACCTGACCCGGCGAACGCCCGTCTCGCTAACGCCGATTTTCCGTACTCGTGTGCCATTTTTCTGCAATTTTCAGTTTCTCTCTTCAACGACGATTAATCGGCAGTTGTCGGTTTGCCCGTCTGGTACGTATCACTTTACAAGACACCTTTCAGAGGCCTCGTAGCTTGTTTACTTGACATCCCTCAGCTGCTAGCACCATCTTATTACATATTGATTCCTCAAATCGTTGTTACAACCGGCTTTGTGGTCGGCTATCCCGAGTTAGTATATAAATGTGCTGGTACAGTAAACCCTTCAACATACGACATTAATCGGTTTTGAGTTGGGGATCGTTATTATTCAAAACCAATCAAATAAAATAAAAACATTGAAATAAATGAATATATGGTATCTAATACTTACTTGTAATATACGTGTACAAGAATATATCACAGTATACCTAAATCTACATGTACCTTTGGTGTTTACGTGACTTGAGCTGGTACAGTGGAGTAGCAAGTGGATGCATAGCGGTGAGATTGAAATTAAAATGTATTTTAAAACTTCCAGTTACAAGAATGTTCATGCCCTTACATACAAGGATTAATTGCTTTAATCTCTTATTTTTTTATAAAGACATTCTAAGGTGATGCCCTTCACTTCAAATACAATGGCCCCATCCAGCTACTAACTCTGTCAATAAGAAGGAACTTCAAAGATTCGTCCCCCAAAACACTCTTTTCTCAGTTTATGGGTCTCCCTAAACTGCCTTGGTAATGGATCTACGCCCGTCTCCTCACGCCCGAGTTTGACAGCTTTAAATAATTGCACACCAGGCGTCTACAAGTGTGCAATTGATCAACGATGTTTCCGGTTCCAGGAGATGACCATCCACTACAGATTTATGACAAAGATTCAAATCACCAAGTGTTGGCTTGTAACCAAGAGATAATTGATTTGTCTTCTTGTGCTGAATCACCTTTTAGTGTTTTATGGCGTGGGTGATAAAATCGGCCCCATTTGGCTTCTAGATAACTTCATTTTCTTAAAGCTCCCAATATCTGTGCAGGAACTCACATAGCAGGTTCAAATGACATGCTTCCTATGACGTCACAAGGGTTTTAAAAGGAGGCAGAAAAGTTAACCCTGCTCTCTGTTTCCGGGCTCAAAAGCTGAGAGATATGCTTCCCGAGCTCGCCCGCCCATCACTCTCTCTCTCCTTCACTTGCACGTCCGTCACACCGATGCACCTGCGCTAAAGGTGAGGCAGTCCAAACTTCCTTGAATCCACAATGCCCCTCTGAGGTAATAACAAGGAAAATTTGCACAACTCCCGTTTTTAGTGCTGGAGTCATATGATTCGAACGCACCGAAAAAAATCTGTCGAGTTCATATTCTTTATCTTTTTTAATTGATTTATTTTATAAATAAATTCCGTAGTTTGTTAAATCAAGATAAAAGGTGCGTTTGTCAAAACTGCAAAACTGATTATACTCAAACTACAAATAAAAATGAATGTACCCTATCTTTTTGTTCCCTTCAGAAGGTATTGAGAAATTTAAACAAATAAAACACTGATCCAATACATGTTTTTACATTTGAGATCAATCTGAAATCTAATTCTTGTGGTAGACTTCTAGCGTTATCTATTGGTTATCTCGATAACTGCAAAGCAGTCGTTCCCTGCCAACAAGCTGCGTTCCAACACATTATATATTGTTTCTTAGCAAAAACCCCAAACTGTCATGTCCTGCACGGTTGTCATGGCGCCCAGCTGGCCCCGCCCCTCGACACCGGCTGAGACGCATTGGACTGATTGCTTTTGGAGTACTTAAGCGTGCCTTTTGGGACTGCCCGTGTCGAGATAATTGCTTTACCTTGTTGAAGACCAGTTCATGCCTGTTTGATCAGAGTAGTGCCTAGTTTGTAATTTTGATTGCCTTTGAACCTGTTTTGTTTTGTTTTTGGTCCGTTTGTGCGTTGGACAACTTTTCTTTTCTAATTAAAGTGACAGATTGTCCACGTATATGAGTTCCGACCTCCTGCTTCCCTGTCCGTTTCCTGACACAAACTTTCTTTTTTATCTATTTTTTTATAATTTCTTCCCTCTTGCTTCGTACTTTTTTTTTTCTTTTTTAAAATGTTCTTTATTTTCATTTTTTTCTTAGTATGTTTCTTTTTTCCTAGCATTTTAATTTTTTTTCTTGCTTTTTCTTATTTTTTTCCTGCTTCTTTCTATTTTTTGGGTCTTTTCTAGCTTTTTTTCTTCCAGAAATTGCTTCATATTTTTCTTCTTCCCCCCTCCTTTTTTCTTTTGTGTTTTATTTGTTTTTCATTTTGTTTCTTTTTTCCATGCTTTTTCTTTGTTCTGGCATTTTCCTCTTCTTCTTCTATTTGTCTTGCTTTTTTAGTCTTTTGTTTCCTTTACTTCCGCCCACCCCAGCTTTTTATCTATTTTTACTTGGTTTATCAATTTTTTATTATACTTTCCCTCTTTTTTTCCTTCTTCATTTCTTTTAGAGTACCCTCACCATTTCAGTTTTCTTTGGGTGGGCAGACTGTGTCTGTGGGTGGGCTCTGGCCCCCTGCAACTCCCCTGCTAACGCCACTTGCTAGACAGCTAATCATTTATACTCTAGTGCGAAACTTTTCCATGGACTATGCTACCTTTTGAATCTAGCTAGCTTGGTGAGCAGCTACCTCTGGAAATCTCAGTGCCCTGTGAACGGATGAGTTAAGGATAATACTAGCACGCCATTTAAAGCGGACGAATGGGGATTTACTGGTCACTCACCCGAGGTGGGCCCCGGAGAGCCAACGCATCATTTGACACCGTTCTCCCTTTTGCAGAGCGACCGACGGAGGCCTTTTTTTCGCCACTTAGGAAACAGCAAGCACGCGTCCTCCTTAATATGTCCTCCATTACTATCAGGCATTTAGAACTGTTTTTTTTCTTTTTTTTTTTCTCTCGCTCCAGTAAGCACTGAGCACTGGCTTCATTAAAACTAATTGAATCGGAAACACGTCCGCCCGAGGAAACATTAACTCTTTCCGTAAAGGACGTTTCAGATTGCGTTCGCTCAATAAGGTCAAAGGAGCGAACCCGCGTGCTCAATATTGATACGAGCTCAAACTGTAGGACCGATTAATCGGCGCGTTGAAGTACATCACCCACCTATGGATGTATAAAAAAGCCAGATTCATAAGAACTGAATTAGTCATTTGTTTTCAAACAGAATCCTCATTTGTGTTTTCTTAAATCCCACGCTACTTTTCGCTTCATACTTTGTGGGCTAAGTGAATCGTGATCCATTATTTTAGATGGCATATTGATGTGAACAAGGGCCAGTAGAGTATATTTTGTCAGGCTTGGCGGCTTCTTGCAGTTATTTCGGCCTAAATAGAACTGGACCTGTGTGGCCGCGATCCATTGTTCCCAATCACATATTGGGGCGAGTAGGGGCCAGCAGAGCACATTTTGTCAGGACTGGCAGCTCTTTCTTGCAGTTGTTTCTGCCTAAATTAAACTGCACCTGTGTGGCCGTGATGCATTGTTTGCAATCACATATTGTTGCGAGTAAGGGCCAGCAGAGCACATTTTGTGAGGCCTGACGGCTCTTTCGTGAAGTTATTTTGGCCTAAATTTAACTGCACCTGTGTGACCGCAATCCATTGTTCCCAATCACATATTGGTGCGAGTAGGGGCCAGCGGAGCACATTTTGTGAGGCCTGACGGCTCTTTCTTGAATTTATTTTGGCCTAAATCTAACTGCACCTGTGTGGCCGTGATCCATTGTTTACAATCGCATATTGGTACGAGTAGGGGCCGGCGGAGCACATTTTGTGAGGCTTGGCAGCTCTTTCTTGCAGTTGTTTCTGCCTAAATTGAACTAGACCTATGTGGCCGTGAGCCATAGTTCCCAATCACATATTGGTGCGAGTAGGGGCCAGCGGAGCACATTTTGTCAGGCCTGGCTGCTATTTTTTGCAATCATCCCTGCCTAAAATGTGGTCCTTGTGTGGCATCAATCTATCATTCCCAATTACATACTGGTGGCAGGGGCCATCAGAGCGCATTTTGTCAGGCCAAACGGTTCTGTTTTGCCGTTCTCTCCACCTAAAATGTGAAATGCATCCATGTGGCCGCTATCCATTATCCCTGATCTCATATTGATGGTGGAACCAGGAGAAAGCCCTTTTAATTATAATTAAAAAAAAACAATAATAACTATAACATTTATACTCCTACTCCTACTCCTACTCCTAATAATAATAATAATTCATTTTATTTTAAAGTACCATTAAGGACACCCACGGTTGTTGTACCAAGAATATAAAATATATAGATATCAATAGAAACAAAAATAAATACAAAGAATAAATACAAACAACAAAAACAAAGTACTACAGTAAAAAGGAGGGAACATGTGAGGCTGTTTTTGATGGATAGGCAAATCTGAAAAGGTGGGTTTTGAGTCTAGAATGGGAGATGAACAGGGTGGCAGAATTCTGGAGGTCCGGTGAGAGTAACTCCCCTATAAATCATGGCCACACGGATGTTGTTCATTTTAGGCTGGAATAACTGCAGAAAAGAGCCAACAGATGACAGAAATTTCCAGTCTCAGCAATATTTGACTGGGGTTATTTGGATCACAGCCAAATTAGTGCACTTCATTTTAGGTGGGCTAGAATGGCACGCCTCAAAATAAAAGTGTGCCCTGCTGGTCCCTGCTCACGGCAAAGTCGTATTAGGGATATTGGATTACAGCCGCATGAGTGCAACTTATTAAACAAAAAAAAAATCAAGCTGACCTGCATGACACAAGTTTCGGCCCTCCTCTCTTAGCAAAAGTGGACTGTGATCATGGATCGTGGCCAAAACAGTGCAGTTCATCCTAGCCCAGCCACAATGGCACACTTCAGCAACCTGAACTGAAAAAAACACTTGCTCTAAGTAATAGTACACCAGGGTTAATGGATTGCCACCCAACAAAAGTGCCATAAAGCCATCCCTTCTTGCAGAAATATGGGATTAGGGATAATGCACTGTGGCCGCACAATTTGGCAGGCCCAACAAAAGTGTACTCTGCCACTCCCCACTCGCAACATGCGATCCTAAGTAATGGATCGCGGCCACAAAAGTACAGTTCACTTTTGAGTGGACAGAACAGCAAAACAAGAGCCTCCAGGACTCACATAAACACATTCTCCCTACACAGGAGATGATGGATCTCGGCTGCACATATTACTTCATCACTAGATGTCGCGAGTGCCTAAAAGCACAAGAAATAACACAAACTACGGAGACATAAAGTGACCAAACAGCATCATTTTTCTCCTGATTTTTTTGCCACGCTTTTGAAAACTTTTTAATGGCGGACAATATGTATGCTATTGTTTTTTTCTTTAATAATCAATTGAAATTTTACACTCTCCCTTTAAATTTCTTAACTTTTCTTAAACTTTTAAGAGGAGCCACCAAGCAAATAAATAATCCCATTTTTTCAGACTATGATTTTATTTGGCGAGCATCATCGCAGCGGAAGCCTGGAGCGGATGATGTTTGCTAGCGTTGCCGCGGGCGATCCCGGAAAATGTCAGCTAGCTCGCAAAAACGCCCTCAGTGGCCATTACACTTTGCAAGTGCAACGTATTAAACACAGCCAAGCGCGTGACAGACATCGTGACGCATTCACTGCCCCCGCCAATCATAGGACAAAAAAAAGCTTGCTGATAATCATATCGTAGAAGAACTGAATTTGATTTTTTTTTGCAACATTTCTATAGACATGTGTTGCTCCTTCTTTTTCGTGTGCCTTAGCTACTTAGATATTATTCATATTTGTATCATTTTTATTTGTGAAGGGTGAATAATGCAGAAATAGTTTGGTATGCTGTAAAAAGTCATTTAATTGTGTTTCACCTAACCAGGGTTGGGTAGGGTTACTTCAACTTGATTACTTTCAATTACTTTTGGATTACTCCAATACCAAGTATGCTAATAAAAGACAAAGGAAACTAAATATGAATAAAATTATGACTCACAACACGTGGTAAGCTTTCTCTCCTGGCTTTGATCTCTTTGATCTCCGGCAAAACTAACATAAAATGCGAAAGAAACAAAATGAAAATAAATCCAAACAGCTTGCCAACATCATTTTTGCCGTTCCATGTATTCCGTTACTCCCCAAGCCTGCACAAAATTTAGTAATTTTATTCATATTTAGTTTCTTTTGTCTTTTATTAGCATATTTGGTATTGGAGTAATCCAAAAGTAATTGAAAGTAATCCAGTTAAAGTAACCCTACCCAACCCTGACACCTAACACACAAAAGGTCTCCGGTTCGAGACCAGGTGGAATCATTTGCTGGCCTTGAGAGGGATGGGCGCCACCAGGCTGTACTTTCCCAAGACACACCACCGGCATTGGTGCCCCTACAACTTGAGTGGTCAGGGTATCCCCCCAAAATCTTTGTAAACAAAGGTTGCTTCATCCTTCAGTGTCAAGTGAACATTACAAAGTTCCGTGATTCAGGCACATGGTACTTGTCATTTTTTTACCACTGTTTCTTGCTCTAGCCACTCATATCAGCCACTTGGCTATAGATTGCCGCTATTACCATTGATAGATGCTCCTTGCAATTAAAGCTTGCTTCATCCTTCAGTGGCAAGACAACATCCTCAGTTCTGTAGGTTTGTGATAAGGGCAAATGGTGCTTGTCATCTTTTTTCCTATGGTTTTCTTTTCTAGCCATTCATATTAAGTTACTTGGCAATGGCTCACAGCTATCGTTATTAATGTATGCCCCTTGTAAATAAAGCGCACTTTGCGTTCAAGCATCAAGCGAATGTCGCTGAGTTCCGTGATTCAGGCACTTGACGCTTGTCATATCGGTCCCCACTGTTTCCTTCTCTAGCCCCTTGTTATTGTTAGGTACTTTGTGCAAATAAAGCCTTCTTCATTGTTTTGACTTACCATAAATTCCGGACTATAAGCCGCTACTTTTTTACCAAACCTTCAACCCTGCGGCTTATTCAGTGATGCGGCCAATTTATGTAATTTTTCTAATAGCCGCCAGCGGTGCTGGAGTACAGAAGGTAAGATTTAGACCGGTGGAATATATGCACCGAGGAAGACTGCAACTTCTTAGCGTGTGCACAAATTAAATTAGCGTAAACATTTCCTCATCATGCAAATTGCTAAAAGAAAGGCACGTGACGTAGCTTTCAAGCTAAAAGCAAACGAGCAGTCCGATAAAGAAGGAAACAGAGCTACTGCACGTAAATTTCACTTTGCGAGCGTGTTGCTAACGTGTTTTTGAATAAACCGAACTGAACTAAACCATACTGGAGAAGGCGACTTTGATGACGTCAGTTATAGGGAGGAAGATGAGGACGATATTTTTTTTTTAACAGACCCACTTACTGTAATGCGAGCGTGTTGCTAGTAGCGTTTTGCTACCCTTCACAGGCACGGTTTGGGATGAAAGTTATAATATTATAATTAAAGTTTTGAAAACTCTCTCGGTGTACCGTCTTTCTTTGTAAATATGTGTAACCGATGTATTATATGTATATGTACCTGTATATTTTTGTAATGTATTTATTTGAGACACTTGTTCTGATATGTTTTGCGTATTAAAAAAGAGGGGCGGAGCAAACGCGGGCTGACGGGAAGTGGGGTAAAGGTGAGTGAGACCTGTTGTCGCGGCGGACAATAGTGGATATATATTTTTGCCACCCTTACCCTTGGAAATATAGACTTTTTCCTTGGATTAATTTCAACAGGTACCCAGACTCTGCAGGACTGCATCAAACGTTAAGTACCGGTGTCATTTTCTGTTCATTTTGCTGGCTGTGGTATTTGGACTGTGTACTTTATATTCAGTTATAATCGCGGGACTCAAAGCCGGGTTTGGGCTCGTTTTGTGATTGTGTTACATGTTTTAATGTGGGCGCATGCGCTTATATACAGGTGCGGCTTGTGTAAGTATAAAATCGGTTTTCCTCTTAAAATGTGGTGGGTGCGGCTTATAATCAGGTGCGCTCTATAGTCCAGAATTTACTGTACTTGACCAAAAATGAAACCAGACTTGTTCAATCTCTTTCCTTTTCCCTCACTCTGATGGCCTGTTTGCTAAAGAGCAATTTTCACACCAGGAGGAAAAATGCTTGGCCTGAGCTAAAGGTTCGCTGTGATGTGTTCTGGCTCAAATCCCCCTCCTCCCCAACTCCCCCTCCTTATGTCGCTGTAAAGTGGTGCAAAAGGCACGTGGACAGCAGATTCATCAGCATTACTCGAACGGAGGAGCCGGCTCATACAGCATTACACGGCTGACAGGGAAGATGAATCTGAGCGAGCGAGCGCTAGAGTGAGGGTCCTCGTGAAGCATCCGTCCCCCTCCTCGAGTGAAGACTGAAGGATTGTGGGACGGCAGGCGAGATAACACATCACGCCTTGTGGACAGGACAATGCGGGAACATGTTGTGTTAGCTGCCAGAGTGGCTTTGACATAAGTGACAAACCTCAGTGGCGCAAACTCGCCAGTGAGATACCTTCCACATCTGTCAGCAGCCTCAAAATGTCTGACAAGGACTGACTGTCACAGTCAACACATTTTTATGCAGTAACTTCAGGTTAGACGGGGTATCCCACCATTGAATTTTATTGTTTAGCGCAGAATAGTCAGTGACTTGGGGCAGCACGGCGGCGCAGTGGGTGTGGGTTCAAATCCGGACTTCCTGTGCGGAGTTTGTATGTTCTCCCCGTGCTTGCGTGGGTTTCCTCCAGGCACTCCGGTTTCTTCCCACATTCCAAAGACATGCATTTCAGGTGGATTGGCCGGTCCAAATTGTCCCTAGGTGTGAATGAGCGAGCGAGTTGTCTGTCCCTGTGTGCCCTGCGATTGGCTGTCAACCAGTTCAGGGTGTCCCCTGCCCACTGTCCGATGATTGCCGGGATGGGCTCCAGCCCCCCAGCGACCCTACTGAGGATAAGCAGTGCAGCTAATGAGATGAGATGAGTCAGTGACTTGGTGTTAGAACGGCAGTTTATCAAAATTCTCTTCTTAGCGGCTAATCAAGTGGTTTAGGAAATTCTTTGACCCAAAGAGCCATAGAAGCAAAAATATTTAGATTATTATTTTTGAGAGAGCCACACTTTACACAAGTATTTTAAGAAAAAAAAGTAATAAAACCGCCAAACTCCCTCTCCAAACATAAGGTAATCTTTAAGCACATTTTGTTTAAATTTTAATAGTTATTTTGTAAATGTTGGACCAGATCTCGCTACAAATATCCCAGTGTGCAGTGGTAAACAATTTGAGTCACTGATAAAATGAACTCCAAGACCATGTTTTTATCTGGGGTTACGGAATCAGAAATCTTAGACGTGGTTAACAACTGTAAAAACAATACGTCTATGGATTGTTTTGACATCGATATGGTACTAATTAAGCAAATTATAAATAGCATTGTGAAACCATTGACCTACATCTGTAATCTATCATTTCTAACAGGCACATTTCCAAATCGTAAGGCAAATCAAGATTTAGAAGTAAAAACGGATGGTGTCGCAATAGACATTGTATCAGAAATTACGTTTTTAGGGGTCATAATAGACAATAAATTAAGTTGGAAAACACACATCAGACACATACAAACTAAGGTATCTAAAAGCATTTCAACAATTAATAAAACCAAATTTCTTTTAAATTATAATGCATTGTATTTATTATATTGTTCTCTCGTTCTGCCATATTTAACATATTGTGCAGAAGTCTGGGGCAATAATTACAAAAGTTCACTACAGCCCCTTTTTATCCTTCAAAAACGTGCAATAAGAACCATACACAGGGTAGGATATCAGGATCATACCAATATTTTATTCATGCAGTCCAAATTATTGAAATTGGATGATTTAATAACATTTTTCACTTCACAACTGTTATTTAAGGTCAACAAAAACATAGTGCCAGAAAACATCCAAAAATTATTCACTCGGAAAGAGGGAAATTATAACTTGAGGGGCTGTGGTGAATTCAAAATCCCAAAGGTGAGAACCACCAGGAAAAGTATGTGTGTGTCTGTGTGTGGAGTCAGACTTTGGAATAATTTGCAAAATGAGATCAAACAATGTCCAACTATCCATGTGTTCAAATTTGAATACAAAAAAGCATTACTGGCGAAATACAGGGATGAAGAAAATGGGATATGAGGGAGATTGAAAATACTGCATTTCAAACTATGGTTAACTTGTTGTTATTGTTGCTATTATTACATCAGAACTGTTATAAGTATTGTGTTTATTTTTATTGTTATTATCACTGGTGCCGCAGTGACATGCGCATTATGACGTTGAGGGATGGGTATTGTGAACATTAGTGTATAAAATATGTGATTATTGTAACTATTATAATTATTGATATCTGACCTATGTAATAAGTATATCCATGGGATTTTGTTGTATTGAACACAAGAGGAGCTATCTATAAAATGTATTTAATAGGGAAGATAAAGGGGTAGGAAAAATAAGCATCTGCTTCTGACTACCCCTTTTCGAACATGTTATGTGACATTATTTTGTTGACTCATTTTTTTTGTCCTGTTTTTATTTTTATGTTCGAAATAAAAGTTTTCATTCAAACTGTGTGACATTTGATGATGTGATAACATTAATGAAATATAAAAAATGCCAACCGCCGTATCCCATTTCAATATAAATATACCACTTAAAATTTGTCTCCCTCCCGCAGTGACTGAAGAGTGTTGAGGCTCATTATGACCGTCATTATTGTTCTAAATAATAGTTTCAAAATAAGGTGCAACATATTAAGAGAGAGAAGCAAGTGCATATGTGTGCATAGCTCCACCCATTAGCTCACCTAATCAAATTGCTGTGGGGCTTTGCTGGCATTTATGGTTGTTTACAGTTTGTTCTGTGGGTTTCTTTGAAATAATGTCTCACCAGTCAACATACCTTTCTTCATAGGCTCCCACATAAAGGATTCCTTGGCAATGCACATCCAAAATGGGGCAAGTTGGTGTGAAACTGTAGTTAATACTGAGCCCTATATATACTGCAACAAACTCCTCCAATATTAGTATCCCATTGATTTGCACGTTCAACTCTTAGAATATTTCAAGTTTTCAACGACTGAAATGAATTTTACATGGGTACAATTTTGTCTCTCAGCAAAATGTACTCATGAAAAAAGACGTACCTGGCTCACGAGCCATAGGTTCCTGACCCCTAAACTAGTCCCTTGGCCTGGTTCTGAGAGTTTTGTATACATTCGGTTATCCTACTGTTGTTATTCAAAGCATCTACCTACTTGTTACATAATTAACTTGTGTTGACTCCATTCTTCGCCCCAGCGCACTCAGGTTCCCATTTTTCTGGTTTAAGTCATTTCTGTTACACTTTGCTAATACCTGGGAAATCGTAGGGTTACGATCTGTAACATGACCGGAAAAAAAAAGTTAAATGATGAAACAACTGAGGGAAAAATTAATCAAATGATTTCATTATAATTCAAATTTTATCTTTAAGTTTTTTACTGTTTTTTTAATACTTTCTTTGATGTTCTCTCCATCCAAAAAGTGACCTGCACGTGTATAGCCAAAATCCATTATCCCCACTCCTAGTTTGCTGCGAGCAGGGACCGACATAAGGAACTTTTGTCGTGAGGCGTGCCGTTGTGATCCGCCCAAAATAAAAAGCACTGTTGTGGTCGCATACTGTTATCCCTGGTCGACTATCACTCCATTCCATTTAACCAGGACTGATCATTATCTCCGGTCGACTATTGCTAAGAGCAATGGCTGGCGGAGTGCACTTTTTTCTGTTTGGTCCACTGAAGCAAGTATTGGGGGCCTGCATAAAATGAGCAACACTGGTATGGCCATAATCCATTACCTCCAGTCAACAATTGCAGCATAGGCTAAGTGAGCAAATTTGTGTCATGATTGGCAGGTCTCTTTTTCCGTTCTTTCCGCCTGGGGGCGGCAGTAGCTCAGGAGGTAGAGCGCTCGTCTTGGGATCAATGGATCCCAGTTCGAATCCCGGCTCCTCCGTCTTACATGTCGAAGTGTCCTTGGCTAAGACACTGAACCCCTAATACCCCCAATAAGCAGGTTAGCGTCTTACATAGCTGCAATACAAGGCCGCTATTGGGAAATGTGAAGCACACTGTAAAGCGCTTTGGGAAGTCATTGACTTGAAAAGCGCTATATAAATGCAGATCATTTCATTTTATTTCATAAAACAACCTGGGCAACCTAATCCTTTATACTCAAGCGACTATTGCCGATATCAAGTGCATTGTTTTATCTGTCGGCTGCTAAAATGTACCATTGAGTCCTGCCTATAATGAACTGCACCATTTGGACCGCGATTAATTATCCCAGTCGACTCATCCTGAGAGCAGGGGCAGAGAGAGCAAATTTGTGTTATGATTGGCAGCTCTCTTTTTCCGTTCTTTCTGCCCGAAGGAATCAGGATCTGTGAAGCCTGATACTTAAGTGCATTTTTTTCTGTTCAGGCTGCTGAAGTGTCCCGTTGAGGCCTGCCTATAATGAACTGCACCATTTGGACCGCGATCCACTATCCCAGTCGACTATTTCTGAGAGCAGGGGCCAAGAGATCAAGTATGTGTTATGCGTGGTGGCTTTATATTGTCATTTTTTCTGCCTAAAATAACCTGTGCGGTTAGATCCATTATCCCCGGCAGACTATTGCTGTAAGTACTGACTGACAGAGCGCCTGTTCACACCTTTGATGACGTAATACACTTAAAAAAAAACCCTGTTATTTTTTCAGTGCTTCTTGGTTGCATTTTTTACCCAGCAGCCCCCCTCCTAGAGGGCCCCACCACCCCCTTAACCTTCGGACAAGCCATCCAGGCTGTGAGTGGCATTCCGCGTTAAAGTGTCTCTCAGGAAAAAGCTTGTTTAAAAGCAGGCTGTCTCCAGTCAACCCTTTGCTGGAGGAACATGGACAGCGAGGCCGACGTTTCCCTTCAAACGTCCAAACTTTTTTAACACCGATCGTCACCCGAGACCACCCGGCCCGTCTCCTGCAAACTCATCGTGGCGACGTTCTTTTAAAACAAAAAAAAAACAACAAAGTTCTCATCTGTGATTTACGATGACTCGTTTGGAGACTGACCTTTGTAAATCCAATATCTTAAGATATAAATTGCGCCGGGGACCAACACGAGTCATCAACTGGCAAAATAAAAGACGTCGTAAAACGCCGCAAAAGCTTCACAGTCCAAAATTAACAATCGGGAGGGTCTCACCCGATTGGATTAAAGCCATATCTTGCTTTTTCGCGATGCACTTAGAGATGACAAAGCATGACTCTAAGTATTGATTTTTAACCAGGTAAACGATACGTATCTGCATGTATTTGCCAGGGGAAATTGAATCAAAATACACATACGGCATAGAAGCTCTCGGACGGACAATTGAATTTGTTCGGTAAGAATTCAGTTAAAAAGTCAAAGACCTTTGCCCCTCTGTCGGACAAAACGATCCTCGGGTCCCGAGGCACGGATACTAATGCTTGTCTTGGCTTTTTTATTGCACGTGCCCCCCACCCCCCGCGGGAAATATTTCTCGATTCTTATTTTCATGCGGCCAGTCTGTCTGGTCCAGAAATGGCGTTATGAAAGTTTGTTGAAGCAAGGGATGAAAAAGACAAATCCAGACGCTGCCCGACCTACGAACAAGTTCCGGACGATCGTTTGTATGTTGAATTTGTTCGTAAGTAGCTTTAGTGTTATATTTTGTATGAAATGTATGTTTAAGGTTTGTATAAGTATGTTTAAGGCTTGTATAAGTAACCTGTATTGTTTTGCACTAAATAATAAACATTTAATAAAATAATATCCTCTATAAAGATAAATAAAGTGAGGTTTTACTTACTTTTGGGACGTGCGCTTCAAGAGGTCTTCCTCCGTGTTAAAACTTGGCCGAAAAAAAGCGTTTCGACCATTTTCTCAAATGCATCAAGCTTTCTTATTCCACTTTCATTTCAAAATAAACGGCTTGCCTCTTCCTTACACTTTACACCAACCATATTGAATGGATGCACAAGATAATAAACAATAACAACGTCAAAATTCTTAGCGTGCTAGAGATACAGTGCAGTGTGTTTACACACTAGGAAGTAGATGCCGGATTTTTTCTTCGGGGTGTATGCTGGGTGACCTGTCACAGCGCCACACAATGGTAGTGGCGGAAAGAAGCACTACAGTAATGTCCTGTACTCTGAAAAAGGTTCACACAATACAAAATCTAACTTACAGGAATGTACGGATATTTTTCGTCATCCCGAAAAAAATGATCATATCTACCGTTTTGCGTGAGTGGAATTTTCGTAAGTAGGGGAGCGTCTGTACTACATCAGTTACATTAATTGTGAGACTCTTCTTTTGAATGAATGACTGTACTATGTTGCCTCTTTCAGCCCCAAGACTCACACATCAGAAGAAAACACCATAATCAACAAATGCTTCTACATTTTGAATTTATATAAGTAAAACGTACTAATTTGATTAAGATTAACATATTTATTATATTCATCCATTCATCCATCTATCCATAATCTGCAAAGCTTATCCTCAGTAGGGTCGCGGGGGTGCTGGAGCCAATCCCAGCCATCTTAGCTAGTGGGCAGGGGTTGAACTGGTTGCCAGACGGTCGCAGGGCACACAGACACAGACGACTCACTTGTTCACCAACACTTATAGGGGACAATTTGGACCAGCCAATTAACCTGACATGCATGTTTTTGGAATGTGGGAGGAAACCCACGCAAGCACAGGGAGAACATACAAACTCCCCACAGGAAGGTTTGATCCCATGACCTCAGACCCACACACGTGCTAACCACTGCGCTGCCGTGCTCCTAATACATTCACATATATTTAAATCATATGTATAAATCATCAATCCCCAAAATGGTAAGTTTGTTTATAGTAATAACAAAAAGAGTCCAATTTGGGTCAACTTGATTGAGAGAAATATTTGACTCTACCCAAAAAGGACCACATTGTCTTTTGATTCTTAAAAGACCTTTAAAAAATAAAAATAAATCACAAAATAAGAAAAGTGTTTTTATCTTCTGCCGCATGTTTATTTGTATCTGGGTTGTAAGATGCTAATTTGATCCAACTAAAGGCCAGAGAGATGAACAGTCATTGTCCGGATATTTTTTGACATCCCGAAAAAAATGTTCGTATCTATTAAGTCGAATGATCATAAGTAGGGGAGTGTCTGTTCAAAATAGCCAGACTCAAATGTAATTTCACACCAGTTTATAAATATTGAGTTGTTTGTCACAAGTTAATACAAGTAGTAAGTTGGTCGATTCCTGTCCCATTTTTGGTCATTTTGGAGCAAAGTTAGGGGCCACTGACAGCATTCCATCCAAACTGGACACACAGAATTCCGGTGTCGATCACAACCGTCATGACCCGCAATTTACTGGCGACCCGTCCAAGCTTCCGGCAGACGCTAATGAGCGCGATGAGAATTAGCATGCAGCGTCCAAAAGAACGCAGACGAAATGCAGCCGTGCTTGGAGATTAATAGCCATTAATTCCCCTTTTGACTGTAATTGATGCTTAAACACAAGAATCCCCCACCCCTTTTCACCAGACCTCTTGTCCCCCGTTGACGTCAATTGCGGGCTGCTAATATAGGCGTTTCTATCAAGCAATTCCTGCATGTTGGTGTTGCCACCATTACGCTAGCTGTCAGATGGGACGCATGCGGCGAGGTGTGTGACGGGATAGGTAAGACCGGGCCTAAAAATTCCAGCCCGACGAGACCCGAGCCTGCGTATAATAAAGCTCGCGCATCCTATTTCTCAGCTTCACTGTGTCGCGTGCTGAAAAATATACTCTGATCCATTAACCCCGAAGGCATATTGCTGCAAGTGGGGGCTAACAAGGTGCCTGCCCAACAGTCCTTTTTTGCCATTTTGATCACCAAAAAGTGAACTGCAAAAGTACGGCCACGATCCATTATCCTCAATGCCAGAGCAGGAACCAGCACTTTTGCCAGGAGGTGTGACTTAAAAGGAAGCCTCAAAATGAAATGCATGGTGTGGCCATGATCTATTATCCTTAATGCACAAGCAGGAACCAGCACTTTTGCCAGGAGGTGTTGTCACGGACCAGGGCAGGAAACAGAATGAGAACCCAATCGCATAACGTTACTCACAATTTATTGGGGAGAAGAGGAATGCGCGCACACTTGATCTGGGGATCAATGGTCGCGGAAGTAGATTGAAATCAAACAGATCGGGCCAAAAATAAAACAGCATCAAACACAGGCAAATTCACAGGACTTGGCATATCACAGTCTAGTGGGAGTTTCGCAGACGCTCTGACACCAGGCAACTCGCAAGACCGCGTTTAAGTAGTCTGGCAGCAATCTGTCGGGGCCAATTGGGCGCCGTGGCAACCGTGACAGAACCTAGCGCCACACGGCGGGGACCAATTGGACGCCATGGCAACCATGACAGGTGTGACTTACAAGGAAGCCTCAAAAGGAAATGCATGGTGTGTCCATGATCCATTATTCTCAATGCACAAGCAGGAACCAGCACTTTTGCCAGGAAGTGTGACTTCAAAGGAAGCCTTGAAATGAAATGCATGGTGTGGCCATGATCCATTATCCCCAATTGTGTATAGCTGCGAGCTGAAACCAGCGGAAGGCTGCCATCCCTGTCCGTCTAAGACGAAATGTACGGTTGCGACTGTGATCTATTACCCCCAGTTGCACATTTGGTAAGCTGCTCCTCTTGCACTCTTTGCACCTCTGTATAATACTATACATAGCTATAATTATGTGGTATATTATTAGTACTTCAATACTCCAACTCAATACAACATTTTATTTATATCTGTACATTCAAGGAAACTGTGCGGGTCAGATGTATCGAAATTTCGTTCTGTATACACGTATACAAGAATGACAATAAAGTATATCTGAATCTGAATCTGACTATTGCGTAGAGCAGGAATAAGTAAGGCAAAAAAGCACGAAAGAGAAAGATAGAAAGAGAGAAAGAGATAAATAAATAAAAATAAAAGGGAGAAAGACAGAGAGAGAGAGAGAGAGAGAGAGAGAGAGAGAGAGAGAGAGAGAGAGAGAAAGAATAAGAAAGAGAGGGAAAGAGAGCAAGATAAAATACAAAAGATAGAAGAAATTGAAGAGAGAAAGGGAAATAAGAAGAAGAAGTAGGAAGTGGGGTTAATTTTGACAATAATTTGATAATAATTTTACAAGAAAATCGCAATGACCCAACACAGGTGGGGTATTTTTACAACTGGTCCACGCGCACCTCAGCTGTCCTCAGCGGGCACCCGGGTTGGAGACCCCTGGACTAGGTGTAGGTGAGCGCTCTCCAGCCACTCCCCTCAGGTTGGCACCCTTTGGGGGGGAGGGACGTGCTGGTATGCATTGGTTTCATTCCCCAATTTCACATCAATTTCTCAACTGAATGAAACATATCGTAGCATCATTTTGCAAGCGCCACTCCTGGCAGCTACGCTTTCTCCTCATCTGGCCTCTTTTGGCATTTTTCTTGATTCCCTTGCAAACTCACAATCCCCCTCTCATCACAGCTTGACATACTCCACTTTTCTTCCTTTCTGGGATAAATGAAGACTAAGAGCGAAGCCCCGCGCAGCTTTGATTCATGGGACTTTTGCAGAATATTTCGGTGCCCACGTCTAAGGCGTCGCTGATCACGGCGCTAAATATTGATCTGGCGTGTCAAAGTTGGGCTCTAATTAGAATGCCCGCCCTATCTTGTACAGGAAGTGGCGGAATATATTAAAGCCCTTGAGGAGGGAAGTGGGGGGGAATAATTGCGACCTCTTGTCTTGCTTCTTCCCTGGTGAGTTTCCAGACGACTCCCAGACGTCTGTCTAACCTGGCAAGCCTTTTGTTTTAATAGGACGCTGTTTGCTTGTCTTTTCGCCGTGTGACCGCCTCTCAGCCGAAATAAATAAAACAATATAATATGAAAAATGATGATTCGTCCAAATATTTTTGGGGTAAGACCTCAATTTAAGCGTCGGTTTTCTTATTTTTGAATTATGAATAACATACACCATGTTTTCCGGACAACAGACGATGCCCTACTTACAAACGAGATAAGTTCCGGACGATCGTAGTAAGTTGAATTTGTTCGTAAGCTGCTTCAGTGCTATATTTTGAATGTTTAAGATTGATATAAGTATGGTTAAGGCTTGTATAAGTAACCTGTATTGTTTTTTACTAAAACATTTCATAAAATAATATGCTCTATAAAGTTGAGTTTAACCTACTTTCGGAAGATGAGCTTCAACAGTTAGGCGACTCACTTCTCTGTGGTAAAAAGTGGCCGCAAAAAAGCGCTTCGACCATTTTATCAACCGCATCAAGCTTTCTTATTCCACTTTCATTTAAAAAGAAACGGCTCGGCTTTTCTTTACACTTTACACTTTACACAAACCATATTCAATGGATTCACGACATATCAAACAATAAAAATGTCAAAGTTCTGGAGATACAGCATAGAATGTTTACACACGAACTCGGAAGAAGATCGGATTTCTTCTTCGGGGTGGATGCTCTGTGAGCTCCCACAGCGCCACATGCTGGTAGTGGCAGAAATAAGCACAACAGTAATGTCCTGCACTCAGAAAAAGGTGCACAGTACAAAATCTAACTTACAGCAACGTATGGATATTTTTCGACATCCTGAAAAAAAACGTTTGTATCTACCGTTTTTCGTAAGTCGAGGGGAAGCGTCTGTATAAGCACACCTAAAAGTTCCAAATTGTGCAGAAATTTCAAAGTGCGCCTTATAATCCAGTGCGCCTTATGACCTGTGTACATACAATGGATAATATTTGAAGTTGTTACAATTAAATGATACTGCATACATTAAACGTTCATCAATGAATACATTCTTTTAAGTGGCAAAACCAGATGTCATAATGTTAATTTATGTTTTTAAAATATGTTATTTTATTGAAATGTATTTATGTATTTATTTTGCAACCATAGATCTTACTGTAGTTTTAATACTATGCGTCGTATAGTGCAACAAGTCTATTATAAGAAAAATATATCTAACTCCAAACTTTCTTTCTGCTGCTTGAATACAGGTGTTGGCTGCATAATTCACTATTTGCATCCTGTAATCTGCAGAATATGATTTTCTTTTCAGTGCCATTTTTGTTTAGCTCTTCTCGGTTGTTTTTATAACCTACATATGTTGTGCCAAATAATGCACGCCCCAACAACAGGGCAAGGTTGAAATAAATATAAGCCTAGAGCGCCCTCATGCTGTTTAGTGTGAAAATCACATGTGAATTGTTATACCGGTTATAAAAATAACTGCGACTTATACTCTGAAACATTCTATAATTCTATTCAACATTCTATTCAATCTTTATGTTCATATCGTCGCCTCCAAAGACTATTTTTTTGATGCTGCTGAAGGATTTTATACATTTGACCATAAAGGATTTTATACAGTTGACAACAAATTAAATTTAATGCAAAAGATATTCACTGACTGGGCTTTAGTTCAATGACAGGCCAGGCTGTTCCAAATGCAGAATATTTTGTCTAGTTTTTTTGATAACGGGACTGTTTTGAGAAACGCGCGTTGTTGTTTTGAGTACCCCAGACATCGGGACGCTCGTCTATGAGATGGTGAAGCCCACGTTGGGCTTCCTTGGCACGCCGATGGGAGGAGCCGGCACACCATCTTGCGGGGAGACGTGGGCCAAGAGAAGAAAGCTAAAAGACTTCAAAAGAAGGCTTCCCAGAGACTCAAACGTCACTAATTCGGCCGTATTCGATGGAGTACACTTGTTTAAATTGTTAGGGAAATTAAATCTGCCCCCGTCTGGAAATGTTGGATTTCCTGTTCATTTTTCCCTCAAGAAACGAGCGCGTATAAATTGTTGGGTGAATGTAGGTTTTGTTTGGTTAATGGAGTCAGATAACTAATTCGAACAATTTGGTAAACGATGCATTTTGATATTTAATTCCCACACTGCGTTAGTTGATTGCCTTCCTTCTTTTTAGCATGGGCGCCTTGTCACGTGTCCTGCAGAACGGCTGAGGGCAAAGTGAGTTGGCACAAGGTTACTTTTTCTTTTTGCTGTTTTCATGCTACGCCGCACGGGCCGGCCCCTAGCCCTCACCAGACCCCAGGGATGGTGCAAAGCACTGTGACTGAAACTCTAAATTCTGAAACTTACTTTGAGACTATTCAAACCCATATTCTAAGACCAAACCCATGTTTGAAAGCACAGATTAAAAAACCTAAACATATTTTGAAAACTTATTCAAAATGGTAGCCTTAATTTGGAACATAAACCTTACTTTGAAACCCTGTTTAAAAATATCAAGCCTACTTTAAAAATCCCATGATTTTAAAACCCTACTTTAACATACTGACCTAATTTTGAAAACCAAAATTCAAAACGTAAATTATTTAAAAATTGGAGCCTTTATTGGAAACATAATCCTCACTTTAAAACCTAACTCATAAATATGACCCATTCTTTTACCCTGCTAACCTGACTTTACCTTGAAACTATATTTTTTTTCATTTTTTACCAGTCGTGGTTTGAAACCCACCTTTAACCTTTAGTTAAAACCTGATTTTGAGACCCAACAACAATTCAAAACCCTAATTGTAAACTCATCAGGTTTTAAATCTCAATTCAAAACCTTAATTAACTTTGAAAGTTGATGTTGAAACTGTAATCTTACTTTGAATCGCAGATTTAAAATCCCTATCCCAGTTTGAAACCCTACTTCAAAATCCCACTTCACCAGCATAACTTCCACCGTGAATGTCCACATATTACTTTAAAAAAGGAATTATAGTTACTCACTACTTCTTCCAAAAGGTAACTGAGTTAGTAACTGAATTACTCTATAGTATAGGTAACTTGTTACCAGGGAATATAACAATTTCCGTTACTTTAAAATTTTGTTCGTCAAATAATTTGAAATTTTCCAAGCAATATTTGAATCAGTTAAATAGAGAAGAACAGGTAGCTGTGTGATAGAACCTTGTGATAATTATTGCACCTCACAGCAACAAATACAAATAATATAATAAAATATAGCAGCAGCAAACAATATAAAGTGACTTGAAAAAATTAAATTAAAAAAAGAAACAAAATAAAAATATAGTAATAGTTGGAGAGAAATACGAGAAGATGAAAAATAAAGTGTACATTTATATAAACACATTAACACTGAAAAAAATACAGGAAATAGAATTAAAATATTTATGAATGTACCAAAAAAAAATACAAAACCATTTTAACCTTTTTTATGCTTAACAAATTTAAAGTCAAGGACATATAATCCCCCAAAAAATGCATGATGACCAATTGTAAGAGAAAAAAAAATGCGTCTCGGAGGGAACTAGCTGTCGATTGGTTCATTGTTCATTTTCATAGAGACGTTTAATTTGCCAAACACGCATCTGTTGCCGCACCAATGACAACAGAACTTTCGATTACAGGACTTTTCGCAGTTCAACCCTCATTCGCCTTTTCTTTCGGCGCATTAGTAAATACTATATTTGTAATTTATATCTAACTATATGGTAGTCGCTATTTTGAACGATCAGAAAAGACGTGATGTAAACAACTCGGAGGCGAGCAAAAAAACATGCCGCTGAAAACGGCGTAGGTATGCAGGCGGATGCTGGCGTTGGCATTCTGCAGCCAAAGTGACGGTCACGCCATTGCAATGGCAGAAACAATAACCCTGTTAAGTATACGCAATCACGTGTCATTCCCAGCACTGATTTTATATAACAATTTTATTTTTTTCTACATTTTTTATTTCCTTTTTAGCCTTCGTTCTTCGTTCTGAAGGCGCCGGTCTACTAGTAATCCCAAGAGCCAAGAAGTGTTCCGCAGGTTTGAGAGCGTTCTCCATCCGGGCACCGGTGCTGTGGAATGCTCTTCCCCCTGTGATCCGATCTGCAACCTCAGTGGAAATGTTTAAATCTAAGCTTGAAACACACTTCTACTCTAAAGCATATACTTTTGTGGACAATATATATATATATATATATATGTATTATTTGTAATTGCAACATCCTTTGCCTGGTAATCCTGAAAGGGGGATACCACATGTGCGGTCCCTTCTCAAGGTTTCTTCGTTTTCCTCATGTTGAGGTTTTTGGATTTTTCTTGCCCTCATGATGGTTTCAGATCAGGGGATGGTGTAATAATAGTCTGAAAATAACAGTCTGTGCAATAACCTGTGCAGCCCTTTGAGACTCTTTGTGATTAAGGGCTACACAAATAAAAATAACTTGACTTGACTTTAATTTATCTTACGTTGCACTGAAAGGAGAACCCCTCAAATTTAATTGTACTATTGTATTATGACAATAAAGGTAATTCTTTTCATTTTGGACTATTCTATTCTATCCATCCATCCATCTAATGTGAAGCTCATCTTCATTAGCGTAGAAGGGGTGCTGGAGATCATACCAGCAGTTTGGACCGGCCGATTAACCTGACATGCATGTTTTTGGAATGTGGGAGGAAATGCATGCAGGCACAGGTAGAACATGCAAACCCCGCACAGGGAGCCCGCGGTAACTGGGATTAAACCCTGGACCTCTGCACTGTGGGGCTCTGTGCTAACTACCCAGCCTTCTATTCTATTCTAAACCTTGCTTTGAAATTTTAACCTTACTCTGAAACTGAAACCAAAATTAATGCAACCCTAATTTGGAATCATAATTCTACACCCTTACCCTTATTTAAAACCTCAATTGAAATTATTCAGTTTTTTCAAAATAAGGTTCCAAACTTGAATCAGGATGGACTAACCAATATGGTGCAAAACGTCTCTTGTGGAGGTTATTCAATATAAACTTTATAAAACGTATACAAAATGTGGGTATTGGCTCAACTACAAAGCTTGGGGTTTATTCGGGGCCGAGTCCCTCAAATCGAGTGGGCCCTGCAACCGCAGCACCAAAATGAACAGATAGGCGCCGAAGTGTGCATTTTGGCGACATGGGGCGAAGGAAAGTGAAACGGAACGAAATGGCAAAATAATATTTTCCAGATCACAAGTTGCAAATAGTGAAAGATTTGGCCAAAAAGCAGAAAGAAAGTTTGTGAAGCTTGTAAGCTATTGGCAAGAAGCGGAAATGACGTCTGACGTGAGGGAGGTGGAAGGAGAAAGCCGCGCGTCTTTTACCCCAAGACCGAAGATGAAAATGTCTTTGCATTTATTGATTTGGAGTTAAACTGACAGTTTAGTGAGAATTTCTTTATCTTAATAATTACTTGAGTAAAAGTAAGTGCATGCTGTGCAGATCCTCTACGAATGGGAAAAAAATGAAAAAGAAAAAAAAATGGAGCGAGAGAAGCCCGACTTAATGATTGAGCCTGAACTGGGCCCGAAATTCAAGGTCTTACCTCAACCCCTGGGTTTGGATTCAATTCCATGTTTTCCCTTTTTTGGGTGACTCGTTTCCGATTTTGCCAGATTTTCCCTTGAAATCCAATCCAATCAGCTATTTTGATGCACCAGATTTATTTTTCTTTCCCGGCGCGAATCCAATCGGACACGGCATGCAATATTCATGGCGGATCCATTGACTGCTATTGGAGCGGGAACTATTTGAAGAGGGAAAGTTCATGTGCATTTTTGATGGATTGTGCATGTCCGGGCCTACTCTATATGGATGGAGAGCGCATTTGAAGGTCAGCGATTCTCTTCAGTCAGATACTCGTGCTCTTTTTTGGGGCGGGAAGAAGGTTTGCTCTCCTTTCGCTCTTCACTCCCGGATTTCTTCGCCGATTCCTGGACGACGAGCTTGGCCAACCTCGGATCTTGCCGGTGATGAATTGAGTAGCTTGAGGAGAAGCGACCTCCTGGTTGTCATCTTTATTCTTCTAACACGAGCAGGTTGTTGATCCTCGACGTGTGTCCCTGTTGACTCGACTGAGGGACTCGGCAAAGTCTTTCGTTTTGACGTCTTGGCGAGAGAAGAAAAAACCTTGGAAGGCTTTTGAAAATGTAACAAACGTGTATTGGAGAATTGTGTGAGTGTGAGCAGTGGCCCACAGAAGCACCTGTCCATTGTTGACCTTGACCTTTGTTCCACAGGCCCTCGAGAAATGCAACAATTCATATTCTAAGGTTTTTTATTTACCATTGCGTGTCTGCTAAAAGTGTTGAACTTGTTGACTTTGACATACAATAACAACAAATCAAACTGGTTAGTTTGCATTTAAAGTGCTTTGAATGAAAGTGCGGACGCAAAAAAAAGAACTTCACCACTACTACGACTACTACTACTGCTACTAAAATATACTGTTTTGCTTTCTTAAATTTACATTTGTTTTCCTATCTAACTTTTTTTTCAGGTTCTTTGGACTATTTGCATTTGGTAGCTGCAATGAGGAATGTATGTAATGCAAAATATACATTTCCAAACGACAAACTTTTAAAAAGGGTCTTGTCGTATTATTTGATATATTACCATAAGTCTCTTCATTTTTTAACCAGAATTTTTTGGAGTGTGGAGCTGCAAACATTGCAAAAATAAATTATCTGTTAATGTGCAATCGGAATTAACAAAAAAATCGTCAAAAAATCACGGAGTGTGATTTCTGGGTTTTTCTTATTAGTTTATCCCTCTTACAGTGGAAATGCACCTACGCTGAAAATGTCAGACCCCTCCATGATTTTTAATTCGAAAAAATAGCAAAAAAAAAAATAAAAAAATAAAAAAATAATATATATATATATATATATAGGCAGCACGGCGGCGCAGTGGTTAGCGCTTGTGCGGCACAGTTCATGTCTTGGGAACCTCCTGTGTGGGTTCAAATCCAGCTCCAGACTTCCTGTGCGGAGGGCTTGCGTGGGTTTCTCCGGGCACTCCGGTTTCCTCCCACATTCCAAAAACATGCATTTCAGGTGAATTGGCCGGTCCAAATTGTCCCTAGGTGTGAATGAGCGAGTGAGTTGTCTGTCCCCGTGTGCCCTGCGATTGGCTGGCAACCAGTTCAGGGTGTCCCCTGCCCACTGCCCGATGATTGCTGGGATGGGCTCCAGCACCCCCGCGACCCTACTACTGAGGATAAGCGGTATATATATATATATATATAAATATATATATATATATATATATATATATATATATATATATATATATATATATATATATATATATATATATATACAGTAAATCATAGATACACAAGTTGTAAAAGGCATTGTCACAATAACTAAGTCACGTGCACAAAACATGGTAAACGAGACAGGAGTTTATGGCAAAAGAAAAAAAGGGCGTCCTATTTATTCACACCCTATTTATTAAGACAGACTATGGAGAATAAAAAAAGGTTATGTACATAATATGCTTCAGGATTAAAAAAACAGATGCAATGTTATCAATCTACGAAGACGTTGCTGTCTACTTCCAGGAAACAAGAAGATCAGAATTCGAGCCAAAATGGACAAGACGAAATCTTGACGGGACATAAATAGGTGCAAGCAAATGGAGTTTGCGATCTTTTTAAAAATGAGATATATTTACATTTTTGGGATTATCCTTGCATTTATATATTCAATAATATTAGTAGATTTTTTTTCAACAACACAATTTTAAAAGACTCTGCCGGGACTAATAAAGCACTGGAACCAGAGTCTTTCTCGAAAATCCTTGGAGGGAGCTCAAACTCTGTCTTTCTCAGCAACAGCCCAGAAAACTGACTGATCAAGAGAAGATCTGTATAGAGGAGTGGGCCAAGATCCCTCCTGCAGTGTGTGCAAACCTGGTGAAAGACTACAGGAGATCTTTGACCTAGCAGACAAACTGTACCAAATATTAACATTAATTTTGTCAGGTGTTCAAATACTTATTTGCAGCTGTATCAGACAATTAAATCCTTAAATATCATGCATTGTGATTTCTCGATTTTTCTTTTTAGTTTATCTCTCTCACAGTGTACAAGCACCAACAAAAATTTCAGACTCCTCCATGATTTCTAAGTGGGAGAAACAGCAAAATAGCAGGGTGTTCAAATACTTATTTTCTTCACTGTATAAAATGACGTTACCTGTTAATGTTCAACCGTGATTGGTTTTGTTGCAAGCTATCTTCAAACTGTTATGAAGGAGAGAGAGTGAGAAAGAAAAAAGAATGAGAAAAAAAGAGCGTCAGGAAAGCATCCCTCTTAAAAGGAGAGCCTTATAATTTGCAATAATGGTGCAGCAATAGCTCTCAGAGAGAAAATTACAGGAAAAAGCTGATCTGACATATCCTTAACTGGCAGAAACACATCCATTGTAGACAGAAGTCTTGTTTACTTGCTAAAATGGCATCAATTAGGAGCAGATGGCAAAATTAGCATATTCTCTTAATGGACTGGCCTTTCTTGTGCCGCCTTCTCCCACTGATTGCATGGAAGGGACATGTTAAGGGAGAACGGGAAAAGGTCAGGTGTCTGCGCCGTTCAGCCGCTCCTATTTTTCACCAAACAGCGCCGCGCATTCGCCGTGCCTATTGTCATGTTCACGCCGACGGTGAAATCTTATTTAAATTCTCGGCGGCCGTGACAAGCCGGCTGCCGGGAGATTCCCCAACTGCCGACGTGGTCAAGTTTTGTATCGTTTTGAAAAATGGGTCAGTGGAAAAACAACCGTTGACTTGGTTTGATTAAGAATACAGAGACCCCTCGCTAATCCGCGCTTAGGTTATTGCTGTTTCACGCTTACGCGGGATTTGGATTGAATTGTCTTTATTGTCATTGATATCGACGTAGTGTTCATTTTGTTCGGACAGAGAGCCCACAGTAAGCGCTTCACGGGGAAGATTGGGTGTGCGTGTAAAGCGTGGGCGTGACCGTCTACGTGCGCGACTGTGATAGGCTGGTGTATGCAGTCAACGTCTCTGGATCAAAACAACATGGGAAGGATGGCGGCCGCTAGCATCAAGCGTCTCGTTACATTGGTGAAGTAACTGAAGCGGCGTCAGCATGCAATAGCGACTGCTTTGGCTAGGCTAACAACTTTCTCAAGTCCCCGCTGCCGTGTATTTCAGCAACGCCTGATCATTAACCATGAATTGGATGACCTGGAAGTACAACTCGTGGGAAATTGCTACATTTGGGACTCGTGTATTTAAATCATCGCAGAGACTTGGCTCAAGTCGAGGATACCCAATGATAGCGTGCAGCTAACCAACGGCTCTCTAAATGGCTTTCTTACACTGAAAAGAGAAAACCTTCAATTTTGTTTTGCTTTTGTATAATGACAATTAAAAGACCCATTCAACTGCAGTTATGTGTTGTGCGTTAATATTTGTGGATCTATAGTTGTTACGTTGTTAAAGATATGTTTGAGCTTTGGAGGCTTTTATGAAGGTGCGATGTTACTTAGCATTTTCAATTTTCGCGGGTGGTTCAGCTCCCCAATAACTGCCAAAACTGAGGAATCTCTGTTAGTTTGTTTTTAATAGTTATATGTGAAAACTATTTCACTGTTTATAACCACTTCAATTGAATATTTGACTAGTTACAGGAAATATTGACATGCGTTGCCGAGCCACAGAACATGGGTGGGTAAACTATAGATATACTGCAAAAATTATATTACAGAAATACTATAACACAAAATTACTACCACAGAAATACCACAAAAATACAACTACTGTAGTATTACATAAAATACTAAAAAATGCTAGTATGGAAATACTGCAAAAATACAACAGAAATACTGCTAAAAAAGAAATACAATAAAGAATACTACAACAGTAACAGAAAAATGCTACCAAAGAAATAATACGACAGAAATATTACAAAAATACTACTACAGGAATATTACACCAGAAAAAAATAATAAATACAAGTACAGTAAGGCAACAAAAATACTACAATAATATAAAAAATAATAAAGAAATACTACAAAATTACCACAATGAAAATATTACCAAATACTACTACAGAAATACTACAAAATTACTACAAAAATAAAACTTCAGTAATACTGTCAAAATGCTTCAGAAATACTACAAAAAATCGACTGCTGGAAATTGTAGTACAGCAATACTACAGAAATACTATCAAGACTATACTACTAAATTACTCAAGTAATGCTACATAAAAACTACAGAAATATTACACATCTAAATATCAAAATAAGTGCTTAAAACGGGACACAATATATTATTTGCTTCAATTGTGAGCGTTTCAAGTTCATTTTGATGACTAAACCATTAAAAAAAGAAAATAAATATGACTACATGTTTATTTATAAAAAAAAATGATAAGTCCCCAGGATCAGCCCGTTGGTCACATTTTTTAGACTCCAAATACTGAGATAGAAGATTGAACTTAGCTGCTTGGAGTGGTCTGTGGTCGGAAGCTCCAGTACCCAATATGGCGGCCAGAGGGCGTAAGAAACCCTTCGAAAGCAGATGTTTATGGATTTTGTTGGTACTTGTTGAGGGTGCCTCGACATGAAACCTAGCTAAAGAAACCATTGTGTCAATTTCCACAAACACAAACTATAAGGAATTTACCCAAATGATTGTATTGTGAGTTTTATGTTGTTATGCTATTTTGTATCGTTATAATTATAAAAATATGACATTGTTATCTTTTCTTAACTGTTATATTTTTTCTCAAATTTATTCCAGGAAAAAAACAATCAAAATTAAAGTTGATGCCAGGTTTTGTGCGCTGTCTCAATATGTAGATCTAGATTTTTTATATATTGATGCATTATTAGTAAAATAGAGTGAACTTGACTGTACCCAGTCTTCATTTATCGTATTAATTTGCCGAAGCGATCAAGGTTTGAAGGATACAATCACGAAGCGAACAAGCACATACTCTGCGACGTTCGATACTCTTTATAAATTGCTCGGCTGATCAATGAGCATGATTCTCCTGTTCATTTTCATTACCCATCAATGGCGCAAATGAATTCAAAAGATGATATTCCATCATCAGTTCTGCAGGAACTCACGCCGGCTCCTCCCCAAATTCAACCCCGCCTCACCCGTCTCCCCTCACGTCCGAGCCCCAATCCAACCCCAAATTGACCGGTATTGCACAGTTGCAGCCCAACAAGAAAAGAATTGCTAGTGTCAAGACGCAGTTTACAAATATGACATCTCCTCCGGCGTGGCTGAAAATATGAAATATTGATTTATGTGCAGTAAAAGGTCTTATAAAAATGATCACATACACATGAGGGATTAATGCGCCCGAGATCGATAGAAATTTCATTCTTGACACCGGACTGTCACCTATGGTGAAATGCTAAAATAAAGAAATCAATAGTATCTATGAAATGTCAAATTTATTATAATTATGTGGATGAGAGCCGGCCGAGTGGCTCCCGAGAGGGATAGGTTAGCATCCCTCATGTCCCGCCTTCTCCTGCTGCCAATTTTTGCAGCAATATCGGCGGAAAAGCTTTTATGTATGGCGGCGTCGGAGCGCATTCCTCAAGGAATATTTAACTGACAGCTGAAAGGGGGGCAAGGGGGGTTCATAGGCTGCAGCTTGCGTACTTAACAGCTGTTAGCTTTAGCGCTAGTCGCGTCTCCATCCCGGGGACGGCCGGCTATCGATCCGCGGCTGGAGCGTGTCATGTTGATCTGTTCTTTTGACGCGAGACGATGATTTAATAGGACAGGGAACAAAAAAATGGGCGTATTTGTTACATTGATCAGCCTTATTATCGCCGGGAGAAGGGATCCACAAATTTGTTTAACCGGGCTTCCGAACCCGCAATATCCAGAATGAAAACATTAAAATAACAAGTTGCAGGGTTTTATAACGTTTTCATGGCCAAATTCAAGTACTTTGTTTAGAGGTGGTGTCCGTAAATTCAAAATATTCTAGTTCCTAACACCATCTTCTGGCTGAAATCATCATTGCAGCCTCTGTCAAGCTGCTTGTGTGGCCAGTGCACATACGTTTATCTATTAGCAGGGTTGGGTAGGGTTACTTTAACTTGATTACTTTCAATTACTTTTGGACTACTCCAATACCAAATCTGCTAATAAAAGACAAAAGAAACTAAATATGAATCAAATTACTAAATTTTGTGCAGGCTTGGGGAGTAACGGAATACATGGAACGGCAAAAATGATGTTGGCAAGCTGTTTGGATTTATTTTCATTTTGTTTCTGTCGCTTTTTATGTTAGTTTTGCCAGAGATCAAAGAGATCAAAGCCAGGAGAGAAAGCTTACCACGTGTTGTGAGTCATAATTTTGTTCATATTTAGTGGTCAAGGGGAATAGTGGGTGGATGCAGACGAGGGAGGCGATGGTGACGGCGGATTAGAATTAACACTGGTATTAAAACTTCCACTTGTAAGGATTTTACTGCCCTTAAATTATTTTGTTCTTATTTTTCCAAATAGTACTGATCTTCGTATTTCTTGATAATCTCAAGCTTAGCGCCTACTGTTATCATGTTTTTTGTTTTCCCTTTAGCATCACTACAAGTTTTGGAACCCATTTTGACTAAATACGTAGAGTACATAAATAGTTGAGAGTGGCACACAAGATTCTGAACGGAGTGAAAAGAAAGCCATTGTGGGAGGTAATTCATCTGATAACATATCAACATTTTGATTGTGTTGTAATGCAAACCAATTGCAGACTAGAATTGTTTATGACATCGACCAGTAGCAGATAGGCGTTTTAGAGACGTAACTCATAACACGCACGGACACCACAAAAATTGAATATGAAAGTTTTTGGCCATTCAAAATAATATGTTGTTGATGACATAAAGTGAGGAAATAGGGGCCAAAACAACATATTATCTCACACAGTGAAGAGAAATCATAATAGGGGGGGTTTGCCATATCCGATTTTTGGGATACTGCATATCAATACTTTATTTGTACACATTTTTAAACTGCAAAATATGTATTATGATAACCCATACATAATATAAAGCGACTATTTACTACTTTCATTTCCTGACTACAGAGTCCACCGCATTATAAACCGCACCCAGTCCATTAAAAAAGAAATTTTTTATTTGTACATACTCCACATTTGAAAAAAAAAAAAAAAAATTAATGACATACCTTTTATGCCCGTCCTTGTTGTTTTTCTGCAACGTAGCAGTAACACAGCACTAACGAGTTAACTAAAATCGGCGTTGTTTGTGTAGTAGGAGCACCCCCTAGTGGTCGATTTGTAAGGGCATTATTTCGACCACCTACACATGTTTTTTAGCGGCCTACTTGATCCATAAATTCACTGCATTGTTGTATAAGCCGCAAGCTTCAAAACTTAAGGGGACAGTGTGTAATATTGAGTGCCACTAAATGGTACAGCAAAGCATGAATTATCATATAATGTTTATTTAAAAAAACGAGGTCGAGACATTTTTATTTTTTTTCATAAGGGAATCCCTACCCAAGGTTGCCGCCATGTTTGCCTGTTATTTTCATCCACGCTGTGCTCTGTTGCACTGGTTTTTGTTTGCATCAGACAATGCAGTGCCATCTAGTGGTCAAATATTACACTCCGGCTTTAAGACAAAACACAATATACAGTGGGCAGCATGGCGGCGCAGTGGTTAGCACGTGTGCTAACTGAGGTCGTGGAAACCTCCTGCGTGGGTTCAAATCCAGCTACCGGCCTTACTGTGCGGAGTTTGTATGTTCTCCCCGTGCTTGCGTGGGTTTCCCTCCGGGCACTCCGGTTTCCTCCCACATTCCATAGACATGCATTTCAGGTGAATTGGCCCGTCCAAATTGTCCCTAGGTGTGACTGAGCGAGGGAGTTGTCTATCCCCGTGTGCCCTGCGATTGGCTGGCAACCAGTTCAGGGTGTCCCCTGCCCACTGCCCGGAGATGGCTGGGATGGGCTCCAGCCTCCCCGCGACCCTAATAAGGATAAGCGGTACAGCTAATGAGATGAGACAATATACAGTGCAAAAAATATGGTAGATTTATCTTTGAACAAGAAAAAAAGTATCAATAATACAAAGAGTAAATGTTTGATAACATGTTTTGTGTGTAAAAACCTTTCGGCCTGGAAAGGGATGAGCGCCACCAGGCTGTACTTGTTCAAGATACACCTCAGGAAATGATGCCCCTAAGACCATAGTGGTTAAGGGATCCAACAATAACAAAATATTCCTTAACTTCTGAGAGCAGGTTATGCCTCAGATTTAAATAAAACAAAAATAACATGAAAATATGTTTTTAATAATTAAAAAATGATTTTTATGCGCACAAAAAATCTAATTACATGAAAATAAGTCTTTAGCACTGAGTGGGTCAAACACACATCTACTATAAGAAATATAAATAATGTAATGGCGTAAAAATACTTTGTTGGCACTAAATAACTTAAACACACCATAATTGTTATTGTTTTTTTCTCATGAAATCATCAACAATAATATAATGACCAAAACATGTCTTTGGCCCTGAGTGACTCAGACACAGTTATTATTATTAAAAACTAATAAAAAATATAAAATATGTGACAATACCTATTTGCACAGAGTGACTTAAATACACCTTAACTATTAAATACATATTATTTAAATACTCAACAGATGAATAAATAAATAACATAAATGATTGCTTTATATGACATAAAAAAAAACTGTTGAGCTCAAATAATCATCATTTAAGATTGTTTTTCTTTTGTTAGTAATTAACGTCAAAAGCCACCAGTTTGATATGCATTCCTACAATAACTCATCAGCTTATTACTATGTTATTACCAAGGTATATTTATAAATAGGGGAAAAATAGGTTCAGTCACCCACTAGCACAATAAACCAGTTAGAAATCGAATTTCTGAGAAAATTGCAATGACTAATCACTGGTGAGCTATTCTCAGAATTGGTCGGCGTGGTACTTTTGAGGGGGCTACCTGGTGTCCGTGGGCCCTATGTTTGTGAACCCTGATTTAAGATACAAATTATAAAATAAAAAGTTTTGCCATGTTATTATTCTTTATTATATAGTATGATTAGAATGTGTGATACAGCTTCACAGTATATTTATTTAAAAAAAATACATTGATGTACAGTGAAGAAAATATGTATTTGAACACTTAAGAATCATCGAGGGGTCTGAAATTTTCATCGTTGGTGCATGTCCACCATGAGAGAGATAAACTAAAAAGAAAAATCTAGAAATCACAATGCATGATTTTTCTAACAATTTATTTGTGTGATATAGCTGCAAATAAGTATTTGAACACCTGAGAAAATGGGAAAAATAAGAAAATAGCAGGGTGATAAAATACTCTTTTTCTCCACCGTATATTTGGTCCCTCATTCCTAAACACACTTTGAGACTGTAGAAAAACTTCACCCGATAGCCGTAAATACTTTGTCGGACTTTGTGAAATCCACTGAGATATTTTTGTATTTGTTGTGGCGCTTAAGCTAAGAGCTATTTGTGTTCATTCCCTTGTTTTCCATGTCTAATTAATTTCCTTTGAATGCGCGGGAGATCAATTTGACTTAATCAATTCTGGGTTGTGCCGCCGGCCTTCTAAAGGTCACTTAGATATGGAATGGGAAATAATCAGAGGCACATCACAAACAAAAAAAAAGGAGAGGGGGGGGGGATTTGAAAGCGGCATGAGAGTTTTTTTCTGCATCTTTTTACACCAATCTGCGTAATCTTTTTAGGAAGGGGCCCTGCTATTACCCTATTCATTCGCTATGGATCCTTTCAAAGCCTACCTCACACGTGACGTCACAGTTGAAGTTGGAGGCGAAACAATTTTCCGCGCTTTCGTTTCTGCAAGTTCGGTGTCAAAATGTTGTCATGTTGGGTCCCTGGGTGCCGGAATATGAGAAAAAAAACGTTAGTGAACTGATTTGAAGTTTAAAAAAGGGAGTTGTGTGTCAAGAACCGGAACAACATCAGGACCCAAATGCGTGACGTTTTTCACACAAGCCTTTTATTTTACCGGAAATGGGGAGTCATGCACGTTAGGCAGCAGTCTGGCGTGGAATGATAGGAAGCCAGAGGCCAACAAGATCGATACCAATTGCCTGAGCAGATATCTGACAGATGGGGTCGATACCAGACAGGACGGGACAGACAGGACCGATATCAAAACAGGATATCGAAATCAAACAGTACAAACTAAACTGGAACGAAACTGGAAACCGATATTAAACAACGGGACAGTAAAGATTGATATCAAAATAAGATATCGAAATCAAACAGGACAAAATAAACGGGAACCATACCGGACAGGAAATACCAACAGGAAACAGGACCGAGTCAAAATCCACATCATGCGGGGCAGAGGTTCGTTGACGGACTGACAAAGGAAGAGTGAGAGCACTGAGCTTAAACAGTCGGAATGCCAATCTGTCAACAAGCCGCATCTGGCACCAGACGGGCAGGGCCAATTGGGCGTCATGGCAACCGTGACATTCTGGTTGAATGCATGAAAGCCAAAAGATTGGACTGAGGCACTCATCCAAAAATGCTCAGGTTTGCAGCGAACACTTTCTAAGAGAAATCAAACATTAATGATTGTTGCTACTGAGTCCGTATTACTTCCTATATCGGCAAAGCATCCTCTAGTCTTCTTAGCTTCAGCTAACTGTTAGCGTGTATCCTAAATGCCGTCAAGATATGCTTCTCTTGAAAAAAATAGCAATACAATCATAAAAAAGTAAATGTGTATAGTAAAATACTTAGTTCGTTGGCTCAAAATTGTTTGAAATGTGTGCAGCCGCACACAGTGTTTAGAAAGCTAACATTGGCATGAAGAAAGTCAGCGAAGTAGCAAAAACTGCAATACAGCAAGGGATTACTGTACATCAACAAATACAGTAATTTAGGTTTTTTTTCTTTTTCTTTTTTTTTTTTTTGCGAGCCATACCATATATTTTAAGACAAAATTCAACAAAAGCACCAAACCTGCTCTTCGGACAAAAGCTAATTCTTCAGCGCATTTTATGTCACTGTGTGACAATCAATGATTTGATAAAATATATAAAATAATAATAATGGTAGACCAATTGCTCCATACCAATATAAATATAACACTTAAAATTTGTCTCCCTCCCGCAGTTACCAGAGTGTTGAGGCTCATTTTGATGATCCTTCTTTTCCTAAAAATGGTTTCAAAATAAGGTGCGAGCAAAGTTCTAATATAAAAATGTTACAAAGTACTGCAAACCAAAATTTCAAGACCAGAACGGAAACAGGACCCACTTGCGTAACGTTTCTCACAACTTTTATTAGAAGAAAGAGAAAGGGTTGCGCCCTCGATTACAGTTATTGCTTGACGCCGGAAGCAGGTCGCTCTGAACGTGGAAGTGGATTTTTCGTGGTGAGCGATGGCGGTGTTGGGAACGTAAAAAACATGTCCGTAGCCAGGACAGGAGAGCAAAAACGTAGTCGGGGCCGGAAGCCAGTCGGAAGCGAGTTGTAAGCCAGGACGGGAGAGCAGACGTGGTCGAGATCAAAAACGGGTCGTAAGTCGGGACGGGAGAGCAGACGTGGTCAAGATCAAAACCGGTCGTAGCCGGAGACAGACAGGAACAAAAACAGGACAGGTGCGAGTCAGGGTCGAAAACGGCTTGCCTATTATACACTGAGGTTTGCAGACGGACTGACAACAGGTGACAGAAAGGAGTGGGTTTAAATAGGGATAGGGAGCCAGTCCGAGGCAGTTGGCGCCAAAGGAGCGGGCACAGGTGTTTTATTTACATCAATAATCATGACACAGAAAGAAAGTGCATTGTGATATTACCTCCTCCCATCCTTACTTCTCACTCATTTAAATTACCCTGTGTGCTTGCTTAGTGTTTTGGGGTGTTTTCAGTTTGTTTTGGGGGTTTTCATCATCAACAGTGAACAGATTAATTAATGAGCGTCCATCTAAACGATTCTTTAGAAACATACAGCCAAAATGGAGTCTGATAGTGTGACCTTGACTGTTGTTGACACTGTGCCCTATACATACTGAACTGAAACAATTGCCATAATTGGTGATGCCCTATGCTAAATAGGCGTCACACCTATCTCATATAGAACGATACTTTGCATGGGTTCTGTTTTATCTCCGAGCCACATGTAATCATAAAAGAGCCATATATAGCTCGCAGGCCACAGGTTCCCTACCCCTGCGGTAAATGAACCGACGTGTTATTAAACAGTAATCTTGCCAGGCTTCAGAAATTGTGTGTCGGGGTAAAAAGGGGCGGGGTAAAGAAAAACGTGTGTGACCACAACAAAAATGTAATCAAGCAAAACACGAGGGAAGAAGGCCAAACAATTTCACAATTTCCACAGCAACTGACATGAAAGTTGTCGGCCACTTCAGGTGCTCCACCTTATCGTGCCCCCTCCCCACAATCGCCCCTTTTCGTTTATCAGTACGGGTATTCCGCCAGAAAAGGGGGCAACAGCAGTAAATAAGAAACACTGCGTTTTTAAAGTGGGCCCAATCCAATTCATAAGATCACAATTTGAGAGATAGAAGGGGCGTTTATATATTTCGGAGCCCCTCTCAGCAGCTTATGTGCACATGAAAGACGAACCGAGCTGCACCGAGCTGATGGAGTCTTTGAGCGGAATCTCTTGAAGGCTTTTTTTCCCCTTTTTTCCTCAAGAGTGGGGGGGCGATAAACCGAGTGGAGGCCGCGGGAGCTCCCTCAGTCGAGGAGGGAAAAAAGCGAGGTGTTCCAACTTATCGGGAGTGAAAATGATTAGCCCTCCGCCGGGCCTATTACTGCAGGCTCGCCGGGTCAAAAGCAAGCCGGGATAAAAGGAGGACGCCAAGCCTCCTATCCTGACAACAATCATCCATTAGTGACGGGGACCAGGGGCTTGTATAAAGACCCCCATCCACTGCCCCCCTTGTCAGTTGTCGGTCTGCCACTCAGGAAGAAATCACAGAAGATACGAATAGAAATAATATACGGAACCAATTTATGAAAGCAAAAACTACGGTAATTTGTTAACTAATCAGTTAAGTAGTCAGTTAAATCAGTGGACCCCGAACTAAGGGCCCACACCCATCTTTGGTCCGGCCCCCTGACCAACACCTGACAGAATGTGCATTTTAGCTAAAAAAAAAAAACCTCAAATTATCCATGCACATTTTTGGTTGTAGCAGGATTCAAACCTGTGTTGAGGAGGTGAAGGTACTAGTGGCAGGCGGATCGATCCAAATATTGATATTATTGATACCAAGAAATGGGGCTGCGCAATTTTGGAAAAAAATAATTGAGATTTGTCGGACCAGTATTGCAATTTCAATGCAGTTTTTGACTTTAAAAGAAAGGCGTGTTTTTTTTGTTACTCTTTTTGTTTTTAGGTTACCGTAAATTCCGGACTGTAGAGTGCACCTGATTATAAGCCGTACCCACCATTTTTTAAGTGATTTGCCACTTATGTACTTACATAAGCCGCATCTCTGTACAAGTTGCGTGCGCACGAACTAAAACTGGTGACACGTTCACAAGTTTAACCCAGACTAGGGTGTAAGTTCCATGATTGTAGGGGTTTTGGGGTTTTTAAGGGTTATTGATCTATCTTCGTTATTCATTATCCATTATCCGTTATCGGTCAGTTCATAATACGCTACAAAGCCTAGGAGCCGGGACACTTACTCTCAGCCAAAAGGCCAAGCTAAGGTCCTAGCCCTAAAGCCTTGCTGCGATCATTGCGAATGCACCGTTCCCGGAGGTACTGCAATACCGGGCCGATGCGTGGAGTGGACAGAACAAGCTCTTATTCCAACTCCGGATTGCAAAATAAATAGTACACAATCTTAAAACCACAATCAGCATCATGAATGGAAAATGATACCCGTAATTAACGTATGATGCAGACTTGTAAAGTCCGGGTCCCGTTGAAAGTAATCCAAGGAAACAAAATGTATATTTCCAAAGTTAAGGGTGGGAAAAATATATATCCACTATTGTCCGCTGCGACAAAAGACAGATCTACCGGTAACTCAGCTTTACCCCTCTTCTCATCAGCCCGCGTTTGCTCCGCCCCTTCTTTTTGATTCGCTCGTAGAACACATAACAGAATAAATCTCTAAAATAAATACATTACAAAAATATACAGTTGCAAATACATATTATACATGGTTACACATATTTACGAGGAAAGACGGTACACCGAGAGAGTTTTCAAAGCTTTAATAATAATAATATAACTTTCATCCCAAACCGTGCCTTTGAAAGGTACCAACACGCTAGTGGAATCACGCTCGCAATGCATCAAACGTGTCTGTCAAAAGAAAGTATCCCGCAATTGTGAAATTCACGGTAGATCGTCCTCAACTTCCTCCTCATAACTATCGCCATCAAGGGCGTCTTCCTCATTATCGGAACGTACCTTTACATTACAGACAATGTATGCACAAACTTAGAGGTTGCAGTCTTTCTTGGCGCACATATTTTACTGGTCTTAATCTTACCTTTTATACTCCAACGCCGCTGGTGGCCGTTAGAAAAATTACATAAATTGGCCGCTTACTGAATAAGCCGCAGGGCTGAACATTTGGGAAAAAAGTAGAGGCTTATAGTCCGGAATTTATGGTACTTAATCATTCTGAATCGCTTTACCTTTAAGAAAAAACCCCCATCTTCTGGGGAGCTTTGTTATGGTTGCTGTCTGCTCACACAAGTGTTCTGCTTGCAAACTTTGTCTCGGCTTTATTCGCCATTGATATGAAGAGGGGCTGGTTCTGGTCTAAAGTCCAGGATATCCTTCGTTTTTGTGGTGTTCAATGGGAGTTTGATCACTAAACACCTCACCGTTAGGATCCTGACCTCATCCCTGTCGTCTGACTCCTACCTAATGAAATGATCTGCATTACCAAAGCTCTTTACAATGTGCTTCTCATTTACCCATTCACACACACTCACACACCAATAGCGGCCGTGCAGTCATGCAAGGCGCCAACCTGCTTAGTGGGGGCATTAGGGGTTCAGTGTCTTACCCAAGGACACTTTGACATGTAACACGTAGGAGGCGGGATTCGAACTGCGATGGGAAAATGATCAAAGATAGCCGGCATTTTCACACGGGGGCAGATTTATTTTCTTAAAGTATTTTACTAAGTGAATTCCATTGAATTTAGCCGAATTATTGTCGAATTAGTCTAATTAGTCTTCGTCGAGCCTCCCTCTCGTCTCCCATCTCTCATCTCTCTTATTCCGTCTTCAGTCTTTTTCACACGTCGGGGCGTCGGCCACCCCCATGGGCGTGCTAACTCGACCCTCATGGGCGTGCTGACTCCACCCCCGGGTGTGCTGACTCCTCCCCTGGGGCGGGTTAGGTGCCAGCTTCACTTCCTCCTCGCCGAAAGGCGCCGCCATGTCTAAGAAACTCATAACAAGAAAGCTTATCAGAACACTTGTCTCCCTTGTCAGCCCTTGTCCCCGTTCCTGTTGTTTTTCTGTAAACATCATTCTTGTCTAGGCCACACTGACCCCAAGCCTTGCCTGTGAAAAATCCCCACTGCATTCAACAAATGTAATTTGTATTATATTAAATCCCTTATAGTCAAATAAATAAAATAAAAAATCCTTCAATCTAATGAGTTCCACCCCGAACAGCTTTGCTAAAAGTAAGATATAATCAGATAGGCACAGTAGAAGACAAAGCGTAAGGGCTCTTTGAACTCAGTTGGGCATTGGAAATATATAAAATATTTAACTCAAAGGTCACGTCAAATGACGCACCCCACCTTTAAATTCAATTTTTTTAGTTTTTTTGTGTGCAGATTAAATGTAAGCTTTAACTGGGCAGGGAAACTTTGATTCCTTCGTACGACAACATTGAGCCGCCAGTCTGTTTATTGTTTGCGCGTCTCTATTGAATGAAGCAAAGCGTCCAATCCCTGGTGAGTGGGACACAATGGAAGCATCCATCTACATTTAATGTCTCACTCTGTATGCATTGCCTTACAGACGGACGAAAAGACGGACGGACGGCTGACCGGCCGCTCTACTGCTTAACGGCGCAACCCTTCACGATTAAGGTCATCGCTTTTTTGCCTCCTACACCGAGACCCCCAGAAGAACCCCACTCCCTCCAAAATCACAATTGTCGGTGGCATCTCTGATAAACAGAGTGTAACAATCGGGTCTCCCATGCCTCCATGCACAGGTCAGGGTTGAGGTCCTCACGAGCCAGAAGATGATGCCTTGCTTGGGATTGTGCAATTCTATTTGTTGATATGGAGAGTCGGTGTCCCCATGACTAGGGAAGGGGATTGCTTGGGGGCATCTGGTCATGTGAGGAATACCTGGATGCCAGCTACACTTTCTGATTGCAGATTAGCCACTGAAAGAGGAAGCACCTCCTGATGGCTCCCAGTAGAAAAAAAGGAAAAATCTTAGTATCAGTGTACACTAGAATAGAATAGAATAGAATAGAATATACCTTTATTGTCATTGTTACACAATGGGTTGAACATATTGTGACAACGAAACCGATCACCTGTGCCCGCTCATTTGGCGCCAGCCGCTGCGGGCTACCTGATTGGTTCCCTGTCCTTTTTCAGCCAAGTCCTTTCACTCTCCTGTTGTCAGTCCGTCAGCAAACCTTTGTTTCTACAAGGCAAGCATTTTGACTCTGACTCCCTTCGGTCCCGCTTTTTGCACCCGTTTTTCCACCCATCCGTTCCTGATCTCCCCATTTGTGTCCAGCTACGACCTGTTTTTGATCCCGACCACGTTTTTTGCTCTCCTGTCTCGGCTATCGATCTGTTTTTTTTCCGTCATTGACACCGCCATCTCCCGCTCCGGAAGATCCACTTTTGTATTCGGACCACGATCCAATTGTGTGAGCGGCTTGCTTCCCGCGTCCAGCGAGCACTGGATCGCAGACGCTGCCATTCCTCATTCTCTCAATAAACTTGTGGTTAACGCTACGCATTTGGGTCCTGATTCCCTTCTGGTCGTGACACTAATAATGATACATTTGCTTTTTTCACATTTTTTACATATCAGAGGAAAATAAAAAAAAAATGAGCTTAAACTTTTGTTGAGTAAAATTTTTCCGATTTTTTAAAAATAGTTCTGATAAGATAATCCTTTATTCGTCCCACAATGGGGACATTTCTTTTGTTACAGCAGTCAGACAGTGAATAATGAATAACAGCTAAGAATATGAACCGTATAAACTAGTATTTAGAAATATAAAATATAAAAAATAAAAGCCAGGATATTTCCAATGGCATTTGTGCAAAATAGTTAAAGTAAAGTGGCCAGTAATGTGCAAATATGCAAAGTCATGGAGAGTGTGCAGCCTATTGGGAGCACTGCTTATTATATAGTCTGACGGCTGCAGGAAGGAAGAACCTGTGGAACCGCTCCCTCACTTGTTGTTTGTTTGTATATATATATATATATATATATATATATATATATATATATATATATATATATATATATATATATATATATATATATATATATATTTATATATTTTTTTGCTTTAAAAAAATAAAAAACAAACCAATAAAGAAAGAAAATAACACCTACTAAGTATAAGTTTGCTATTTCATACCTGTCAACCTCCACGGCTCCATGCCCGTACAAACTGTCGTATTTTCCCCTACAAAATACAAAATAATCGTACACCGTATTTTGTCCATATTTTTTCGGAATGATGCATGAGGGGAAATCCCCAGGCGGCAGACGCATGCGCACATTGGCATCAAACCGCTCACTTCGTTTGCAACAAAAACGATACCAAGATAGAGGCTTCCGCGGTGAACTCGTCTTAAACTCATACTCGTCTTAAAATGCATAAAAAACTTACTTTGTACGGCAAAACCGTACAGGTTGACAGGTATGCTATTTTGTTTTTTATTGCGGAATGAAGACAAACGCAAAAATGAGCAGAATATATACAGAGGTACCTCGTTACATGATCGACCCACTTCATTAAGTTTTATAAGATTGTTGTTGGCTCATAAAAACTGAAAATTTTGAATTTCTGTTGCCTTATTTGTTTTATTTATACTATGTGGGTGTCACGACCAGAACAGAAGTAGGACCCAGATGCTTAACGTTACTCACAAGTTTATTGAAATATAGAGGAAAGGCAGCGCCAGCGATCCGGTGCTCGCTGGACGCGGGAGGAAAGCTGCTCTCGAGATCGGGGGGTGTTCCGAATGCGGAAGTGGATCTTCCGGAGCAGGAGATCGTAGCGTAGTTAGACGGAAAAACAGATCAGAACGTGTTCGGGGTCAAAAAACGGGTCGTTAGCCGGGACGGGAGATCAAAACGTGGTCAGGGTCAAAAAACGGGTCGTAGCAGGAGACAAACGGGGAAATCAGGAACGGACGAGTGGAAAATGCGTGATAAAATGGGACCGACGGGAGGTATATTTATGAACATTGATTGAACATTAATGTATCTACAGGGCAGTTGCAGTTGATTTAATGAGGGTTTGGTTGCATTCGATGACTTTGGAATGGATTAATCCTGTTCAATTTTTTTAAAATGGAAAAGTGTGATACCATTTATAACGGTTTCATTATACAACATCACTGCCGGAACCAACTAGATACGCAAGTAAAGGTTCAACTGTATTTTTATTTTTTGTTTTTAAAAAATGACAGCTAAAAAAGGAAAACAAAACAAAAAACAAAAAAATTTTAAGCAACAAATGAATATTGAAAATGATCATAATTTTTCACGATATCACTTAAAATATATGTTTTCATTTAATGTATTAGTGATCGGACTTCATTATATTATTAAATCAAAGTTTTAGGGGGTTTTGAAAGTTATACTTACTTTTTTAATATTTCTGAGTATAATACTTTTTATCTTAGCAATAAAAGTTTATTAAAATAAAAATTATCTGCAATGTCACCTAAAATATTATTTTGAATGTTATGGATTACTTGACTTTTTTTTTACTATTTTTATATTTTTAATTAAAATAAGAAACTCAATTTATTTATTTTTATATTTTTTACTTATTTAGTTTGTTCGCAAATATCTGTGATCTTTGAATGTATATTTGCCAAAAAAAATATTTTTAAATTAAACAAAAATATCATTTTAAAGTATCATATTCATTATGTCAGCAATAAATAATAATTAAAATATGCAAATGTATCGGCCATTTGTTACTCAAAATAATTTTCCGAATTTTACGGAAAATTTGTCCTTCTTTTAAATATTTAAATGATAAGATTAGGATTATTTTGGCGGATTACTGTGTTCGTTTAATGTACTAATTCTCAAACAAATATTTATTGAATCGAGTAAAGTTGTCATAATTACCATTACTATTTTTAAGTGTTATAAATATTTCAGCAATACATAATTATTAAAATTTGTAGAATGATCAGCTACGTTTTCATGGATTATGTGTTTTATTTAACTCTATGGTGCACGGTTCACGGATCCCTTAACCGCCTGGGTAGTCGGGGCACCAATGAGGACGCAACTCTGGACAGCCTTCCCCACTGTTGACCGTTCCTGGTCTGTTTTTGGGAGGTGGCCAAGTTGGTACCAGTCTACTCCTCAATGTTGTCGATCCAGTTCTTTTTCGGTCTTTCTCCTCCTGCCCCCTTGGGCTGTGCCCTGGAGAATTACCTTGGCCAGTCTTGATGATCTTGTGACGTGACCATAACACTGATGTTTCTGTGTGCACATAGTTGACAACAGTTCTTTGTAGAGTCCAATGTGCCCTGTGATGCTGTTGCGTTTAGTTTGGCACATGGGTTAAATAACTGAAGCCTTGAAGTTTCCTTTAGAATTGCATCTCCATCGCCTGGATTATCTTTTCAAGTTATTTTGTGAGAGTTCATGTCTCGCATTCGTAGAGAAAGCTGGAAGTAACACTTGCATGAGTCTGATATTTGATTTCACCGCTATGTTCTTGTCCCTCCGGATGGGTTTAAGTCTGGCAAGTGCAGTTGTGGTTTGAGCTATCCTGGCAATGATTTATGGTTCAGAGCCCTCTTCTGATATGACAGCTCCAATATATTCAAATTTGATGACAGGTTTAAGCTTTTGGTGGTTGATGGGGATGTTTGTGGTGATACCTTGGGGTTTTTTCGGTCGTTACTTTTTTCTGTGCTAATTTCCATCCCTGGGCTGATGCTTAGTCCAGGCGATTGAGCAGATATCTGAGTTCCCGTTCTTTTCCTGCCCAGTAGGCTACGTTATGTCCCCCAATGCTGACTGTACTTGAACAATAATCCAGCGCTTTGGTCATAATCCTCTCCAGGAAGATGTTGAATAAAGTTGAGAGAGAGAATGCAGCCTTGTCTCACACAGAGCGTGGTTTGAAACCTCGGTCCAATGGTACCATTGACCGGTATGGCACTGTTGGCTTTGGTATTCAGCTTTTTAATGGGATGAACTAGTTTCTGGACCATGTCACACTCCCACATGTAATCATAGTGACATGCAATAACCTTAAGAAAACAGCACCTACTTCTGTGGAACTTTGTTAGGGAAAATGTCTGCTGGCCCTTATTTACTTTTTGATTCCTCAGTAGATGTAAATACGTGGTAGGTGAAAGGGTCAAAATTACTCCGAGGTGACGTCATTATGGACTGAGAGTATACGAATGTAACAAAAAAAAAACTATAGATCTACAAATAATAACAGAATACATACTTGCAGTTGAATGAATGGTCTTTATTCTCATCAAACAAAGGTACAATGGATTTGGAGTGCTTCTCGTTTCAGAGTAAGAAAACAATTTAGAGTGTGACGAGATAGCTGCATGCTAGCATTGGGCAACCGTGACTTTAGCAAGGTCCCCGCGATGATGAAAATCCAACCATCCTAAATGTAGTGGTTCCCACAAATTGTAGCTCCAGGTCATGCGTTCCATGGGTAATGGATCTGCCATTGGTGTATAGCCAGGCTCGGCAAAAACAGTGATCATGTCAAACCTGCCTTTTCTCCAGCTAGGATGTTTTCAGCATGTGGTTTTAATTTGTTCAGTAGGACCTTTAGCATAACTTTACTTTTATGACTGATGGTTCTGAAGTCGATGCACAGCTTGAGGTTTCCTTTCTTTGGTTGCATATTTACTAGCAATTTTGTCCATGCATATGGCCACTGTCCTGTGTTCCTGATCTTGTTGCAAATCTGTCAAGATGTCAATGGCTAGTTCGCCACCAGTTTTGACGGGATGATGTCATGTCATGGATTTTGTATTTAACTATTATTTTAACTTCAATTATTTTAAGTGTATATATTTTGGAGAAAAATACATAATCATTTGATCACTCTAGTGTGAATTCAACATCAGCAATGGAAGCATCTGTTGCCCCTACCCGACCAACGCATGTAAAAATTAGGAGGCCGTACCACCCCAAAAAACGCAATAGCCTCTGGATTGCGACCACTCCTCCGCATTAGAAAAAAAGGAAAATCCGGAACCGGATCGTCCGTCATCATTCAGATGAGACGTTGAGCACACAGACGGACGACGGCACCGAGCGGGCGCCGCAGACGCTGCTCTGGATGATGTGAAGCATTTTGTCTTGTCCTTTTCTGGCGCTTGCAATGAATTATGTATCGGCCGTGATTTATGGCGCGCCATGCTCAACCTTCTCCCTCTCCCTCAACGGCGCAACCCGCATGGATTTTTCGCCGACTGGGAGAACCAAAATTGCTCAATTTAAGGAAGTAATTAAAACTGTCCACAATCAATATTTATCTCTGAAAGGATCCTTGGTGGGGGGTTTAGGGCCACCCTCCTCCCCGTTCTCCCCTCACCTCAATTTCATGTCTTCTCATCTGCTCTCTTCCTTCCAAGACGGACTCGATCAGGACTGAAGTGACTCTTCAGCGATTATCCGACGACTGCAAAAAAAAAGGCCACCCTTTAGGCGCACACTCCAGTTTTTGCAACATTTATTAATGGGAAAGTTAGTGCATTGTGATAAAATCGCATAAATATGATAAATCAGCGAGTATCGGTACCAGGTATCAGTATTGGGCCTATTCCAGGGGATGTCCTTTGGCAATTTAGAATCTAGAACTGTGGTCAGATTCTGTTTTTCTTTTTTGTTACTTAGTGCAAAGGGCTACCACTTTGATATATGCATTCATAAAATTATTGTTAAATGCTATTACTATGTAATTACTATGTTATCATCAGGTTGTAATGATTAGAAGTAAGGTTAAATAGGCTTAGTCAACCACTAAAAGCTTTTAACGTTGGACTGCGTGATTAATATATATAAATTACAAGCCTATTTTCAAAAATATTTTGGAAGAATTAATCATGTATTTAAAGAAAGTGATCATGTCAATGATTCTGCATGTCAATTAGAAAGCAAAATTCCTAGAAATGTATAATATCTTATCACTCGTGAGTTATATTCAGACCAGTTTCACAAGCTACTCGGCAGTTCTTAGGGACTACCAGGTACCCCTTAACTTATTTAGGATTATTTAGTTATTGAATCTTATTTTGAACATATTCAAAAGGATCACAAAAGTACTTTTAAGAAAAGAGAACGAATAATCAAAAAGAGAAGTAATATTTTGGTTATTTTGATTTTTGTATTTTCTTGACTTTGTAGGAACATCATATATACGTTGAGAAACATCATCCACCATCTGTCATACAAGATAATATTCCAAAGTTTATATTTAGTATCAGTTTTCTTATTTTAAACTTTTTTTGTTTTAGTGAAATTGTTTTTAATATTTTTTACAGTATTTCTTACTTAAGGATTCTGTCATGATTACCCAAGTGGAGCCACCTGGGGTAATCATGTGGCGCGCTGGAATGTGCTTCCTGATTGGTTAATGCTCCCTTTTTAAACGCGTTACGCGGAGAACTCTTTGTCGGAGGATTACTTCTGTACCCCGTAAGACTCTCCCGATGACCTGTGCCTTCTTGTTTACCTGATTCTGCCTGCCTGCCTCCGATCCGACCTGCTTCCGTCCCACGCTACGATCTTCTCTCCAGTCCTGGTAAACTCGACCTGCTTCCGTCCCACGCTACGATTAGCTACGTCTTCCGAAGTTGTCTTCACGACGTTGCTGCTGACGTTCGACGGTCATCGTGTTTCCCGCTAACCCTTATGCTTCCCCAAATAAAGACTTGTAACGAACGCTCTGGGGTCCCCTGCTCTGTTCTGGTCCTTCCTGACAGATTCATTGGAGGGGGGTATTTTATATCTAACATGTATAAAAATAATTAAAATACTTAAAAGGAGCATAAAACATGTATGAAAACATTTTTTCCATTTTTAGTATTATTTTCCTTAACTTGAATTTGTTTTTTTTTCACTTTATTGCGGATATATTCCCTATTTTAGACTTATTATTCTAAATTTTGTGCTTATTTCACGATATTTTCAAAATGTTTATCATAAACCAATATCAATATTCATAGAATGAGCCCAGTTGTCTGTAAATGGGGGAATATTGTGAGCATTTTTATGTATCTTTTAACAAGTGTGTTTTATTCAACGTAAAAAAATAAATAGGTGTAGAAGAAATATAGCAGCGCTTGATGGAATGATCACTGAATAGTTTAAAACTTACAAATTGAAAGAAATCCATAAAGAAAAACAAGTATTTACTTAATCTAAGTCCAATCATATAATGCTCTCAATTATATTTCAAATATTATTTTAGGATTAATTTTGTTCTTTAACTTTTTCATAAATCAATAAAAACATATCCTAAAATAAGGTAAACTGTGTCAATGGGGGCTACGGGGATGAATAAAGTATCTATCTATCTATCTATGGTGTCATATTATTATTCCCTTTGTTGGAGCCTAAAAAAAAAAAAGAGTAATTTTAAAATAAAATAAAAATAAATTCTTAGTAGACCATTCGACTTACGTAAAATGGTAGATTCAAATATTTCTTTCAGGATGTCGAAAAATATCCGGACATTGCTGTAAGTTAGATTTTGTATTGTGTGCAACTTTTTCCGAGTAGAGGACAGTACTGCCGCTACCGGCGTGTGGCGCTGTGAGAGGTCACCCAGCATACACCCCGAAGAAGAAATCCGCATACGTTCGATATGGTTGGTGTAAAGTCTAAAGAAGAGGCGAGCCGTTTCTTTTGAAATGCAAGTGGAATAAGAAAGCTTGATGCGGTTGAGAAACGTTTTTTTCGGCCACTATTTACCATGGAGGAGGAAGCTCATCTTCCAAATTTATTTATCTTTATAGAGCATATTATCTTATGAAATTTTTATTTTTTAGTACAAAACAATACAGGTTACTTATATAAACCTTAAACGTACTATATAAACCTTAAACATACAGCATATGTATATATATATATACATATACATTTAGAAGAAATACATGAAGCATATAGCACTGAAGCGACCTACGAACAAATTCAATTTAGGAACGATCGTCCGGAACCTATCTTGTTAGTAAGTAGGGCAACGTCTGTATTCCAAATAAATAAAATATAATATATTATATGAAACAAGGTCATTACATTTGTTTTGGAAGATCTTTAAACTATGAGACAAAAAAAAACTCAAAGTGGTTTCATTTAAAGCTACAGTGTATTATTTAAAGCCTCCTAGAGGTAACAAAAAGAAAATATTGATTCAAATAATAAGAAAAAATACATGAACAATCCTATAAGTGTCCATTTTTTAAAAATACTTGCAGGTCAAGAAATGTGCATTTATCTTACATAACATGAGACTCACCTAGAGAGAGCTGACATATTTGTCGGGCATCTTGCTTCTAAGGCTAGGCAACTATTTGGAGTCAGGGGCCACATTGAGTTAAAAAATGTACCATGAGGCTGATCTTGCAGACCTATGCAATTTTGTTATTTATGTGAAAGTATACATGCAGAAATCTACATGTAATATATATTTATATTTGTTTTGGAATAGAATCGTTTCATAGTAAAGCAAAATAATATACTCGGTACTTCATTTGATATTTAGTTTCGTAGTATTTTTGTAGTTTTTCCGCAGACTGCTTTTTGTAGTAGTTCAGTGGTATTTTTGTTGTTCTGTGGTTTTATTTTGTAGTATTTTTTTCTTCAGTAGAATTTTAGTTGTATGTTCATGGTGTTTTATTAATATTGCCTTTGTATGTCCATGGTAGATTTTTTTATTGTATATCCGTAATATTTTGTAGTATTTTTGTAGCACTGCAGTAGTTTTATTTTCGTAGTATTTTGTTGGATATCTGTAGTATTTATGTAGTATTTCTGTATTTTTGGGAGTTTCTGCAAATCCTTAAAAGGATTTATTCATTATTCTAAAAATAAGCTCTTAATTGGCATTAAAATGTGTTAAATCCGATTTTTAACAGTCTTAAAAATGTGAACTCATCAATAAGATTTGTATTTGTCGGAACTAAAAAGATTTAGTAACATTTATCAATTGTGTTTTTAAAAATAATTCACCGATTTACTTTCGTGACAACATCGCGTTACCACAAGATTGGAACTATCAAAGCGGTGATGTGGTTTCAGTTGGGCCTTTCAGAGCGGATGCAGATCTTAGGTCTACCCACAATACACATCACAAATTTGGACTGAGATGTTTAATTTGGAAAATCCCTGGAAAGTGTACATTTAATGGGAAATGACTGTCCAATGAACATGTTACGCCAAGTTTAATGGCTGTGCCAGGTAAGTTGTACAAGCCACGATGTATTGTGTCCAAGAAATATATGTGTTAGTGTTTTGTTTGTTTAAATTGTGTTTTTTGGTCAATGTGGTCTCAAAAGGCATTAAAAAGTCTTTAAAAGTTATGATTTTAACTTGCCTTAAACTGTAGGAACCCTCATTGTAGTATTATTGTAGTTTTATTTTGTATTATTTTTGTAGTACTTTCATAGTACAATTTTTGTTGTGTTAACTGTCATCTTATTTTGCAGTATACTTCCGTAGTCGTATTTTTGTTGTATTTCTTGAGTATAATAGTCGTGTTTTTTTCAGTATTACTGCAGTGGTATTTTTGTAAAAGTTTTATAGTATTTCCAAAACAATATTTTTGCTGTATTTCTTTTGTAATTTTACTATAGTTGTAGTACTTAGTATTTCTGGGGGTAATATTTATGTAGTAGTATTTTTGTATTGCAGTATTCCTGCAGTAGTAATTTGTAGTATTTCTATCGTATTCTTTCATTTCAGAATAAACCAAAATAATATATGAGGTCCCTGTTTTTAAGCACCACATTTGTAGTCAAGTTTTGTAGTTATTTTGCAGTATTTTGTTTGTATTTCTGTAGTAGTTTTTTCGTTTTATACACATAAAAGGACAATAGGGATAAAGTTGGCATCAAAAAAAAAGAGAAAAAAAATACTTTTGATCAGTAGTAATTTATTACAATAGTTATGATCTTTTGACCAAAAACATTGTGAAAAGCTTGGCATAAAAATGGGTCACTTTGAGCCGCCATAGTTTGTATTCTTCTTTGACTGCTAAATAAAGTGACACCTAGTGGTAAAATATTACACATTGTCCCTTTAAATAAAAAAACAAAACAAAAAAATAAACCCGGACTCACACAGGTGTAATTTCTCGTGTGGTGCCTGGCAGGAGGCAGCCAGCAGGTCAATATAAGCAAAGGTCACGCCCCGTCTTGCCAATCTCCCACCACAAGTAAATGCAGCGCACGCCCAGCCATCGTTAAGACACGGGCTCCCTCGCTGTAAAGTGGTGGGGGGCCCCTGGCGGCGTCGGGGCCCACGCTGTGTTAAGCCGTCACCTGTTCAGATGACTTTTCTAATTAGAGATGATTTTCTTGCAGAGTAACTGGGATTTGTAGTTTAGCTCTCTAGCTCTGACTTCTAACACAATAGATCAGGGGTGAGCAAACTTTTTGAGTCACGGGCCACCAAAAAAATTTGCGTCAGGGGCCCGGGCATAAACACCTATCTCAATTTCTCATTTGCATTTATGAATGAATATAAATGAAGGCACTTACACGTTCTATTTCTTCTCATATTTGTTTTAAATAGATTTGTTTTATCATATTGGTTTTGAAACGCCCAGAATTAAAGCAAAATAATATATTAAACACTATCTATGTATCTACCCGGGTCATATCCCTCGAGAGGGGTGATCGACAGCAAGACAAACATACACGAAAACAAAGAAAAGAAGAAAGGAAAAAGTAGCAAAAAACACAAAAACATTTGACCATGAACAACCCAAATTCCCAAACACCCAAACAAGTTGAGCACCTCGGCACCCAAGTTGGTCATGCTTTCGTCCCCCCAGATGAAGCGGCCATGTCACCCGGGTGTGGGTGACACAAGACACTCTTCTGTTCAACAGCAGGGCCCGACAGCTTTTACTGGTTTACCCCTGCCGCATCATACGGGTGCCCTGCCCAACCCTTTGAACGCGTCCAAACATCCCACTATCCTTTTATAACACCTCTCCACTTATTCCTATCACCAACAAGAGCTCTAGCTTCCACTAAATTTAGACCTCTTTCCTCCAGTGCACTCATAACACCATCCATCCACGTCAATCGTTTCAATCTTTTGGTCACCTAATGATCCAATTACGATTCAGGGGGTACGACTCCAATTGGTGAGGAAAAAACATCGTATTCCACATCGTAACATGAATACACTGTAAAGTTGTGACGCCATAACCCAGGGTCGCAATGCATTTTGACAACCAAAATTTGATCGCTAATGATTCGATTCCGATTTGTTTACTTCAGAACTGCAATTCATTTAAAAATCAGAGATTGTTCCTGCCCTAGTGCTAAATAGTTAAAAGGTTTTAACAAAGTTCTACAAAACTCCTGACAAAATATAACATAAGAAGAGAGAGATCGTGATAATTTGGTAACACTGAATCAGTGGCCATCTTTTATTCCCTACTATGGCACGACAATCTTTGGTTACCAAATGATTCAATTACGATTCATGGGGTATGATTCCAATTGGTGAAGAAAAAACAATGTATTCCACATCGAAACATCAAAGTATCGTAAGGCTCTGACCTCACCTGGGGTCTACTGTATTTGAATAATCAGAATTTGAACGTTAATGATTTGATTCCGATTCAATCATGTCAGAATCGCGATTCATATGAGAAGAATCAGGGATGTTTCCCTACCCTAATACTGAATAATGAAAACATTTTCTCCTAAAGTCTACAAAATTCCCGACAAAAAATGACATACGAATCGATCGATTGTGACGATCGGTAAAAAGGAATACGCCGCCATGTTTTAATTTTCACTTCGTCACACTAATCTTTGGTTACCTCACGATCTGATTACGATTTAGGGGTTACGATTCCAATTGGGGGTAAATGCTGTAACGAGGGTCTAAAAAATATTGTATTCCAAATGTAACTTGAAAACATCATGAGTTTTTAGCGCCAAAACCTCGGGTCTGTCAGGACCAGAACGGAAACAGGACCCAATTGCGTTACGTTTCTCACAAGTTTTATTAAAGGAAAGAGGAAGGGCTGCGCCCACAATCAGGAGCTCGCTGGGCGTGGGAAGCAAGTTGCTCTGAACGTGGAAGTGGAACATCCGTGGCGAGCGATGGTGTCGGGAACGGAAAAACGGGTCAGTAGGAGAGTAAAAACGTGATCAGGGTTGTAAGCGAGTCGTAAGCCACGAAAAGAGAGTAGACGTGGTCGGGGACAAAAAGGGGTCGAAAGCCGGGACGGGAGAGTAGACGTGGTCAGGATCAAAAACGGGTCGTAGCCGGGGGACAGACAGGAGCAAAAAACTGGCCAGGTGGGAGTCAGAATCAAAAAAGGCTTGCCTAGTGTTCACTGAGGTTCGCAGACGGACTGACAACAGGTGACAGAAAGGAGCGGGTTTGAATAGGGACAGGGAGCCAATCAGAGTCCAGGGCAGTTGGCGCCAAAGGAGCGGGCACAGTTGCATCACATCAGTAATCATAACAGGGGTCTGCTGTATTTCAACAATGGAAGTCTGATCGTTTATGAATCGATTCAGATTCGTTCACAACCAAATTTCCTATTCACCTAGGAATCTTCGATTTCTTCTTCCCTAGTGCTGAATAGTGGAAAAGTTTTATCCCGGGTTCTAAAACATTCCAGACAAAAGATGACATAAGCATAGAGAGATGGCGATAATCGGCAAAACGGAATCAGCGCCCATCTTTTATTTCCCACCCTGTCAAGCCGTTGTGTGGGATTTGCTGTTACGAGAGAAATCGTGGAGCTCAAGAGCCGCCGCTGACCGCGAATTAATCAGTTCAGGTTTCGTCGGCGGCGAACATAAAATGTCAGCCGTCGGCACTCGACTCCCGTCGCCGATTTCTTTGAGCCCGACATGACAATAATCCCGATGAAGGTCAAAGTTGGGCAGCTAGCCAAGAAATTCCACATGAGAGGCGGCTCACGACAACGCCCGCTCTAAATTACGGCATTAGGATATCGATCTGAGAAAAAAAATGGCTACCGCCGGCGATCGCTTTTAGACAAGGTGATTTTATCCTCCTTTTTCCCGTATTATTATTTGTTGTCCCGGAGTTATTGGAGCGTCGCGGCGAGTGACAGCTAGAATTTGTGCAATAAAGCGCTGCGGTTAGGCTAGCCGGTGAGGCGCGGGAAAAAAATAGCCGAGAGCCGCAATCCCTGCCGGCCTCGCTGCTGACCTAAATAAAGAAAGATATCGGGCGAGTTGATCGATACCTTCATACAAACACTTGCGCGTCATTTGTAAAGTGCTGGGTGATAACCCCACTCTAAAAAATAGAAACAAACGATAATAAATGACTAATAATATAGCTCGAGATGAGTGGTATGGGGGTGCGCTATTTTGTTCAGAATACTCTATTACAGAGGTCTCCGACCTTAGAGAGTGACTATTTGTTGCGAATTAGCTCAAAAGGATACCATTTTAAAATGCATTCACATCTTATTACTATGTTATTACCTGGTTGTCATTATTAATAGGTTCTGTCAACCACTAAGCAACACGCCAGTTACAAATCACATTTCCTAGAACATCCTAATGATACCTGATATATTTTCAGAACCCGTCTCAGGGGGCTACCTGGTGCCCGCGGGCACTATGTTGGAGACCCCTGCTCTATGATTAAAAAAAAATGTAAAAAAATGTTTAAAAAAACTTTTTAGGATTAAATTTATTGATTTTACATATTATCACATTTGTAGATTTTTTTATTTTCCCGTAAAATATAGATTTCATTAAAACCAGATTTTAATACAATATTCAATACCCAATAATATTTTGCTAATTGAATAATGATTCTTTAAAGAAACACACTTTAAATGAGAAAAAATATGATTTATTTGCTATTTTTAAGTACTATTTTTTGTTTTGATCTGTTTTCATTTTTTTGTTTTTTGTTTTTTGTTTTTATAAAAACACAAAAAACATGACCTAAATTAAAATCTATGTATCAATCTATATTTCAAATATCAAATTTCTTAATTTCATTGTGTTGTTTTAAAACGATCTCCAGGTTCAAAAAAATCCCCTTTCAACTATTATTTTCTTACACTTACTATGGGGAATTTATTGTTTTTGTGGTAAAATGTGAAATTATTGATTAAAATGCTTTCTTAGTTTGCTATATTCTTAGTTGTATTTATTTATTTTGAATCAAAATTTACTCAAAAATATTTTGAATCAAGATTTATTCAAAAACATTTTTTATCAAATTATTCTTCATTAAATACACCCCCAAAAACTGAAATGTACTTAAAAATGCAAAATTTACGTAATTTGCGCATGTTTATGTTCAAACACTCTCGTATTTCTAAAATCCAAACATAAAAAAAATATTTTTGCTCCGGCAAAAATGTAAAATATTCAGTTTTAGAAATGTTTTATTTTACTATATTGTAAAAATATTTTCTAGGTAAAATATCTTATATTTTGAATATTATTTTCTCGTTTTTTCTATTATTCCTCTACTGTTTTCATGGTCAATATTAATTGAAAAATTAAATAAATATATCTAAATGAAACAAAAAACGTTTTCTCATTAATTTCTGAAAATGGATCAAGATTTAGGCAACCCAATTCATATTTCTAAGCTATCTAACTTTCTCCCTTGGCAATTGTGTCATGTTTTTGCAGTTCAATCGAAAGAAACAATTTAATTTATCAGTACATAAAAGTAAAGTAAACTGAGGACATCACAGATATAATTATCAGCTGAAAAAGGGCGATATGTTTTGCTTCCTGTTCCTATTTATCTTTAGTTACGATTCCTTCCTTCTGTTGTTATTTTTAATTTGACAACTCTTTGGGAATAAAGGAATCAATACAAACGGCATTAAAGACGAGCACCTTCATAAATCACAGCTCGCTGCTCATATTGCTTTTCTTACCAGCTCGAGCGCAGAGTCTTCACTTGGTTAATCGGAGCCGAAAATCATTTTTCCGACGATAAGGAAATAATTCGGCTAATTAAAATGAAAAGCTCGGGAGAAGTGGTTTCTCAGGTGTTGGAAATGAGTGGATCCCGATTGGAAATCTGTAGCATGAAAGTCTGGCGTATAGTTCAAGGCAATCGAGGAAATTGCACGTTGCACGTTTACGGCCGATTAAGTCATTAGCGTCTCGGGCGGGGGGCGCTCAAACACACTTAGGCAATTGCAATCAATTTCTCACCTTTTCAAGCAAACTTCTGAAGAGGAATTTTGCTTTTGTCTTTCTATGTGTGGAGTTTATGGACTATTGGAGTAATAACAACCCCTTGAGAACCCCTAGCGTTATACAAATATCCACTAAGTAGCTACCGCCTATTTTTAACATGTGCTGAGCCCCCGCTTGCAGCAATAATCTCCCAGGGATAATGGATCGAGGCCAAAAAGAGTGCAGTTCTTTTTAGGCAGGCCACAGTGGCCACTTCAGCAGCCCAACCTTACTCAAAAATTGCTGTGGCATACTTTGCTCTCAGGGGATAATGGATCAAGGCCAACACAATACATTGCATTTTAGGCGGGCAACAATGGCATTCTTCGGCGACCATTACAAAAGAAAAGCGCACCGGTTGCCCTTGCTCTTAGTCACAGTCCACCGGGAATAATGGATTGAGGCCAAAAGAGTGCAGTTCATTACAGTGGGCCACAATGGTGGGGAGCGTCGGGGAGAAGGCAAGAGTGGTGCTGCTGGTCCGGCCTACTGCTACGACTAAGCCAATAATTCTCATAAGTCACCGCTGTCGACCTCCTATCCTGCCAACACCAGGTCCAATAGTCCGTGAAAGGAATGGCCTGGAGCTACAACCCGCGGGAAACCACTGACTTCAGCACTGTTTTATTTTAAGCATTTATCTATCTATCTATCTATCTATCTATCTATCTATCTATCTATCTATCTATCTATATATATACATATATATATATATATATATACTGGACTGTCTCAGAAAATTAGAATATTGTGATAAAGTTCTTTATTTTCTGTAATGCAATTAAAAAAACAAAAATGTCATACATTCTGGATTCATTACACATCAACTGAACTATTTCAGGCCTTTTATTATCTTAATATTGATGAATTTGGCCTACAGCTTAAGAAAACTCAAAAAGCCTATCTCAAAATATTAGAATATCATGAAAAAGTATACAAGTAGGCTATTCAACTAATCACCTGAATCATCTAATTAACTCGAAACACCTTGCGAGGTTTCCTGATCCTTAAAAACACTCAGCTTGGTTCAGTAAACTAAATCACAAGTATGGGGAAGACTGCTGATCTGACTGCTGTCCAGAGGACCATCATTGATACCCTCCATCAGGAGGGTAAGACACAAAAATAAATTTCTCAAAGAGCAGGCTGTTCACAGAGTGCAGTTTCAAAGCATATCCACAAAAAGTCTGTTGGAAGGGAAAAATGTGGCCGGAAACGCTGCACAACCAAGAGAGATGACCGCAGCCTTAACAAAATTGTGAAGAAGAGCCGCTTCCAGAATTTGGGGGAGCTTCAAAGACATTGGGCTGAAGCTGGAGTCCAGGTATCAAAAGCCACAGTTCACAGACGTGTCCGGGAAATGGGCTACAATAGCCGTATTCCCATGGTCAAGCCACTTCTGAACTCAAGACAACGGAAGAAGCGTCTGACTTAGGCTATGGAGAAGAAGCACTGGACAGTTGCAGAGTGGTCCAAAGTCCTCTTTTCAGACGAAAGCAAGTTTTGCATTTCATTTGGAAGTCAAGGCGCCAGAGTCTGGAGAAAGGCTGGAGAGGAGCAAAATCCAAGTTGCTTGAAATCCAGCGTGAAGTTCCCACAGTCAGCAATGGTTTGGGGAGCCATGTCAGCTGCTGGTGTTGGTCCACTGTGTTTTATCAAGTCCAGAGTAAATGCAACTGTGTACCAAGAGATTTTTGAGCACTAGATGCTTCCATCTGCTGAAAAGCTCTATGGAGATGAGGATTTCATTTTCCAGCATGATCTGGCACCTGCCCACAGTGCCAAAACCACCAGTAACTGGTGCACTGACCATGGCATCACTGTCCTTGATTGGCCTGCTAATTCCCCTGACCTGAACCCCATCGAGAATTTGTGGGGTATAGTTAAGAAGAAGATGAAAGACACCAGACCTACAAATGCAAATGACCTGAAGGCCGCTATCGAAGCATCCTGGGCATCAATAACACCTCAGCAATGCCACAGGCTGATTGCCTCCATGCCACGCCGGATTGATGCAGTAATCCGTGCAAAAGGATTCCCAACCAAGTACTGAGTGCATCAATGGACATTTTCAAATGTTTGATTTAGTTTTGCTGTGATAAAATTATTTTTTTACTTGGTCTGAGGAAGTATTCTAATATTTTGAGATAGGATTTTTGAGTTTTCTTAAGCTGTAGGCCAAAATCAGCAATATTCAAATAATAAAAGGCTTGAAATAGTTCAGTTGATGTGTAATGAATCCAGAATGTATGACATTTTTGTTTTTTTAATTGCATTACAGAAAATAAAGAACTTTATCACAATATTCTAATTTTCTGAGACAGTCCAGTATATATATATATATATATATATATATATATATATATACATATATGAACGTGATCATCAGAGTATCCTGGGCACAGGATTGTCATGGCGTTGACGGGAGCCAGCTTTCGTAATCTGACACATCTTGATCACGGCACAGAGCCGATCAGTCTGCCACTCGAGGGGATTAAAAGCAGCAGGTTGGGGGCTAACCAGGGTCAAATATGAAATTTCTCAAAAGTGACAGATGACAGCACAAACAATTAAGTGTCACTCCTCTGACCCAAGGGCCACAATTTCAGACCCTGAGCCTCCTCGTGCCTTCGTCATTCTTCTGACAGCGGATCGGGAGGGAAGTGAGATGCGCTTTCCCTGTTTCGCTTGCTGTTCATTGTTTAACCGTTAGGTTTAAAAATGTACAGCACTTTGGAAACACAGGCCACGTTAATTGTCTTATAAAAACATAAACATGAAGTAAACATCAAACTATTGGGGCTATTTATACATCATGTGCCAGGACTTACATACCGTGAAACAAAACCGAACAAACTTTCACATAAGATGTTCTTCTTTCAAGTCAAAAAACTACAAATGAGATTGCATAGGATGCCAGTTCATTATTTTGACTAATATATCACACGGTTGTTCATTGTTATGGCTCCAATACATTGTTTACATTATTGTTACCATAAGCCAATCGTGTTACTGTTCTTTGATTTCCTAGGAGATTTGATGAAACAAATGAGGGATTTGCCATCATGAGGGTTTTTTTGGAACAGACCTCTCCTGTTCTCCTTGCAAGTTCAAAATCCGTTGATGTCTTCCCTCCCTATTTTGAGTGTCTAACTAACTATAAATGTATCACTCGGGCGGGATTCGTGAGAGAATGGCTTGGCATCATGGCAAAGGTCTCTCATGCTCCTCTAACCCAGTTTAAAATATATTTAATCGTCCAATCAGATGAATAGAAAGACCAATACTGGTGTCCATCATATTGCAAATATCAGTGCCGTTAATCGGTCAGCCTGATAAACGATCGACTTCTAACTAGTACACTAAAGTTTTATTTTAATATACTATTCCAGCCCGTAAACTGGATAAGACAAATTTTCAGACTCGTTTAGTATGAAATTGGAAAAATTAGCCTGACAGAAGGTAGTCAGCCACTAAAACATGAGATGAGTTGATAGATTTCAAAATTAGGCCCTGCACCACCAACATTTGGTGTAGATTTGATTTGTTGTAAAATGAAAAATTAAAATAAATGTAAACAAATCTATGAAGAGAGATGGTTTTGTGTACAACAAAAGTTGGAAAAAATTTGCATAATGTTAGAAAAATTCGACAGGAAATAGCCATGCATTAAAACACAAGGTAAGTCACTACATTTCAAAATAAAGCCGTTTTAGAAGATGACCACTAAGCTTGAGTGAAAATTTCCAAAGTAAAAAAGAAAAAAAAACACAATGCTAAATAGGGAAAAAACAGATAACATTAAAATCGAATTAAATCGGAATTTTCTATTTGCATTATAAGAGTTTACAATCTTGGAATTTTTGATAAAAATTTAGTCTTTCAAGGAATGAATAATTCGGATTTTGTGAAAAATATCCATGACCACAATTCCCTCAACGTTAGCACTAATCATACGCGCACAATTCGTTGTAATTGTTAGCACGTAGCGTCGTGCGACTATTACTCAGCGCCGGTGAAAGCTACGCTAACGTTAGCTTATTTTCATACAAATGGTTTCTTGGCGCTATGGCGCCTTATCTTAAATAAAATACATTCGTTTACAGAGAGAAGAAATGGGTCGCCTCATTTGCATAATGGTATGCATTATCTAATCTACTCCGATACAGTATGAGGTAAAGTACTTGCGCTTAATCATTGAGCCGCGTGTGTAAAAACAGGAAGTACGTGGCGTTGATGCCTTTGGGGAAAAAGGATTAAGGCAATTAGTTTACACTTGTGAAGAATTATGCGAAAGAATGTGAGCACGTAAAACACGATTAATGTTCGTGTTTAAACTCTGCGTTGGTAGGTAATCATGCTGTGGCGACCTCTAGTGGGACAAACTGGACGTAACCTAAAGAACAATAGCTGTGCATAGCAAAGGCTTCTTTATCTGTAATTGTTTAACATCCGTGTTGTAAGTGAAACAAGTGTAGTTGAGCAGTTCTGTTTATCTTTTTATTACAGAATATTCCGGGCACAAATGGAGTACAGAGCGAAGCTATTTGATACGCAGGTGCGCAGTCTAAATGGCTGGCAATGATATTTATACTAGTAGGGCGGGCTGAGACAAAAATTGGGGGGAAAAATAATGCATTATTGCAGGGGTGACCAAACTACGGCCCGCAAGCCACATGCAGCTCATTAAAATTTTGCATCCGGCTTGCCAATCAAAATGGCCACAATTTATTGACAATATATTACAGTAAATGACATTATATTAATAAAAACTTTTTTGGTGCCAACTTAGTTCCAAGTGTCTCTTTGTGTGTCTCCAACAAAAAAATACTAGATCAGAAATACTACAAAAATCCTACAAAACTAAATATTAAATATAGTGCTTGAAAACAGGGACGTAATATATTATTTTGCTTTCATTTTGTACGGAAAACTACTACCATAGAAATACTATAAAAATACGACTCCAGTAATTTTACAAAAATACGAAAGAAATGTGAAAAAATTCTACTATAAGAATATTACAAAAATATGAGAGACATACAAAAAATACTATAAAAAATGGAAATAATTAAGAAATACTTCCTCATAAATACCACACAAGTAATACTATAATGCAAAAATACTACTGCAGAAAAATTAAAGCAGAAATACTATAAAAATACTAATGCATGAATATTATGACAGCCGACTACAACAATTCTCCTGTTGAAATACGACCAAACTACTACTATTACAAAAATATACCAAAAATAAAACTTTACATTTGACTACAAAAATCAGACTGCAGCTATACCAGAAAAACACTCCATAATGCAACTACAACTACCCTATCCAAATTAAGTATGAAATTGAGTCTTTAAAACATGGACCCATTATATTACTGTGCTATCATTGAGAGTCTTTCAAAACCAATTAGAACAAAGAAATATATTTAAAAACAAATATAAAGAAATATAACATGTAGATGGCAGCACGGCGGGGCAGTGGTTAGCGCGTGTGCGGCACAGTTCTGAGGTCGTAGGAACCTCCTGCGTGGGTTCAAATCCAGCTCCTGGCCTTACTGTGCGGAGTTTGTATGTTCTCCCTGTGCTTGCGTGGGCACTCCGGTTTCCTCCCACATTCCATAGACATGCATTTCAGGTGAATTGGCCGGTCCAAATTGTCCCTTGGTGTGACTGAGCGAGTGAGTTGTCTGTCCCCGTGTGCCCTGCGATTGGCTGGCAACCAGTTCAGGGTGTCCCCTGCCCACTGCCCGATGATTGCTGGGATGGGCTCCAGCACCCCCGCGACCCTACTGAGGATAAGCGGTGCAGATAATGAGATGAGATGAGATAACATGTAGATGTCTGCATGTTTATTTATTCCTAAATGAAAAATGTTGATAGTTCTCTAGGATTGGGCCATTGCCCAACATTTAAACACACCTAAGTGGCTACAATGGCAGATTTTACGATCCAACTATCTTAACATTTTTGGGAGTTCGCCATCTTGCGTTTGATCGAATATCGCTTTCTTCAGGGTACGTAAGCGTTTTTAAAAACCACGTAAGATATCAAACTTTCACCTTTCTTGTACGAAATCTGCAAATTACTTAATGACATCAACTCCAAATCTGAGTACCGTGTTTTATTGGATTATACATTAGTCTGGATTGTATATCGCAGCAGCCAAAAAATGCATAATTAAGAAGGAAAAACCTGTTAAGGATTCAAGTCATGTTTTTTGTATAGGAGTCTGAAAGGGCTGCACAGGCCACATATTAATGGAAACCACAGACTATTATTACAGCATCCCCTGATCTAAAACCCACACGACGGCAAGGAAAAACTCAAAAAGCTTAATAGGAGGAAAATGAAGAAACCTTGAGAAGGGACCGTACATGTGGTAATCCCCCTTCCAGGATGACCAGGCTACAATGGATGTTGCAATAACAAAAAATACACAGATACTGTCAACATAAAATATAGGTTATCATTTGCTATAGAATAGAAGTGTGATTTAAGCTTAGATTTAAACATTTCCACTGAGGTTGCAGATCGAACCTCAAGGGGATTAGCATTCCACAGCACCGGGGCCTGAATGGAGAACACTTTCGAACCTGCAGATTTCTTTTTGGCTCTTGGGATCACCAGTAGACCAGTATTTTCAGAGCAAAGTGCCAAAAAAATTGTAATTTAGACTCAGACCAAATGTAAAAGTTCCTTGCGACTATAGGTATTATTTCCCAAGCATGTGTCCAGAAAAAAAGCAAAATAGACAAGAGAACAGTAATACATTAAACACAGTAATACAGCAAATAGAAAATTAGCTGAAAAGCTGTGAGCCGCTCCGTCCATGCGCGCCGCCATCATCATCAAAGAAGTAACATCGAAGTATGAATCGTACCTCAGGCCAAACAATACAAAATAACTGCAACTTATAGTCCAGAAAATACGGTGAATTTCATTAGTTTGATATTCAGAGTTAAGTTTTTGAAATTGAACCATATGTCTTTACCTAGCACCAAAATTGCCGCGTTCCCAGCTGAATAAAAAAGTGGCAGTATTTATTTCCCTTATAATGAAAAGTGGATTATCGCGAATCAGGAGGAAAGCATCGCCAGCTGTCTTGGAAAAATGAGGCCAAGATGGGCAATGTCGATTTTTTTTTTTATCCTTAATGTGAAAAGTAATGATGAATTAGTTCATGTACTTACCGCACTGCATCACATGGTAAAATAAAGTACTCAATGCTGTGAAGCAGGTGGTAAATTCTTTCAATATTTATTCAATGACCTCAGTATGAAAATGATTGGTTAATTAGGGTTAGCAAGTTAAGTTCTTTGAAAACCTTCATTTTAAAGAAACAGATATCTAACATACAGAAGCTCCCCTACTTACAAACATTCGAGTTATGAAAACACACACACACATACAAGTTACTTATACAAGCCTTACTTATACAAGTCCGGCCCAGGGGAAAAGTACGGCGCGCGATCATACTTTAAATGGCCCGCGGCCTCTTACAAGCTTTCGGTGAAAATTTTAACCCACCCCATTTACAACATTGCGATTGTAAATAAAAAAAGAAAAGTTGACTGTGAGGACCTTTGCTTCTAGGACAAGTGGAAATCGAAATCCAAAACAACTGCGTCTGCCTAATTTGCCAAGAAAGTCTGGCTGTTTTTAAAGAATATGATATATAAAGGTACTGCCGGACGAAACATGATAACTGGAAACTACCGCTGTGAAAATGTGAAGCGACTGGAAGCTGTTTTAACGGCACAGCAGCGCTTTTCCACGAGACCTTGCGAGTCAAATGAAAAAGCTACAAAGGGGAGCTACGAGGTAGTGACACTGATTACCCAGTACTGCAAACCTTTCATGAAAGGTTGGATTTATCAAGGAATGCCAAACTGAATAATGAAGTTATATACTATTTTATTCCACTTATACTCAAAATACTTGTCCTAAGTTTGACCTCAGCCTTGAGTGGAACTTTTTAGAAGGGTGTCATAAAATGCCTGTGCTTTGGAATGTGTTTTTGGGGTACAGTCTGTACAGATAACAATGACTTATCACCTCCCCTGGACTGTTGGGAGTAGGTGCCTGGCCCGTCCTATCACCCCTCCTTGCATCGACGACGGCGAACCAATCAGCCAACGGCTTGGTCATGGGGCGTGAACATTTCATCGCCATGTGTAACAAGAGTGGGCAACCCTGGAAGCCCCCGTCATCTCCTGCACACGATCGTAATATTGGCATGGCAGAAAAGATTTGTTTAACTCTTTGATTAGGCTAAATAAATTGATCTGTGGACTATACTCGTCGTTCGGCTGATTAAATTTCCCTGGCTTTTGAATATGCTCCGACTGTAAGGGATCAGACACGTGAAGTGTCTTCAGAGTCAGATTTCAGTTTAATAAATGCTGAAACCTTACAATCGTCAGTTTATCAAATTTGGCCCACCTTAAAAAAAAGTGAAACCCCTGATGTACACCGTATAACATTTTTTTCTACGGTAATAAAAAAAAGCAACTGCTACAAATAGCAAGAAACACCAGATTTACTGTGAGTGGGGGAAAAAACTAAGAATGGTGGTAAATGGTCTGCATTTATAGAGCACTATTCAAGTCACTGGAGACATCCCAAAGCGCTTTAAATTGTGCTTCACACATACCGATTCACACACACACTAACACACCAATAGTGACGTTAGCCATGCAGGGCACCTACCTGCTTATCGGGGGCATTAAGGATTCAGTGTCTTACCCATGCTGAAAATATTGTTGGTGTTGTTTTTTTGGTAAATAAAATATACTTGTTTACATAAATTATGATTGTTTTTTTCCTACATAGTCTGTCTTGCTGTGAGTAAATAGGTGCCGCCTAGTGTTTGTAAGGTTTATTATTGCTCAATAAGAGAAATCTCAATCATTATTAAAGGGAGTATTGGTATTTTTGTTACATTTCTGTGTTTTTTTGGCATACAGTTCTCAAACAGTACTATTAGAAATATATTGTTTATACTGTTAAAGTATAGTGTTAAGGTTAGCAATGTCAATTAATCAATTTATATACCGAAACCATATCCCCCTACTGGGGGTGGTTAGAGTACACACTCACATTCATCAGACATTAATTCCTCAACGCTCTTCCCAACCTGACACCGAACATTAAGCCCACAGCACAAAGAAGAGTGAGTTGCTGTGCCATGCAATCCTTCATAAGCAGAGGCCTGAAATCGTATACTGGTTTACCCCCTCCACATCATATGTGAAGATATCAGTCATTCTTAACTATCCTTCGCCATTCACATCTATCTCGAGGTTTTCAATGTACCGTAAATTCCGGACTATAAGCCGCTACTTTTTTCCCAAATTTTCAACCCTGCGGCTTATTCAGAGATGCGGCCAATTTATGTACATTTTTTAAAGGCCGCCAGCGGCGCTCGAGTATGAGAGGTAAGATTTAGACCGGTGGAATATATGCGCCGAGGAAGATCACATCTTATGAGCGTATACATACCCTCATCGTGCAAATTGCACAATATAAGGATCATGACGCAGCTTCCATGTTAAAAGCAAACGGGCATTTTGCTGGGGGGTATTGAAGTAAGAGTGTGTGGAACGACGTCATCGTGAGAAAGTTTCTTTCCGACATTGAGAAAGACAACTTAGAGGTCACTAATTCGCAGGTATGCAAGCGTCCTGTTAGTAGCGTGAGGCTACATCCCAAAGGCACGGTTTAGGATGAAAGTTATATTATTATTATTAAAGCTTTGAAAACTCTCTCGATGTACCGTCTTTCTTTGTAAATATGTGTAATATGTATTTGCAACTGTATATTTTTGTAATGTATTTATTTGAGACACTTATTCTGCACGAGCAAATTAAAAAAGAGGGGCGGAGCAAACGCGGGCTGATGGGAAAGTGGGGACCGGTAAAGTTGAGTTTTTGTGGACACGGCGGACAATAATGGATATATATTTTTCCCTCCCTTACCTTTGGAAATATACACTTTTTTATCTTGGATTACTATCAACGGGCACCCAGAATCTGCAGGTCTGCAACAAATTTTAAGTACCGGGATCATTTTACTTTCGTTTTGGCGGCTGTGATTTTGGACTGTGTGCTTCAATGAAGGACATTTAGTTTCAATTGCGGGACTTGAAGTTTGGCTTGGATTAATTTCGTGTTTATTTGATGTGGGGGCATGCGGCTTATATACAGGTGCGGCTTGTGTATGGACAAAATCGGTTTTCCCCTTAAAATGTGATGGGTGCGGCTTATAATCAGGTGCGCTCTATTGTCCGGAATTTACGGTAGTTGTTAAAAAAGGAAAGAAAATAGTGCCTAAAACCTTTGTGCTGTGTTTATTGTTATTATAAAGTAACTCAAGGGTGAAAGGTTCGATTATTCAATGATGATTTACCGGACAAAATATCGATACCACACTGTATTAACTTGGATCGAATCGATAACAAAATTCCCAGTATCGCCCACCTTTATCGCAAGGGCAGGGGACAACTATTTGATTTGATTTTTTTTTTTAAACGACATCTCGCAAACAGCGTCGCCTTGATTAAAGTTTAATTAAGGCTCACATTTGGCTGGCGGCCATCTACATGAGCAGATTTCCGGGGGCTTAACTCCTTCGCCGGCAAAATCCTCTTTTATTACTTTCAACCTGTTGGGAAAGATGCTGGCGCTCAGGGACCAATGTAGTGATGTAGACATGCAAACGGAACGGCTCTAGGCGCCGACTCTTTGAGGAGAACGACGGGGGCCGGCTTCCTTCAAGAATTTTTTTCCCGTTTTTTTCTCTTCTCTGAGAGTGCAATACATAGGAGGAAAAGAGTCCAAATCAAATGAGTCAAAGCAGGTAATGAAGCCAAATTCGGACTCAATTGAATGCTGTTTACACTTTTTATTGACATTTTTGACGTTTTCTGTTTCCAGCGGTCCTGCGTAATTTCTGTAGTGTTATCGATAAGACACTGAACTGAACCACCAAAGAACTGAGACCGCAGGGCATGTGTGATTGAAGCTCTAATTCCTTTTGACAACTGTGGGAAAAGATGCTAGCGCAAAAGAAACCTACAAACAAGTCTTGCGTGGCAGAGGTTCGTTGACAGACTGACAACCAGAGAGTGAGAACACTGAAATTAAATAGAAGGAAAGCCAATCTGTCAACAAGCCCCAGCTGGTGCTACACTGGTGGGCCAATTGGGCGCCATGGCAACCGTGACATTTCTCCTTTTTTAACCCCCAGGCATTTTTCTTATTTTTCTTGCACTTTCCTTAGTTTTTTTTTTTCTTCTTTTATTTTTTTCTCTTAGGATTTTACTTTTTTTTCTTGGTTTCCTTTTTTTTTTAATTTTGTTTCCTTTTTCCTAGATTTTTTTTCTTTTATCCTACTCATTTCTTTTTTTCTTATTTTCCTCCATTTTCTTTTATTTTTCTTCTGTTTCTTTTTTTTTCTCTATTTTTTTTTTTTCTGTGTCTATATATTTCTTTTTTTTAAATTTCCTTTTATCCAAGCTTTTTCCTTCTTTTTTTCAGTTTTTAATTTTCTCGTCTTTTGTATTTCCTACATGTTTATATTTTTTCTTCTTTTTTCTCATTTTTTGACTTTTTCCTCCTTTTGTTCCCCCCTGGATATTTACCTTTTTTGGTTTCTTTTTTCCTTCTATTTTATTTATTGTTTTTTCTTTCTCCTTTTCTTTTTCTTTTTTTTCTGTGTCTCTATTCTTTTCTTTTTTGTTTCTTTGTGTCGTAGCTTTTTTTTCTCTCTGTTTTTTTCCGTCTCATTTATTTCTTCCATGTTTACTTTTTCCTTCTTTTTATTAATATTTTCTTCTTTTGTTTTTCTCTTTCTTTTCCCTTCTTTTTTCTCTTCTTTTGTTTTTTTCCCCATTTTTAAATTATTCAGTGCTGTTTACATAATACTCTGTATTAATCGAGTTAAAGCAACACAAACAATCTCAAGAGCCGGTTGTCTTTTTCGTGAGCCAACGCGAAAGAACCATTTCTCCTAAAAGAGCCGGAAGCCCCATCACTAATACGTTGGCCTTGTTTGCTCGGGGAAGAATCCCCCTCCTCAAATCTCCGGAGAAACGCCACCCAACCCCTCCGTCGGCGCTCTTCGCTTCGATTTAATATCGCCGCCGGGCGCCGGCTCATTATTAATGATACTATTCATTAATTTCTTGTTGGGCTGATGTTATTTATTAAAATATTAAAGAAAGCTCCCGGGACACGATGGTATAATGAGGGATGTGTCCTGCTTGTGGCGGACCCCCGCCCCCTCCGCCATCACAATGGATGGATGGCGGGTGGAATTAGCCCACTCGGACGCTGCTAGCTTGCGCACCCTCATTAGTCGTCCTCCAGGGCTGAGTGACACCATAAATCTATTGTGCCCGTCCATATACAAATTTTTGCGCTCGGCCCCTTTAATGAGCCATTCGCATGCACAGGGAATTGACTAGTGTCCGTACCTCTTAACTGGACTCTATTTTTTAAGGAGGGGGTGTCTTAGTTCAGATTTAGGGCCTGGGTTAGCCCTTTTTGGTCTCATTAATAAGCCATTAAACTGGAAATTGAACTCGGTGGAAGCCAAAGAATGACGCTCGGGAGTGAATATTTTTACAGATTTCGATTTCACGGATTTCAAAATGTGGCAGTGTGGAACAGTTCTTTGGGGGATCGAGTTGTTGAGTGCCATTGCAGTTGAAATTTATTGGAAAAGTCATTTAAATTTGGGTTGCAAGAAAAAAATACTGCAGTAATCCATTATTTATTGAGGTTAATGGGGATTTGAACCCCCGCGATATGCCAAAATACAACAAAGTAGCCCCCACAGCAATGTTCCCTCTAATTTTCCACGGGTCTGAGCGTTCACACAAAGTCGGTGAGCAACGCTTGAAACAATACTGAGCAACCATAGTCCCAAGTGTGGCAAGATAATTCATTATCAAACATGTCCAAAACTTGACATCAAGTTACATTTTTCTGAGTTTCCGGCAATGCAAAATTGTTTTTCTCTTTTGAATGAATTGACTCATGTATTATTGCAAAGGTTGTACGGCCTACAAACGTCGTTTGTTCTTACAATTCTTTCACAAGATATCCATTTGTTTTAATTTCCTGATATATTGTGTCGCATAATATTAACATTTTTGGGGGCTTATTTAGTCGGTTGTAAGATACAGAACCGTACTTAATCACATTTTTTTAAGTCATTTTGTGCATAATTTTACATAATATTTGGTCATGTTGGGATTAAAGAAGCAAAAACAACCTGAAGAGCAGTTTAGGACCCGAAAGAGACGGTTTCTTTTAGTGAGCCGAGCCGAAGAAGCCGGTTCTCGACAAACTCTACTAACTTTACTCAACTTTGTTTTACTTCGACTCGACTTCAAAATACCGCATTTAGGACACAACGTCAGGGGAACCCGTGTATTTTTACCTTCATGCACTGTAACTTTGACTTCGCTTCTTAATTACTAATTTTAAGCCCTCATTTTTGTGCGCTGGCTAGACTTTCTTGTTCGCTGAGAATGTGCGAGCAGTGCGCAATTGCGCACGTGCGCAGCTTAGAGGGAACACTGCCCCACAGCATTTCTAATATGGAATTTTTCTGACCCCGGCTCGCAGCAATAGTCGTCTGGCGATAATGGATTGTGGCCGCAAGGGTGCTGTTCATTTTGGGCAGACAGAAGAGAAAAAAAGAGCTTCTACGCGAACACAAATTTTCTCTCTCGCCCCCCCACTCTCAGTAATAGTCGACTGGGGATACTGGATTGTGGGCAGATAGGTGCTGTTCATTTTAGGCAGAAAGAACATGAAAGAAAGAAATGCTACGCATGACAAAACATTGTTCTCTTGGCCCCTACTCCCATACAATACCCGAACGGGGATAGTGGAGCGTGAACATACAGCTTCTGTCATTTTAGGCAGAGGGAAGGGGGAAAAAAGACCCGCCACGCATGACACAAATATGCTCTCTTGGCCCCCACTCTCAGCAATAGACGACCAGGGGGAATAGATTAGGGGGAATGGATTGTCGCTAAACAGGTTCTGTTCATTTTAGGCTGTGATAACATGAAAAAAAGAAATGTTACACATGACCCAAATTTGTTCTCTTGGCCCCTACTCCCAAACAATTGTCGAACGGGGATAATAGAGCATGAATACACAGCTGCTGTCGTTTTAGTCAGAGAGAAGGGGGAAAAGAGCCTCCACACATGATACAAATGTGCTCTATTTGCCCCCACTCTCAGCAATAGTCGACCAGAAGTAATGGATTGTGGCCAAACGGGTGCTGTTTATTATGGCAGAAAGAGCCGGAAAAATAGCCACCAGACACAAATTTACTCTCTTGGCCCTCATTCTCAGCAATAGTCAACTGGGGATAATGGATCACAGGCGCACGGGTATTGTTCCTTTTAGGCAGAAAAACGAGCTGTCACGCATGACACAAATCTTCTCTCTTGGCCCACATTCTCAGCAATTGACAACTCGGGATAATGGATCAGGACCGCACGGGTGTTGTTTATTTTAGGCAGAAACAACAGAGAAAAGAACTAGCGTGCATGAAACAAATTTTGCTCTTAGTAGTACAAAATATCCCAAAACCTACTCAAGTCAATGTAATGGAGTAAATGTTACCTGTTTCTTCCCACTTTTGAGTTTGACTCAGCATTTTGGTGGACCAGGCATTACAAATAAAGTATGCTTCATTTGCAAATTAGGAATACAAAATACAGTTTTTGAAGCTTAATTACTTTCGGTGGCTCCTTGTTTTGTTTTTTTGTACTCAAAAGATCCCGCAGACACTTAAAGTCTGAAGCATGGCAGCCATAAAATAAATGGTTACGGGCAGAAATCCCAGAAAGACATCCATCATAATAATTAATCTGATCCAATTATCTAGCAAAGAGTGTAACAAATTGCGTGGCAAAATAAGAAATCTATCACGTCCACGTCAATGGAAAAAAACGCGCGAGAGTAAAGAAGAAAATAGAAAAAAAATCCGACGGGAAGCAGCTGTTGACGGCTGCAACATGATGAAGTCATTAGCAAAAGCGCTAGCTTTTGAAAATAATTAGCTTGCTTGTCATAATCCAATTGTACTTTCGTACGTTTGTGTGTCAAAGTGGCACTTTTAGGGTTCTTGCTTCTGGGTGGCAGGAAACTAGCGATATTGAGTTATAGGCGAGAAAGGAATACAAGTAACAGCGTTACATAATCGGCATATGAAAAATTTAATTGTGTTCCGTTCTAGTTACAGAAAAAAAGACATCATCACTTTTAAAGTATGATTTCTAAAAATAAGGATTACTTTGCAGGATTACAATTTTATTTAAAAGCATTTTATGTTGCACACTAGGGGACACTAATGAAGTCAGGCGTGAGTTAGTTTCAACTTTTTATTACTTTCCTTGCCCGCTATAGATTTGTTTACATTTGCCATGTCCGTTTAGGCCACTCTCTTTCGCTGCCGTCTCACTCATTCCAAACACGTAGCACAACCTCACCCCCCATTGCACTTCCGCTACACTAGGGGCAGTGTAAAGCTGTGTATCGCATAACATGATTCATTTGTATCCTCTTTGATAACAAAAATTAATAAAAGTAGATCTAATTATATCATACAATTCTGTTTTGTTTTGTTTTAAATATGTGCTCGAGAGGCGGCACTGGTGCGGAAGTTCAGGGTTCAGGTCCCGCTATCGCACCCTCTCCGTGTGGTGTTTGCATGTTCTCCCCGTGCTTGCGTGGGTTTCCTCCAGGCACTCCAGTTTCCTCCCACGTTCCAGAAACATACATGTCAGGTTAATTGGCTGGTCCAAATTGTCCCTAGGTATGAATGAGCGAGTGAGTTGTCTGTCTCTGTGTGCCCTGCGACTGGCTGGCAACCAGTTCAAGGTGTCCCCTGCCCACTGCCCCGAGATGATTAGGATAGGCTCCAGCACCCCCGCGACCCTACTGAGGATAAGCAGCGCAGATGGATGTATGTGCTCTCGAATTAATGATGTTGGTGATCTGTTTGAATGCGTTTTTATTGATTGGTTGTATGATTTCATTTTTCAGCATACGGTTTGACATGCTCAGTCAAAAATGTTAGGACATTAGAGGATTTCTTCTTCCGGTGGGTGCGCGGCAGAAAATAATTGAGAAGCACGAGAGAGAGAGAGAGAGAGAGAGAGAGAAAAAGAGACAGAGAGAGATTATTGTCCATCAACTGTGTAGGAACTTCTCTTGTAGAAAATCAGAAACTTTTATGTGCATCTTGTCTTTTATTATCATATTATCAATTTGATATTGGAGTAATTCAAAAGTAAATTAAAGTAATCAAGTTACATTACTACAATATCATGGTATTCGGATTATGTTACTGATTAAGTTATTCAACAGGTAATTAGTAACCGTATCGGATGCTTTTTCACTTAGGGCCAGGTAGGTTTTTAATTTTTTGGTGCCTTAATACATGGAATCAACATTTTAAAACTGCATTTCAGATTTTTTTGGGTGATATTAAAATTAAAAGATCCAACAGGGCTTGCTCTCAGCCAATCAGAATCTGAGGATGATGACAGCCCGTGGCTTCTGGTTGAGGTTGTTCATCTTTGTATCACATGTGATCCTCATGCTTGTACATTGGAACCTCTATTTCTGGGAGTAGCTTTGTAACCTGAAACATTTGCAGGTAAAGTGTTTTGTATCAAATTTTGTAAATATAATTTTGTATATATGAATAGAGACCCTTTTCTCCTGTCTTTTGCATAAAAAGGAAGAAATGTTTTGGCTATGATACCAGGAATAGTGCATAAGGAGTCACTGGTTGTTGTTTCAGCCGCCCTCTTAGCTCCACGCATGATACATGGATATGGTAACTATGATGGGCCTAGCCTAGCGCTCTCTGTAGGATCTATTAATTGGTTTGATGATCTGAAACCTTGGTGAGTGGCAAATATGCCCAAATACTGAATTCAGGAAGAGGGAAATACCTTCTCAGAGCTCTGTAAATGATGTCTCAGTCGGATGCGGAGATCAAAATTCACGCGTTTGTTACCTACCGTCTTGATTACTGTGATTCACTACTCTCCGGTCTCCCGAAGTCCAGAATCAAGAGTCTTCAGCTGGTACAAAATGCTGCAGCAAGGCTTTTAACTAGGACTATAAAGTCCGATCACATCTGGGCTGGATTTGGCTAACTTGCATTGGCTCCCTGTTAGCCTAAGATGTGATTTCAAGGTTCTCTTAATATTATAAAAAATCATACATGGACTTGCTCCCTTTGTTCTGAGAGCGCCGGTCTTCTGGTGATCCCAAGAGCCAAGAAGTGTTCCGCAGGTTCGAGAGCATTCTCCATCCGGGCACCAGTGCTGTGGAATGCTCTCCCCCCTGAGATCCGATCTGCAACCTCAGTGGAAATGTTTAAATCTAATCTTAAAACACATTTATAGCATTATAGCATATGAATAACCTATACTTTTCGTGGACAATATCTCTGTATCATTTGTGATTGCAACATCCTTTGCTGTCTGGTAATCCTGAAAGGGGGATGCTACAAGTGCAGTCCCTTCTCAAGGTTTCTTCATTTTCCTCATGTTGAAGTTTTTGGGTTTTTCCTTGCCCTCATGTTGGTTCCAGATCAAGGGAGGATGTAATAATAGTCTGAAAAATAGTCTGTGTAATAACCTGTGCAGCCCTTTGAGACTCTGTGTGATTAAGGGCTATACAAATAAAAATGACTTGACTTGACTTGACATATTAGAAAGTTGAAAATATTTTTATACCACAAGAGGTCGCTATACAACACACCCTGGGGCTTTAAAGACAAAGTCACTTCCTGTCGAATCTCAGCTCTTTGATGAACCAAAAATGTCCTCAGAGAATCCTTTTAACTCATAGCACCTGAAGTAACAGCAGAGACAAATTAAAAAAAAAAGAAAAGAAATGAAGAGACGGAGCTCTTAAGAAATCCTTCCGTGCTCCTTGTTGGTCCGCGCTATGAACAGAATTAATCAGCGTCTTCGCCTCCTCGGTCTTGGGGCCCGAGACCCAAGCGAGGCGGTAATAAGACAACGCCTTTGGGGACACGGGGCCCGAGTATAAATATCAGTGCCCACCCCCCACGCCTGCATGTAAATCACCTCCAGATTTATTTCTCTTTTAATTTATCCTGAAAAAAAAGATCAGTTGTGCTAATATCACACAGGCAGCATGAGGGGAGTCTTCTTGGCCGGGGTCTCAAACTCGCAGCCTGGGGGGCAATAGCAGCCTGCGTGATGATAGTTTAAGGTGCCCACCTTAACGCAAAAGTTTAAAGGGACAATGTGTATTATTAAGAATCTCCTGCTGGTAAAAAAAGTGAATTAAAAATTGTATTCATCTAAAAATAAGGAAAAAATACAGGAACTATTCTATAAACATAATTTTAGGAAAAATACTAGTAGGTGGAGAAATTTGGATTTGAAATAAAACGGCTCACTTGCAGGGCTATGACACATCTTGCTGCTACAGCTATGTCTAAAAACCTGTCTTTTCTTTCTTTTTTTCCCTTCTACTTTCCCTTTTCATTTTTCTTTTTTTCATTTCTTTTTCTTTTTTTATTTGTTTTTGCTTATTTGTCTTCTTCATTTGTTTTTTCTACTATTCCTTCTTATTTTTGCTTTTTGTCTATTTTTTCTTTTCATTTTTCTTTGTTTTCTTTTTCTTTTGTTCCCTTCACCTTTTTTCTATTTACCTTGTTTTTCCCTGTTTTTTTTTTTCCTTCTTTCCTTTTCATTTTTTTCTTGGTGTTTTTTCCTTCCACTCTTTTTCCTCAATATTCCTTATTTTCTTATTTCCAGAGTTGTGCGTCATTGGTGCCCTGACAACCCATGGAGTTGATGGATCTGTGAACCGTGGACCAGGTCTACAACCCTCCTAATCTGGCATCTTTTGATTGGATCGGGGAGACTTCCTTTGGTTTTGACAAAAATGTTACACTTTGTCATCCAGGTGCCGTCTATCAGTCCATTTTTTTTCTTAATTGACATGCCTTCTGGGCGATTTCAGCATTCGTTTTAATAATATCTTTGTTGGTGTAAACTTCTTGGCCCTTTCGTTTAGGACGTAGCTTCAAATAGCATGCTTCTTTAATGGGTTGATAGAAGAGATCAACAAGGTCTTTTTTTGCTGTTATGTTGACATTTGTGAGTTGAGAAATCACATGTTGATCAGAAGTCTCAATGTTTTGGGTTGGTATTTCTTCCGTTGGTACTGTAAATATGAAATCATTGAGACAAGCAAATTATTCAAAATAATCTGCTTTATATCGTAGTGTTTAATCTTCTCCTTCATTTCTTTAAGCAGTGGTTGATTTTCTTTGATTCGCTGTCGATATGGCTTGTTTACCTCTTTGATATTTCAAGTTTGTTCACCACTTTCACCATGTTTTAAGTCCCATTAAGTCTTTCTTGATTTATGTCATTTCCTTCCGCACACCCCACAGACCTTTTTTTCCCATTCCTTTGTTCAGCATATTCTCAACATTTTTCTCTTTTTTGTAATCCTTTATATCAAAGTGATCTTGGATCTTTTCAAATCTTTCATTTATAGCTAAGTTTATTGAGTCCGTTGGGTCTGGTTTCCTTGTTTTGAACATTTTTGTATTTGTTGAACGTAGGTTAGTAAAAAAGAAGAAGAAAAAACAGTAGAAGCAGAAAAAACAAAAAAGCTATAAAAAGGGGAGTGAAAGTACAAAAATATTCCGGAGTGTTTAAAAAAGCGACTGTTTTCCCGCGACTCTGGAAGAAGAATTAATTTGACCCTATCTCAACCGGACCCTAGCTCCGGCGGACCCCAAGTCCATTGAGTTTGAGAACCCTGCTTTAAAAGCTGGTGATAGGGGGACGTGGAGGTCTTTGGCGTGGTGAGTTCATGGGTAATTAAACGACTGTTTGGCCCCACATAAATAATGCCGTTTGGCTTGGCGTCATGTAGGGTGGCTGGGAATGAGCTGGACCACCAGCAGGGGTCACAAACACAACTCACACACACAAACGAATATGTCTCTATGACCAACACACTCATGTTACACATTCACTCGTGGCACACTCATTGACACATACACACTCAAACAAAGATGAATGCATATATAAACACAACACCCTCAAATAGACACTCAAATAAACACAAACACATATAGAAATCACACCCAGACATACAACCAAAGAACCCACCACACAGATAATCATACAAAGCACACAACATACAATCTTTTACACACACAAATACTCGCAAAAACGCACCACAAACTCACAACAGTCACAATTGCACGTCAAAAATACAAAAACGAAACAAGTACAACTCAAAACAACACTCACACATGAACATTCAATCAAAAGCACACAAGCAGATACATTTTCAAGGACATATTATACATAAACACACAGTATTCAATATGTTGGGAATTAATTATCAAAATGTACCGTTTACCTAATTGTTAAAATTAGTTATCTGACTCCATTAACCAAACACAACCTACATTCATCCAACAATTTATGCGCGCTCGTTTCTTGAGAGAAAAGTGACCAGGAAAACCAACATTTCAGATTAGGGCAGATGTTTATTGTTCCTAACAGACGAACAGTACATGTACTTTGTAGTCAATTGTATAATACCTTTTATAGTCAAATGTATAAAATCCTTTAAATCCTACACGCACACACACACACAAACGCACGCACGCACACACACACAAACGCACGCACGCACACACACACACACACACGCACACACACACACACACACAGACACACACACACACACACACACACATTAATGCAAACAAAAACATGCACTAACAACACTGAAAATACATCAAAATCACAAAGTCATCTAAGCCTTAACGCTTAGACAAACCCATAGAACACAACAAAATAGTCAGATGGAGCTTCCAACACCACAGGAGGCACTGTATCCATTAGACATTTTGATATTAGGCTAAACTAGCGAATATAGATACATATAATACATTCATTATAAGGCTTGTATAAGGCTTTTGATTTTTTTACGGCTTTTAACATTTTGGGTTGCCGCCCCCTGTCCTAAACCAAGTGTAACACAAACCTAAACCCTAAAACCGAGTTTAAAACCCCAACCTCAGAAATGGGGTCCCAACGTGCTAATAAGCACAGACGCAGTACTCACTAGGTTGAAATCGGGAATAGAGTTATCTCCTGGCACATTAGAAGACGACTTGACAGGTCACACAAGAAAGTGTAGCGGGGCGCAATAATGGTCACTGACTGCTCTTGAGCCCCTTTCTCCCCCCTCACGTTGCTGAAAGAGATCCGAACATTTATAGATCCTCCGCTCTCGTCGCCTCCGATTTCTTTCGCTTTTTATTAAACTTGACAAGATCAGGAAGGAGAAAGAAGAGAAACCTGCAACTGTAAAATTCTGCTCTGGTTTATGAAACTAGGTTGGAGAATATTCTCAAGGAAAGGGGCGCAGGTAAAGAAAGAAGCTTCGAAGGGGACTGACCTCCAATTTAATGGCCAAATTCAAACATTTTTAAGGACGCTCATAGCCAATTCCTCCAGTACATTTAAATTTAAAAATCCGGTGTGAATCGTATTTTGCAGAGCCACCAATATATCTGCTTTTACATATACAACTTCCAATCTTGTATGTCCTTTTATCAAGACATATGACTTTTAGATCTTGAAAAAATCACAAATACATTAGTTTTTGCTCGGTGGGCTTGGGGGTATGGCGCCCGCCACGAGACTGGGAGGTGGTGGTTCAAGCCTCGGCCGAGTCATACCTAAGACTTAAACATTGGTACCCATTGCCTCCCTGCTTGGCGTTCAGCATTAGGGGTTGGAATTGGGGGGTTTGGTCACCTAATGACTCCCAACACCTCAGTTGGGTTGAGCAAGGGGGCTGGGAATCCCCTCCTCTGAATCAGAATCAATCTCCCAAAAAGAGTCAGAAATTACTCTAGCCACCTCCCACTAGGGGGATATGGCTGTGGTCTATATATATATATATATATATATATATATATATATATATATATATATACACATATACAATTTCCAATCTTGCATGTCCATTTATCAAGACATATGACTTTTAGACCTTGAAGAAATCACAAATATATAAGTTTTTGAGAGAAATCCATCCCCAGATAGATGTTAGGTAAAGATAACAGTAACACGTAGTCTACATTTTCAGTTGCAGGAAGTTTTTCCCATTTACCACTTAGAACCGCAATTTTTTTCATGGCCCATAATTAATGTCCATAACTGATCAGTAACCCCTGCACCCTGTATATATTTTGTAGTGTCGGAGGGAGCTATGAGGCTTCAAAGCGCAATGCCATACAAACTAATGTCATCTGCCATTCATCACATGGGAAGAATAAATGCAATGGTAGAGCGACGCCACCACAAAGCAGTGTCAGTGTCATTTTTAAGCAGACTTGTAGAGAATCATGGATACAATTTTGAGCATTTACAACCACTTCACCAGAAACTCAAGCAAGCAATTGTTAATCATTGAAAACACGACATTGAATTTCAATCATTTCCAAGAAAAAAACACCTGTACAACCCATGTGGAAAGGCGGACTTAAACCAGTTTTAGACCATTTAAAAACGTTTTTAGGTATGATTAGTGTAGCAAGGGCATGATAACTGGAAAACAGGTGATACAATAGCTTGTACCCTTACCTGATACCTGGACAGATTTGATAACAATCTGAAAATGTAAACATAGTATTTTACAAACGTAAGCGTTTCGAAAAGTAGTCATTGGAAGACGACCAGTTTACAACAGTAAAACTTAAAAATGTCTATTTTACTTTGGCCATTTTTTAGACATGTTGAAAGAGTTGTAAATATTTGACTTATCTTTTCAGAAGTCTAACATTAATTGTGCAGACTGACATGTAATAAAGTTGATCATGATAGTAATGTGATGAGCCAATTTTAAAATTGCATATCTTGAATCCCAAGAATTTAAGGTTTCCAATAATATGCGGCATGACATATTTTAGAGACTGGTGACATCGTGCCAAAAGGTATTTGTTTATCAACGAGCCGTCGGATTGTTAAGGTGTTAATTCACCATTAAGGTCAAAAACAGTCAAACTAAAAACTCAGGTCACTCAAAAAAATCGCTAAATAAGGTTTTAACTGTTATTAAGGGCTTCCTGTCTAGAAAATGGGAATTTCCTGATCATAATCATTAAAGAAATTGCCTATCGTTAACATTACATTTTCAATTTGTATAATTATATAATATCCAATAAATATAAAATATATTTTATACAATTATTATTTTTTTAATTTGTACAGTATTACAAGTGACCATATTGTATTACATTATCTAATATACATATGTGATATTATAACATATTGAACATATTAAATATAAGTTATATTGTTTTTGTTTAACTTTTATAAAATGTTTAATACATTTTCAATTTGTATAAAAATATAGTACATTTTAGGTATAATTAAGAATGTTTTTCAGAAAAAAAAATGAAAAGAAATGTACGGTAGTTAAAAGAATTTTCCTTTATTGCCACCAGTTAATTTTGGGAAATTTAACTATTTTACCGACATTATTCCACAGTGCAAGTTCAACCATTGGTCTCTTTCCTTACATGGTTGGTCTGTGCCTTGCCATAATTTCATCTGTTTAATAATTGATTGTATTTTTAACCATTATGTGCTATTGTAAACTGAATATTTAAACACTCTAAAGTTGCAATTATTTGCCTGAAAAGTGCTTTACACATGAATTTTGATTTTAAACAAATACTTTGCTAAAATGAGTGACAAGGCAACAAGGAATACCTAGAAAAGACCTGAATGTCAGAAGAAAATCCATTTACGTGACGCACGTAACCTAAACTAAAAAGAAAATTAACAAAGAAGTCCAAACATTAAAAAATAGGACCAAAGACACCAATCGATCCCACAGAAACTAAGACGACGTCACCTCCGAGGGAGAAGGGCGATCACCTGTCGCCAGAACGAAAGTATCGGTGCTTGATTGTAACGAGTACACGTACCCTCGAGACCTGTTTGCTCTCATTAAGGGATTAAGAAAAATAAGAAGGTATCAGAGCAGATGCATGCTGGGGCCTGTTTGTGTCTCACCGGGAGACGCTGTCACTTTAAGAGGAAGTGGCGCCACCTGCCCCCCCCTCGGACCAACCCGCCGTGACGCTGACGCGATAGCGGCCGGCAGTTGTGACACCAGGGAGCGCCGACGCCACGCGGCTAGCCGATTAGCGTTAGCCGCTGTCGGACTGCTAGCCCGACAGCAGCGTGACGAGTGGGAAGGGGGTATACTCCAGTCTGGGCAAATCTTGAATTCTACAAAGAAGAAAGGATAAAAAGTCTGTGCAAGTTGTCACGATTTCATTATTTTGCGATCCTTTATCTCTGGTTGACTATCTCTGAGAGCAAGGCGCAGTAGAGCAATTTGTTGTTTAGTTCAAACCATTGAAGCTTGCTAATGTGGCCCACCTAAAATGAATTGCATTATTTTGACCACGATCCATTATCCCTGGTTGACTATTACTGCATCGGTAATGGGCAGAGGGCACTTTTGTCTGGCCTGGTGGTTTTTGTTTTGCCTTTACTGTACTTCCACAAAATGAACTGCACTCTTGCGACTGTGATCCATTATCCCCAATCCCATATTGCTGCAAACTGGTATTAGTAAAGCACACTTGTGTCAGCCCTAGTAAATCGGTTTTCGATATTACTGAATTTCCATCGAAAATGAGTTTCACTCCCGCGTACAAGATCCTATATATTGTTGTAAGCGGAGACCGCCAGAAGGCACTTTTTTCAGGAGGCTTTCCGTTCAGGCCCGTCTAAAATGTCATCTATTATCCCTGGTCAAGTATTGCTGAAAGCATAGCATGCCATATTGGCCACCTAAAATCAACCGCACTTTTTGATTGTAATGCCCAGGCCACTACTGATGAGAGCAGGGGCTGCGAGAGAGTCTCTGGGTTATGTGTTGTGGTTCTTTTTTCCGTTCTTTCCACCTAAAAAACCCGTGAAAGTGTAATCCATTATCCCATATAAAATATTTTCATATTTGGTTGCGGCCCATTATCCCCAGATGATTATTACTAAGAGTGCGGGGTTCTAGAGAGCACATTCTGGTTATGTGTGACAGCCCTTTTTTATGTTATTTCTGGCTTGCCTAAACTAAACAGCACAGTTTTGGCCTCTATCCATTATCCCTGGTCGACTGTTGCTGCGAGGTGGGGCCATCAGAACGCATGTTAGAAATGTGGGGGGTTATTCGGCGGATTTTTGCCCATCAGGGTTCATTAAACGATTATTTATTGCGTTGTTTATTACACATTTCTAAACCTACAAGTCATGTTAATAAGAGAGTACACATGTTTTGCTTATTAGTTGAATCAATGGGTCTTCTAATTGAATTAATGAAGTATCTTTACACCACTAGGGTTTGCTATAAAATGCACACAGTTCCTTTAAGAATAAAAATGTTTTTTTTCCTTTACTTCACATCCCCCTAGCTTACAATCATTTGCATGTTTTTTTGTCTTTTAATGAACACACGTAGCGTGGAAAACCCACCAGGAGCTAAACCAGCGTTATTTGTCACGCGTGTACTTGCACGAGCATGTGTGTGGCACCGCCACGTGTACGTTCGTGCACGCCAAGCATCAATCATCGCCATCAGAATTGCCACCGTGCACTGTCAGGCCCTATTACTACTGAATTCATTTCCTTCAATTAATTCAAAAAAATCTAACCCCTCGGCAGCCCACCGATGTATGTTATTTTGTTGTTTTTGCAGCCATTTGTCTCTCCGTGACACTGGCGTGATGCATTCATTATAAAAACGAGAAACAATACACACATATCATTAATTAAAACAATTGGGCAAAGACAAAAAAAGAAATATGGCGGCGGCATTCCTGTATTCGGATCTCGCCACCCCCCAAATAAATACAGACTGTCAAAAACAGTGTTTAATTTCCGAGACCAAGCTAATATGTCACTGCTGTCTTTCATGCGCCTGTTTTCCCGACGTCAGTGAAGTACGCACGGTAGATAAGTCATGGTCTGAATAAGGAGAGATAAAGAAATGTCATTATTGTGCTATCATTTGTCTTATCTAAATCGCTGCACATGCATTACTCACACCGTAAACAACACAACACGACAGAGTGGATCATTAATAAACGACAAAAAAACTGAGAGAGAAAGAAGAAAGTACGGTGATGTCTGATATCAAATGCAATTGGTTGCATTTTAATTCATTAAGTGTGAACACGCTTTAACTTCAGGGAAAGTCATTTGAGAGTATGATCGCCCATAGGGATGAAAATGACCCCGTCACCCCTGCCGAGGAGAGCGTCCACGTTTTAAGATCTTTGAGCTTGGTCTTAATCTCAATCTCTAAGGATCATCAGACCCGATCCGACTCTGTTATGTCTACGTAGCTCAGCGTGATTAATTGGATTCATTACAAGATTGGGGAAGTAGTGCGGCTAATGATTCCGAAACACTTCCTTACAATTGGAATTAGGTGACAGGGGGTTTGGTTCAGGGAAGTTTTTCTTCGAACGTATTCAAAGTTTAATCCCAGATTGCTATGAAATGATGCTAATATAACATTTGGTCGGCAAAGTGGAACTATGAAGTGAGTTTCTATAAGCATCACTTTGAAATTAAATAACTCTTTGATGGCAACTCCTAACACATCAAAAATCTTCTTTGTTGAAGTTATACATTTATGAAAACCGTTTTTAAAGCCATTTTGTTTGTTCGGTATTCAAATCAAGAATCACCAAACTTTTTCGTTCTGATGTAACCGCGGTGTCCTTGTCCCACCAAAGATCCACATTCACGCTGGACTGGATGATGAGGTTTTTATTACAGTTACTGCAGATGAAATGAGTCACAACATTAGCTTTTCTGCTGGTTTTGATCTCTTTGATCTCGTTGGCAGCTTTTCAATTTACATAAAATATATTTTAGAATATCACAATACATTTTTACATCCATTTCAAGAAGATACTTTTAACAAGAGATCGTATAGTGGATTTTTAACGTTTACAATGAATTCAACATATTTTTCTTTTTATTTTATTTTCTATTTTAACCAACATCATCCTTTTTAATATATAGGAGAAAATAGAAATAAGAACAATAATGAGTATAAAATTTACCTGCAGATGAAATGAGTCACAACATTAGCTTTTCTGCTGGCTTTGATCGCTTTGATCTCTACAAGGGGGAATTAACATTTTAGTAAAACAGTAACAAAACAAAAATAAATCAGATCAGATCAGATCAGATTTACTTTATTGTCATTCGTATACACGTGTATACAGAACGAAATGTCGATACATCTGACTCACACAGTTTCTTTGAACGTCAGCTGGGATAGATAAGATTAACCATGTCTTCGTCAGAATTTTAGCGCAGCAGTTCGTCATCTCGCAGTTCGATGCCACTTCCAGTTGTTAAATGGTCCAGTTTATTGTCCAGAGAGCGAACGTTGGAGAATGGATGGGAGAGGCGTTTAGCCTTTAGCCTAGCTGTTAGCCCGGCCCGACAACCTCGCTTCCTCGTCCGGCGGTGACGCCGCTGTCCTGCCACTCTGCTTCGCTGCTTTGTAGGCCGCTGGGTATTGTTGACATAGCAGTCCGTGGCTAATAAACACTCCCGAGTGGTCGTAGCACCGAGCGCTTGATGTCTGGATGATCGCATATCCAGCAAAAAAAACTGTGATCGTATCTTAATCTGCAGTTCGAGCCGACTTTGTGCGCCGTCAAAACTGAGTCGAAGACTGGGTCTTATGGCCGACGTGTAAAAAACTGTTGCGAGCCGATGCAGCCGCAGCCGAACAGGGGCGCCGCCATGATGACATACAAATAGCTTGACAACATCAATCACATTACTGTGCATGTTGAGAGATTTGTCAGCTGGGGTTATAACGTTTAAAATTAACTTTTGTGGAGCACCAAAATATGTGTCTTACCGTTAGCAGCTCTCTCTGTAGACTGCCAACAAACCCCGCCTTCCGGTCACATGTCCAAAGCCAAAACCCTACCCCACCCCTTACCAGCAGGTGGCACTGTTGGACTCATCATTGCAGGACACTTACCAAAAACTATACACATATTTCAGCAGGAATTTCAATGAAACAAAAGTTATTATTCCACCCGTTACACTGAGACCTACCAAATGCATATGTATATGTAAAACATCAATGTATGATGTTACTTTGATGTTATGTTATTAATATGTTTGTACCGAGTTGTTGATATTATTATTAGAAGTAGGGTTAAAATAAGATAAAGTAGGGGGTGGGGGTTAATGAGGGAGAAAAGGATGATAGAAAGAGGGATGGAAGGAGAGAGAGTGGGAGAAAGAAGGAAACAGAGAGGGACGGAGCGAGGTAGGTAGGGAGGGAGGGATGTAGGGAGATAGGTCGGTAAGTAGTTAGGTTTGTAGGGGGCGAGAGAGAGAAAGAGAGAGGGAGGGGAGAAGGAGAGTGAGGAAGAAAGAGAGAGGGAGAAAGAGAGAGAGGGAGGTTGGGTTGGATAGGTAGGTTGATGGATATATCAATAGATTGATAGATCGATAGATAGAGTAGATAGATAGGTAGGTAGGTAGGTAGGTAGGTAAGTCGGGAGTTGGGTAGGTAGAGGAAGAGTGAGAGAAAGAGAGAGGGAGGGGAAAAGAGAGAGGGAGGGGAAGAAAGAGTGAGAGGGGGAGGTTGGGTTGGATGGGTGGACAGACAGACAGACAGACAGACGGACAAACATTTTCTCATCTGGGTCAAATATTTACAATTGTTTACAAAAAGAATCCAAAACTAAAGAAATGCTTGCACTTTCAGTCGTGTTGTGTGGAAATGCAAAGCATGCTTCTCTGCACTTTTCTGAAAGAAAAAAAAAATGGAAAAAGTGTCTCGTGTCTGCCACAATTGCGTCTTGACATAAGCTCATGTGACATTTGAGAGGACGAGCGAGCATGAGTCCTTGCGAACAGCAGCCGTGACTCAGCCGGCTTGACGTGTAAGACGTTTCTATCGGGTCTGGGGGCCACGCCCAGGGGCCGCGCCGGCTCCTTACCACGTCACGACAATTCATCGGGAATGACACGTTTCCTCAAAGCTGTCCACAGTCAATTCTTCGTTTTGAATGGTCTACTGACGCACTTTTCTGCTTTTCCCAACCGATACCTGATAAAATCCTGCTTCTGGAGACCGATATGATAACCGATAACATCACTCGCATGCTATGTTAAGAATCGCTCCAAAATGCATCATGAGAATGAAAAAAACATAAATGCCATTAAAAATTAAAATGAACTAAAGAACAATAGGCTAAATAAGTGTGTTGCAGACCGGGTGGAAACATTTCTTGGCATGGAGAGGGATGGGTGCCACCAGGCTGCACTTGCCCAAGACCCACTACAGGAAATGTTACACGACTGACAAGCCCGGTAATGTCTGTATCGGCGTAACATATTACGAGTTATTCAAATAACGAGCATAAAGAACATCCCAACCAAACTGTCAGTTTCACTCCAAATCACCAAATACAATGGAAATCCTGATCCTCTTGTCACTCTTACCAGTAAACGACTCCACTAAATCGCAAGGGAGACAATAAGCCTCTTCCTCTTCCACCTCGCCTACGTCAGACTCATCGTGATCTTTGCTCCTAGGGTGATTCCTTTCAACAAATTTCAAGATTCCACGGCATTTTGGCTAACTGATTGAAGGCCTTGTCCTCCTCCCCGCAATTTTTCCGAAAAATGCTCCTCGTCCCCTAAACTTAAAACTGTGACGTTGACTCGAAGAGAATGCTGGGAGCACGCCTCTGCACTGGGTTGCCAGGCAGATTCGATGCGATAGCCAGTTTTTGAACCTCTGGGAGAGGCGAATAGCAGCACACACTGTACTGTATTTTCGACTTTGTATCTAGAGGCAATCTTTTCCATTCAGGTACTTCGTAACATGAACTTTTTGTATGTAGAGACATTTATAGGTAGCTGTTCCACTGTATACTCTGTACTTAAAGTTGTTTTGGTTTTGCTGGTGAATGTCCATCCATCCATTATCTGCACTGCTTATCCTCAGTAGGGTCGTGGGGATGCTGGAGCCAATCTCAGCCATCTTTGGGCACCCTGAACTGTATGCCGGCCAGTTGCAGGTCACACAGGGACAGACAACTCACTAGCACATTCACACCTAGGGACAATTGAATCGGCCAATCAACCTGTTTTTTAAGAATGTGGGAGGACACCGGAGTGCCCGGAGTAAACCCATGCACGCATGGGAAGAACATGCAAACTCCACACAGGAGGGTTCTGTCATGATTACCCAAGTGGAGCCACCTGGGGTAATCATGTGGCGCGCTGGAATGTGCTTCCTGATTGGTTAATGCTCCCTTTTTAAACGCGTTACGCGGAGAACTCTTCGTCGGAGGATACTTTTTACCCCGTTTGACTCGCTTGATTTTCCTGTGTATTTTTGACTTGTTTATCTGATTCTGCCTGCCTCCGATCCGACCTGCCTCCGATTCGACCTGCTTTCGTCCCACGCTACGATTGATCACGTCTCCCGCTAACCCTTACGCTTCCCCAAATAAAGAACTGTACGAACGCTCTGGGGTCTCCTGCTCTGTTCTGGTCTTTCCTGACAGGTTCGATCTCATGCCCTAAGAACTGTGCCGCATATACGCTAACCACTCATGCGCCGTGCTGCCCCGCTGGTGAATGTATTCTACTATATCTGCTTTAAATTGCACAATTCTTTCATTTGATAAATTTGAGAAGTAGAATGTTTTTCTTGATTTGGGTTGCAGCATGAGAGTTGAATGGATGGCCCTCAAGTCAGACCAGTTGAGAACCACTATTCCAACCAAACTTATCTTCTCCCTAAAAATGTGATTTGTCCACTCTTGACAGCTGACAGATCCAAAAAGAAAGCAGCTCTCGCTCGTCGGTGACCGGGGGGCTCGCAAAATTCAAATGCGGCGTGATATTTGCTGAGACGCCCAATCCCTCCACGTCCTTGAAATAAATAATTACGCTTGTCCCATAATGGAGGTCATAATTCACTTTGATTGTCCTGAACTTTTCCCGCGCGATGGCTGGCGACAACACTCTGGTGTTAATGCTCCCGGAGCCGGCGCCGTCAGAATTAGGACTCGGAACCGGAACTCGCCACCTTTCCCTAACAAGTGGGCCCCCGTTTCTCGATGAGCTCAGCAGAAGCCGTGATGCTTTACCTTTGATGAATTAGAGGAGGCGGCATTTAATGAATGGGAAGCGGGGGTCACCTTTGTATCTCGGGGTGAAAACCATACAAACAAACATATTTTTCTTACTGCCACATGCCTCTCCTTAATAATCAAGATTCCTCATCCCGGGCGTACGGAATCTCATTACCTCACGGAAGGGAGGAAGGCAACACTTTTTCTCGGACTTCCTCTCTAAACCGGGAAGGGGGGGGGTTATATTTCTGCATATTTGCACATACATCCACATCGCCGTCCGGATATGTAAATGAGTTTCGCCGAGCCCAAATGCTAAAGTCCACACCATTAGTTTTCCACTTCATGATCTCGGCATGGGGCCGTTAGGGGGATAATGTTCCGTACATTACACGCTTTACTTTTAATTAATAGGGAAAAAGGTATTTTCGGTAAGGATATGGAATGGAGATTACTGTGACGGAGCGAAAAAAAGAAAGATTGGAAAGGGGGTTTCTTTGTTTCGAAGGAAAACAAAGAACAGTAAATGGATTTCAAAAAATAAGCACTGAGTATCTTGTATAATCATTCTACACAAATGGAAATTATTCCGCAATTATCCAAAAATGCAAAAAAGAAATCCCTTGTCAAAATTTTATAATCGATAAAGTTAGCACTCTCACTAAGTCTCCATTCATACTTGGAAAGTTGAAAACTTACGTGATCCATTATCCCTAATCTCTTATTGCTGGCAAAACACAATCTCGGACCAGGCGACTCTTTTGCCATTTTGTCCAACTAAAATTAAACTACTTTCATGTGGCCATAATTCATTATCCCTGTAGAGCGCATTATTTTGAGTTTGGGCCATTGAAACGCGACCTTATCCCTAGTCAACTATCATGAGAACAGGGGGTGAGAGAGCAATTTTTTGTCATGAGTGGCAGCTCTTGTTTGGTGTCATTTCCACTTTAAATGAACTGCACTTATCAGGGATGATAGATCACAACCACAAGTGCATATTACTGTGAGGAGCATCGGTACAGCACAATTTTGTTGGGCCTGGCGGCTCTTCTATTGCCAATATTTCCGCCTAAATGAACTGCACTCGTACAGCTGTGAACCATTATCCCCCCAGTGATATGCTACTGCGAGCGGCGACCTGCGAGCGGGGACCTGCAAAAGGGACGTTTGTCAGGAGGCATGTCACTGGCTTTAAATAAAAACTGCGCCATTTTGGCCATGATCTATTACCCTAAATTACTATTCATGAGAAAGGGGGCAAGAAATCTATGTTTTGTCATGTGTAGCGGCTCTTTTTTCCCATTCTTTTCATCTTAAATGAACTGCACGTGAGCACACATGTGTGGCAGCGATCCATTATCCCAAATCCAATACTGTTGCAAAGGGGACCTGCAGAAGGTACTTTAGTCAGGTGGTGTGGCGTTCTACCTGGCGACCACTTAAAATGAAACGTATGGTTGTGTCCGCACTTCATTATGTCCAGTTGACAATTACTGAAGACAGGAGCTGTCAAAGCGCCTTTTCTTTGCTCCGGGCTGCTGTTGCCTGCCATTGTGGTCCTCCTAAAATAAACTGCACAGTTTTGGCCGCAAACCATTATCCTTGGTCGACTATTGACTTGACTTGAGACCTGCCTAAAATGAGCAGCACCCGTTTGGCTGCATGTTAAAAATGGGGGGATAGGGGGTTGCTTTGCAGATTTTTGCATATTGGGGGGGATGTTCTGGTCTCCAATAACAAAGATTTACAGTACATCAGCATAAAACACAAGTTTAGAACTAAATTACTAGTTGGATACACGTTTGACTGAAAAAAGTGGACTTTTCATGTGGACCAAAACGGAGTAGTGCATTTACCATTTTTTCTTATGGGAAACATGAGTTCAAACTGCCACCAAAACGTATCTCAGCCCTCAAACTTGAAACGAAAAAAAACAAAATGCGTACAAAATAACATAAATACTCGTGCCACAGTGACTGGCACCACAGAATGTTTTTTGATTATTCATGCGGCTCGAGTAAACCTTGAAAAAGTCCGCTCCATCTACCACTCTGAGTGATAAAGCGCGGAATATTTCACTTGAAATGTCAAGCTTTATTGCCAGGTTGTGTCCTGCTCGGCCGAATATACATATACCTGTTTTACCTCCGCAGGGATGATTACAAACTCTTCTCCGAAATGTCCTTGAGACGCACAAAGCTATTAAGTTAGTCGTTAACAGAGGGATACAACTCTACTGCATTGAGAGGAATGTAACCTTAAAAAAATAAATTAGTCTACAATCTATTATATATTATATATATATATATATATATATATATATATATATATATATAAGGATAGATAGATAGATAGATAGATAGATAGATAGATAGATAGAGAGATAGAGAGCGAGAGAGCGAGAGGAGAGAGAGAGAGAGAGAGAGAGAGAGAGAGAGAGAGAGAGAGAGAGAGAGAGAGAGAGAGAGAGAGAGAGAGAGAGAGAGAGAAACGATCAAAATATACTGTCTGGTCAAATTGAGCAGGCATGGCGGCTGAGTGCTTAGCGTGTCTGCGCCACAGTTATGAGGTCATGGGTTCAAATCCAGCTACCAAGAGTTTGCATGTTCTCCCCGTGCCTGCTTGGGTTTCCCCCGGACACTCCAGTTTCCTCTAATATTCCAAAAACATGCCAGTCAGGTGGATTTTCCGGTCCAAATTGTCCCTAGAGGTGAATGAGCGAGTGAGTTGTCTGTCTCCTCGTCCCCTGTGACTGGCTGGCAACATGCCCACTGCCCGAAGATGGCTGGGATGGGCTCCAGCACCCCTGGAACCCTACTGAGGATAAGCGGTGCAGATAATGGATCGATGGGTGGGTGGATGGATGGATGGATGAATGGATGGATGGATGGATGGATGGATGGATGGATGGATGGATGGATGGATGGATGGATGGATGGATGGATGGTGAAAATGAGTTGTGCTTAGATGCGCAAGCTAGCAAGTTAGCTTAACAAGTGAGATTCCAGTAGTACAAAGGCCGCTACCATGTGTGGTTGTTCAGTGTTAATTTTAGAAGTGCAAAACCTAATTGATTAATCAAAAAGTAATCGATTTATCAAATGAGTCGCTTAAATGTTCACATACCATTTCGGATTATATTTTTCAATTTTAGCTTTTTAATAGAAGATGGTCACTTATTTTCATTTTTACATATCTTACTTTCTTAGGCCAAATCAGTAATTGCTTTATTTTTTTTATTTTTTTTTAAATAATTTTTAATTGATGTGAATTTTTTTTAATAACTCGATCTTAATGGATTGATTAAAGAATTACTTTGTAGCCTATGCATTTATTTTAAATTAATTACATTACCGTATTTTCCGCACTATAAGGCGCACCGGATTATAGGGCGCACTCCCAAAAAATAGTTTTTGGTCCTATATTTCCCATACATAAGGCGCACCGGATTATAAGGCGCTACAATGGGAACGTCGACAAAACAGTAGGATAGTTCAGTCAAACTTATTACCCCCTTAACATTTAGATAGTTTGCAAAGAAGCAAATACGTGTCTCAAACATGTACGGAAACAGTGTCTGTACGATGTCACCAATCACTCAAATGCATCGTTCCAAATATCATTCGGAAGGTTAAAGTCTTGGGATTCAAGAAATGGCAAACATTTCTTAGTTTCCATTTTATTTTTTGCTGGCAACTGTGTGGATAGCAAAGTAAGAATTTTATTGTGCAGGGAAACGGGGTTCTTTACTGTGTACAGGTATATGACAATAAACACTTTGAATTGAATTTAGTTTAAAAATAGACTCATCACAGAAACAATCAAGATCGTTCTAAAACAAGCTACCGGGAAAATATAAAGCCGCATAGCTCACTTAAGTTCTCTTGCAGCCATCACGTTCAATAATGATACGTAACCACGGTCTTCTTACAACCGTGAGTGTAGTAATTCCAGGAGAATAAAATATTTACAAATACAGAATAGTAAAAAATGTTTTCTCTATGCCGTAGTGCAACCCAACGTGTGATTCACATTCATCTTTTTCGGCCAATTGCAGGCTTTGTTTCGCCCCTTTAGCCTATGTGAGCCTTACCTCCGAATAACTTTAGCCAATAGTGACTGATTCAAATGATGATTGACACATTGGTTAGCAAATGAAACGCCGGTATATAAATCCCAGCATACACCGCGGACTACTTCGCCTTCGGGGAAAAATCTAGTCGGCGGCTGCTTGCCTTAGTTGCAAAACTTTGCGACTTAATATTGATCCATATATAAGGCGCACTGTATTATAAGGTGCATGGTCAGCTTTTGAAAAAAATAAAGGCTTTTAGGTGCGCCTTATAGTGCGGAAAATACGGTAACTAGATTTTATTTCAATAATTCTTGTAAATTTTAACAAAAGATGAATTAATTCATGTATCATCAATTTATTTAATTTCAATAGCTTCAAATGTAATTAATGTATTTAAATGAATAAAGGAAGACATTTTATCTTTTATTGACTCAAACAATGTAAAATTAGTAATGGTTTGTAATTAATTTTAGTGATTTTATTTACATTTATTTTCAATTAATTATAATTGGTCAATCTTAATTGTTAATTATTATAAAGGTATTTAAATCAAGCAATTTTAAGGAATCGACTGATTGTTTTAATCTAATTTTAAATAATTAACTGGTTATCAATTTACTTGCTAATTTACTTAATTTAAGCAAAGTAATTATCAATCCCCCGTAAATTGGATTTAAACTATACATTTATATATATATATATATATATATATATATATATATATATATATATATATATTAGTTAAAAAAAAGTTTATCTGATTAAATGATTGTTAAACACAAAGGCAGATTATTTGTAAAATAATATTTTGTAGCAACAACAATTATTGTGAAACTTAAACAATATTTTTGTCACAGAGAGCATAAAAAATATTTTTAGCTCGAGAGAAGCAAGAAAGTGACAAAGCGTTTAGCAGTTCCTCAGCACCAAGTGACAAATTTGGCCCCCAGTTGGCATTGAGCGCAACAATTAATGCACGTTAATTCTTAATTATGCTAATTTCCTGCCAAGCGGCGGCGCGAAGTCCTAACGTGAAAACGAGACGCTGCAGCAGCGATTTTAGCACGTTCGCATGTCTCGTGGTGTTAAGGGAGCCTTAATGAGGACGCCGCTTCAAACGTGACACCTTCTCGACTCGTACGAATAATTGGGCTAGCTTTTTTTATGACTCAAAAAAAAAGGGATCTGAATGCTCTCTATTTTGTAAATGCACAAGGAATCTTTTTGTCCCTTCTTTTGAGTATATCCGTATATAACGCTAATTAAAAACAGCACCTATAAAATGGTTAAAATAGCCCAGTTGCTCCTGGTCACAATTTAACAAGTTGCATCGCAATTCCCTGCAGGAAAAGCACTTAGTGTGTGTGTGTGTGTTTGTGTTAGTTTGTGTTAACGTAGTGTGCACGTGCATCATATGTACACACAAAATAAATTGTGTTGACAACTCTGTGTAATTGTTTATTTTCACACGTTTGCCTCAGTTTAAAGCAGGGGCCTCGAACTCGGGACCCAGGGGCCCTTTGCAGCCAGTTTGAGGCCATAATATAAAAGTTTGATAAAGTTCGGCCCACGCGCCTTAGCGTTGCTAGTTCTGAGCAAATCAGTTAGACAAGGTTTCAAATTGGGGACATTTTCTCGCAAATTAAGACACAATTACTGTAGGTGCGGGCTAAAAAACAAAACATTAGCTTGCAAAACGTGAATTCTGTCTAAAGTATGTTTTAAACACGGAATTTGAAACTCTGTGTACTGCTCAGAGATAGAGAGAGAGAGAGAGAGAGAGAGAGAGAGAGAGAGAGAGAGAGAGAGAGAGAGAGAGAGAGAGAGAGAGAGAGAGAGAGAGAGAGAGAGAAACAGACAGAGCAAAGGACAGAAATAAGGAGAGAGACAACAAGAGAAACAGAGGGAGGCTCAGAGAGTAATAGACATAGACAAAGAGAAAAATAGAGAAAGGGACGCAGAGATAGAGAACAAATCACAGAGAGAGGAAAAGACAGAGAACAAGAGACAGAGAAAGACAGATGGGCACAGTAAGAAAAAGATGGAGAAATACAGACACAGACAGAGAGAAAGAATGAGAAACAGAAATACAGGCAGATAAAGACTGAGGGACGAAGACAAGGAAAAGGCCATTGAGAGGGACAAAAAGAGAGAGACTGAGGGAGATATGGAGAGCAAGATAAAGACAGAGACAGACAGAGAGCTAAAGAAAGTCAGAAACAGCCATAGAGAGAGCAAAGTAGTGAGACCAACAATAAAAGAGGAAGGGACATAAAAAGAGAGAGCGAGAAATGGTAAAATAGAGAGAAATACAGAGTGACAGAAAGACACAGAGAGAGGCAGAGAAACACAGAGACAGACAAAAGGAGAGTAACAAAAAGAAAGACAGCGATAAATATACAGAAAAAAAGAAAAAGAAAAAAAAAAGAAGATTAAGTGTTGTACTCCAGGATAAACATCTGATGAAACGACTTAAATAGGGAAAAAGAAATGTGTTTGTACGCCCAAATAGCGAGGTTCACTACTTTACAAGTGCAATGAAAAAGAGAATGCAATAGCATTAGCCGTAATATATTTCTGAAGTAGGAGTCAAGAAAAAAAACCTAATTTTTCTTTGCATGGGCAATTTATGCCTGTATTCTTCACAGTATCGTGCACTTGTTTAGGGTGGTGATCACCCTGGTGAAGAAACTGTCTATGAGCCTGTTAAAATGTTGTTTAAAATGACTTGTAGTGTCTAAAACGGGGGGGTTAGGAGCAATAAACAAACCCTCTCAGATAATCAAACCCTACATCTTTACCGTGCAGAGTTAAGACAAATAATTTAGCGGCGGCCGTAGAAGAGCAACCTTAAAGACGGTGACAATAATTCCTTGTCTGGTTTATGCAGAGTGATGTAACGTCGCATTCCTTAGCATTTAAACTCGACGTGGCTCCCGGCGTCTTTGCAAACAATTTGGTGCCGTCACTGACAAAACGCATCAATTCATTCATTAGAATTCATCTGGTGAAAACAGCGTTTACAAGTGTTAAAGGAGACAGATGCTCTTTACAGACTGGCAAGTCTGCCTCATCTGTCGGATAAGGCTCGGATTCTAAAAACAGACCAATCGCTGCCCTAATTCGGTCCGTGCCGCGATGGTGTGACCCTGACAGAGAGCATCTCTTCATTTTAATGCTGGTAGAAACCAAATTCTGCTAATTGTTACCAGAAATAAAGTATATTTATAACACGGTTTTGCATGCTGACAAAAGAAATGTGTCAATAAAACATTTTTACTTCCGATTCCAATGATACAGTACCAATATTGCTGCCCATATAAGCAGGAATTACACATGCTAATTTTTTCTGGGTTGTTTTAAAACAAAAACAGAAAAAAAAATCGAAATTTGAATTTGGCCGAATCATGTTTATAATTGTGTCATTGTCTTTTTTGATGCTTATCATTTTCCTTCCACAAAATTTGAATTCGGGACCATGAAGTTTGAATTTGACAAATTCTAATTCCTCGAGTCAATCCTATTGACAATTGGGAAAATTGTCAATCCACCCATTCAACCTTCCTTCCATACAGTTAGCTATGTACTACCAAGTGATTTTCAATGTATCTTGCAAGTTTGCCAGCAATGTATACATCATCCATCCAGTTAGTTATGTATCTTGATAGTTTTCTGGCTATGTAGCCATCTATCCATTCATGTACCCAACCCGCTAGCAAGCTATGTATCCATCCATCCATCGAGTTAGCTGCACAGCTTGATAGTTAGCTAGCTATGTATTCATCCATCTACCAGGCTGGCCTTGGTTCTCCTTGAGCAAAAAAGGAACCAGAAAGCTGACACCATGCAGCCCAGGACTGGAAGAAGAGGGTCGGCGTTTTCTGCTCCGCCATCCTTCCCAACTCTTCTAACAAGATGTCTTTTGTTCCCACAAGGTAAACCAAGAAAAGAAAATGTAAAAACTGGTTTTGGTGCAATTGACATGCTATTAAGATAATTCTTGATCATTTAAATGAGTTGACTATTTTAAAACTGGGTTTCTTACTGCCAGCGTCTCCATTCGCTAACTGCGAGTGCTTGTGTCAACATTACGCTTATTTTTTCTTTTGGTAAATTTTCCTTATCATGTAAATACAACCACTTGTATTATTTATTTGTGTCCATACTTTTTTTCATTCTGGACTGATCAATCATTATCCTTCAAAGAACAGAAAAATCAGTAATTCATAGCTAAAATTAAAACATGATTAGATTATCGCTTCCTTCATGATAAACAAGAGACACAATATTAGACTGTCCAATTAATTAGGGTTGAAAAAACGTAAGCACTACCTGCTTGCCAAATTAATAGCCACCAAAATCGATTAGAAACCAGATACATATGATTTAAACAATTTTCTCTTCACCATCCATCCATGTATTTATCCATATATCATTCCATCCATGTATCTAGCGAGTTAGCTAGCTATATCATGACTCACTTATTTATCCATCAATATATATGTATTTATTTAGGTATTTATCTATTCAATTTCTTTCTTTTTTATTTAATTTATCAAATCAATGATCCAATGAATTAATGAATTCATTCACAGCAAATTACATTTAACCCACTGTACAATGATTCATTACAGAACTAACAAAATTAGTTTTTGACAATGAAAGACTTATTTTTGAATGACATGTTGCCAAGGCGGGCAGCATGGCGGAGCAGTGGTTAGCGCATGTGCGGCCTAGTTCTGAGGTCATGAGATCGAACCTCCTGTGTGGAGTTTGCATGTTCTCCCCGTGCTTGTGTGGGTTTCCTCCGGGCACTCCGGTTTCCTCCCACACTCCAAAAGCATGCATTTCATATTTATTGGCCGGTCCAAATTGTCCCTAGGTGTGAATGAGTGAGTGAATTGTCTGTCTCTGTGTGCCCTGCGACTGGCTGGCAACCAGTTCAGGGTGTCCCCTGCCCACTGCCCGAAGATAGCTGGGATGGTCTCCAGCACCCCTGCGACCCTACTGAGGATAAGCGGTGCAGATAATGGATGGATGGATGGAGGTTACCAAGGCCCCATGTCCTTCTTCCCACTGACATAAAATATTCTCTGTTAATTAATTGGAGACTCAGAAATGCCTGCAGTGCACGTGCGCACATGTGTGAGCGTGATTTTGAGCAAGACGCCCTGGGTGGAATTGTCTCCTATCAAACGTCCGCCGGGACGAGTAAAGGATAAGCCTAATGGACGCTCATCAACTGACAATTGTACTCGAGTGTTTCTAATTCAGCTGACAATTAACACCCTGGCCGAAAGAAAATTTTAAAAAAAAACAGCTTGATTTTGGCTCCAGGGGGCGGCCGTTGTGAGTTCAGAAACTGTAAAGGCGTCCCTGGTTTATATTTAACACTATCAGACGCGCATTCTCATCATCACCTCTGAAGAAGTCGCAAGCTGACGCTTGAGTGGGCCGAGTAATGTTCACACTCTTTGTGGATGGCGTTAAAGCCTTCTTCCGGCACGTGCACGATTTCAGGGTGCCACACTTGCAGGGCATCCGCCGATCACAATTTCCTTGAATGTCAGCGGCATCGCACTTCGGTGTGTCCAGCCACATATTCACAATGGTGAACCGTGGTGTGTTTGATTTTATGCGGTCTAGTTTGATGTTTTCCACATGACTGCGACAATATGAAACTTGTAACGCAATATACTTCTGTATTTTAAAGTGACAGTGTGTAATAATTCACCTCTAGCGGGCATTGTGGTTTAAAACGGAGCTGAAGCGTGTGCATTTGTAGAAGACACAACACTTGGTAGATTCAATTTTGCTAAATTCTGAAAATTCTAAATTCTGTCCAGATTTTATCACATGAGTAATGATACATTTGAACCAGCAACAGGACAAGAAAGCTGGAATTGGTCAGAGTTGTTGGAAGTGGCTAATTATAGAAGCTAGTGGGCAAAGTACTAAAAAGACCAGGAAAAGATGCAAGAGCAAAGCGGAATTCGTCAAGCATTGGGACCTTATATCAGGAAACTCAGAATCGTTTGCCTGAGCGGCTAACACAAGTGGCTAGAGAAGGAAACGGTGGGAAAAAGTGGAAGATGACTGGCCAGATACCTAAATCACGGACCTTAGCAGGTTTGGTTACATGGCCAGCTGTTGAAGTCACTGCAGGAGAAAGCAGAAGCAACAATACTAGCGGCTAGTGGCAAGCCATAACCGGCCGCCAAATGGTTAACATGACGGACTAGAGAAGGAAACTGTGGAAAAAAAAGTCTAAAATGTCTGAATCACAGAACTCAGCTGGTTCGGTTGCATGGCCAGCTGTGGAGGGCACTTTAGGACAAAACAGGAGGAATGATAGCGACTAGCGGCAAGCCATAACCTGCTACCAAGTGGCTAACATAAGCAGTGTTGGTCACTTCACTTTAAAAAAAGGCATTAATTATAGTTGCTCACTACTTCTTTCAAAAAGTAACGAGTTAGTAACTGTAAAAGTAACTGGTTTAGGGGAAAGTAACTATTTTCGTTATTTTAAAAAAGTTGAACTGTATGTCAAATAAGTTTAAATTTTCTGAGCAAATATTAAACAATGCGCTGATGTCTTTGACTGGAGTAAACTTGAAGAAATGGGAATTCTGACTATTTTTATAGAAAACATATAAAACAATTATAAATACTTGAAAAAAATCTAGATGATTTAGTACATCTAAAATATTATAAAATGTTAAAAACTAAGGTTCGCCAGGATGAGAGTACAAAATAAAAGATTTTCTTTGCAGTTTTTTGGTGTTAAAGAGGGAAGAGATGCAAAGGTAAGGTTTTGATTAAGCTCCAATCCGAGCTGTTGCTGCTGACAACATGAGCGTCTATTGACCTGCAGCCGCTTTGAGGTGTAGGGCGAGTGCAAAGGTCTGAAGATGTGGGGTCGACGGGCCCGGGCGGCCCTATCGGGGCCTCGGCCTAATTGTCTCCACCCGCTAACTTGATGTTATTGGCAGCTGCCACTGTCCGTTCGACGGCGGTGCTGAAATGAACCCGAGGCCTGCTAATTGCAATGGCCTTTTCATCATCTCCAATCAAATGCTTTCATAACAGCCAAGAGAGGCTGCATCATTCTCACCTTTATCAAGCTCTTCCACGTTAAATAGTGCACATTGGACTAAAAATTCAGTGAATTTGAGTTCAAAAATCTGTTTAATATGTTCCCAATTTTCTCTCATTTTTAAATGGTAAATGGCACTTTTAAAGACGATGAAGACTTCACAAAGTACTTTATAATGTGCTTCACACTTACCCTTTCCCACACACACTCACACACCAATAGTGGCCATGGAGCCATCCAAGGCGCCGACCTGCTTATTGGGGGCATTAGGGATTCAGTGTCTTGCCCAAGGACACTTCGACATTTAACACAGAGGAGCCGGGAATCGAACCTGCGATCTTCATTCCAAGACGAGCGCTCTACTTCCTGAGCTAATGCCGCTCCAAAAACAAAGTCTCATTAAACTAAGGCAGGAATTGAACCTGCGACCTCTTGATCCCAAGACCAGTGCTTTATCTCCCGAGCCAATGCCGCCTAAGTATAAAGATAATTTGGAAAAAAATATATATATATTTAAATATTGAAAACTTTTCCTTATCTAGGAGTGTGCCCGCCCGGCTGGGGGTCTGTGATGTTAAATGGGGGTGTCGCTTCGGGATGCCTGTAAAGTTCATCGGCGGCGGATGTTTTGGGTCTGACAAGAGATCGATTCCGTCCTCCGAGTGGCTGGAGTCAAGCTGCTGTCTGACACGGTGGGGGGTTTTGGGGGGTCGCGTGGCGTAATTGGATCAGGGGCCAAGCCAGTCCCTCGCTTGAACCCTCCTTGGCCCCGAGCCTCCCCCCCTTTTCCTCAGGACTGTCACAGCTGTCACATGTCATCCCCCTGCACCGCTGTCACACCGGGAGGTTAGCGCTGGTTAGCGCTTGCCCCCCTTAGCCTCTCTCGCACCCATGCAAATGTCCACTTAGCAGATGAATGGCGCCTGGATATTAAGCGCATTCTTCATGCTTTTATGCAAAAGTAAAATTGGTGTCGTTGCGGCGTTTCATGGAAATAAAGTCGGCGTTTATGCAGGAGCCAAAGAGTGAAAAAAAGGGGAAATTGTTTGGTTATGCCTATTATAATAAAAGCCTGGAAAAACAAACAAAAGGAGTCGAGGATAAGGTGTTATAAAGAGCAGTGGTCGGCAACCACCGGGCTTCTTCAGTAACGGGCCGCAAAGAAAGAACATAAAATTGCCTTTTTTTTGCCTATACTGTATTTATTTTTGTATTTACACATTTGTGTAGTCTAAAAAATGTTTGCAAAGAGGTTTTATGGCATAATTGAGTAGTGATTGATCAGTCACAAAATATTACTGACCTCATTTGCTCGGCATTGGATGCAACAGGTATCGAACCCAGATCACGACAGTGAAAGCGCCAAATCCTCGCCATAAACCTTCTCGGATTGTAGTTAGCATCATAAAAAACATTGGATTTTATCTCATCATCACATAATTTTTACAACTTTGTAATGAAGTATTATGGGAAGAATTCAGCCCAAATAATTTTGTTTATATGTTTTTATATTTTTTTCCCCTTTGTATTTTTTTTAAATGATTTTATCCCCAAAATATTTAAATAGTGCTTTTTTTAAATAAAACTTTTCAAAAGCAAAATATTTTGCTTTTGATTGAGGTTATTGTTATCTATTCTTGTTAGATTGATCTATTTTATATAATTTCTTTAGTTTTTATTCTTGTTTTATACATTTTATTGCTTTAGTCATTGTTTTTTATCAATTTTGTCTTTGCACCAAATCTTTGTTCCTTTATTTATTATTATCATTAAATATGGTAATTATATAGTTTTATAATTGATTATTTTATTATTGTAAATTCTGTTATTTTGTGTTCTATATTATTTTGAAAAAGAAATTAAAAAAATATACATATATTTTAATTTATTTTATAACTAAAAAAATAATCTCGCCTGAAGAACACCCACGCAAGCATGGGGAGAACATGTAACCTCCGCACAGGAAAGGTGTTCACTGGATTTGAACCCATGACCTCAGAACTGTGCTGCAGACCAGCTAACCACTCAGGTGACACCCCCTATAAATAATGTATATATATATATATATATATATATATATATATATATATATACACATTTTTATAATCTTGAATTGTTCATGTGAAAATTTCACATTATTTTAGTTATTTTTTCCCACATTTATACACACTAAAATACAGTACAGTACATGCCCTTGGAGTTAAAATTCTTTGCAAACAAGCCTCATGATCTCATTAGTATCTTGTTTTTTGCAATGTACAAGAGATTATGGGATCAATTTGCACAATGTAGCCTACATTATCTGTAAAAAAAATAAATACAAAAACAATATCTTACAAACTGTAACAATATATCTGCTGTTAATCCTGTAAGAACCCAACAAATCATTCTTGAAATTCAAACCCCCTAATACCCGACAGCCTCAACAACTCATCTTGGGATTTCAGACTTCACAGAATGTGCCGGATTAAAAAAAAGAATACTTAAACATAATAGGAACAGAGTTTTGAATGTAAATTCCGAGCAACAACCGATGGCCGACGTCTGTGATGTTATCCTGCGAGAGTCTCTGCCTCGGTTTTCACACTTAATCAAATTAAAAGCTTAGAATCAACACGATTGGATTATTACTCATACGCGGACAATTCATTTGACTTTGAAGGAGGAGGGAATAATAGCGCCATTCCGTTCCGTTGCATGCCACGGATTAACTTGCTATTGTGGAGTGCCGCTGGGTACCGGGACCGTTTTCTACTGTTCTGCTATTATTACGTGTTTACACAAATCCAGTCTTGTTCGCCCTAGCTTTATGTCGGCGTGGGATTCTGGAGAAAGAAGCCGTTTGAATGCCGGGGATGGTGAGCTTGAGATACAGTATTCCCTAACAATTTAGCGTTCTCAGTGTGTCACCAATAAATATTAATAGGTTCAAAGGATAAGTACGCACAGTGATATTAAACCATTATCCGGTCGTGATCGTTGTTCAAACACCGAATTTTGGGATTTCCGAGACATTTTTTCAGTAAGAATTCATGTTATTTCATTACGTCTCTCGACGTTCCCGAAATAGAGAAAACAACAACAAATACCCAAAATGGTAATCAAATGCGTACCTAAATAATGTGATGGTATGTTTCAGTGAAGCAGGCCCAAAAGCAGATTACTGCGTTGTTTAGGTAAAGGCAAAGGGACTTAACAAAATGTGCTCTTCAAAAAGGAGAGAGGAGAGAACAACAAAAAATAGTTTGGAAAACATTTATGGCTAAAGTTCAGGAAGTAGAGAAAAGATCGACAACATGTATATTCAGGCAGGGTAAACAAAGACAACAGTCCTCAAATACTGAGTTCCTGATTAGGAACGTCAAGTGGAAACCACAATTCGACAGCTTTTGCTGTCTGCACAGTCCTTATTTATTGGGTTTCTGATTAGAGTCAGCTACGGGTGATGAGGAACAGGTTTTGGGTCCCCCAGCCACTCCCCCCTTGTTGGCGCCCTCTAGGTTAGCTAGATCCTGAAAGTGACTTAATCGAATAGCCCTGTAAACGTGCCATTTACAGAATAAACTGATCAAGGGATGGAGGGAGATTCGGGGAAGCACGCACAACAAATAGACGTTTCTCCATTTAACTTGTAATATAAAATGTAGGATGATTTCCTTCATATCTCTCACCAAGATAAACTAAGGATTTTGCCTGTTTGCTCCAAAAAAGCTCACACTCCATTGCTGTGTCTTGTCTGTTTAGTTCTGCTTGTACGTGGCTTGGCAGAATAATAGATTTACACTATATATGAATGGATATAACTGTGGTATCCACAATATCGTATTCATTATATATGGATTGATACAACTGTGGTATCCACTATATATGAAATAATATAACAGCATTTTCACAGAGGGGGCAGAAAATAAAATGGAAATATCCCAGAAAACTAATTCAATCAATAAACATCATGCTTGCTTTTTTTTATTTTTGTTAAACTTTTTTTCATCTTTATTTTGTATCTAAAATTGTTTTTTTCAATCATTGTTCTGATTGTCCCTCAATGCTTTATGAAAGTTATTTAAAAGGTAATGGTTATCTAACTCTGCCAATATTAAATCTGTTGTTCCTTTCTCAAATGATTCTTTGTTTATTATCTTCATTGTATTATTGTAAAATAAATATAACGTATTTTCAATCAGATTTGCAGTTTTTTTTTTCAGATTTGCAGAAATGATAAACTGTCAAGTTCCGACGAGTACGCCCTTCCCCTCTGAAAATCATCAAATGGTATTTGACTAGAATAATTACAGAATGTCAAAGGAAATGGCTCGGCATTTGTGCGTTTCTAATTGATTGTAATTCTTTGTTGGCGAGACATTTGCGCGACGTGCCGGACTCACACAGGGCAGGACGCGCTTCATTGTCACAAAATGATCTTTAATTGGCTTTGATTGCTCGACATGGATTTGAAGATCGCTCCCTAAGTCAGCTATGTTGTGCAGTACACACTTTAAAGTGACAGTGTGTAGGAATTCACCACTAGTGGTTGGTGTAGTGCAATCGAAGAAGACAGACCTCGAGATGACATTACTACAGACTGAGAGTATACAAAACTAACAAAATAACAACTTTAGATCTACAAATATAACCCGAATACAGAATTGCAGTTTAATTACGATTTTTTAATTTTTTTTTTGTCATAATACTAAAGAACAATATTGGAAGGCTTCTCCTTTCACGGTAAGTAAGCGATTTAGAGAGAATCTGGCTAGCTGCATGCTACTATAGGCTAATCGTGACTTTAGCTCGCGGCGCCTTGATTAAACACAAGAGTCCCGAATGTAGCGGTTTTTCACGAGTTCTAGCTCCAGGTCATCCGTTTAATGGGTAATGGATCTGGCATTAGTGAGCTGATTATTAGTGCCTTAAGAAAGTTATTAGCCTCAGCATAGCAGTAGGCCAGACCTAAAGCCTCGCTATTGCTTTCTGTCCTGTCGCCGCCTCAGTCAATTCCTGGACGCCAAAACAAGCCATGATCACCAATTTTTCATGCTTTTCTTAATTTCCACAGTCTGATTTAATTGATTAATTTCTTTTCAACCGAACGAGCTAGTAAAATACTAGTTGTAGCCGTAACAGTACGGCAAGTTTGTTTTTGGTGGCTGCGGGAGCTGAGCACACAAATGGTTGACTTATAGCATATACCAGCCAATCATTGTTGCGCACAAACGACTTGCAACCTTTGCCTTGCCTTTAATGGCTATTGTCATTAAAACGCGCCCTTGATAGGCCAGTGCCTCTGCAATGATTGTGGTTGGCCAAACACAAAAATGGAAATATAAATCATTGAAAAAAAAGAAAAAAAAAATGCAGCATCTTGCGATTACACAATCGCACTACGTCAAATTGCAATCTCGGATTTCGGTTAATCATGCAGCCCTAGAATGAGCCACATCATATTTTAAGGCTAAGTGTTTAAAATGTAGAATAAAAATTGCAACGTGGAGAGCGGGATTCACGGTAATATATATTACCATTTTATGTTTCCACAATGACAGGTGAGGCACCTACTCACCTGCCTCTCCTGACTGCACGTCACTCTCTGATGCACAGGAAATGGATTTTTGCGTGTCTAAGACAAAACAAAACCCCAGTCACGCTCCGATTTCCTTTTCCTCGATACTAAAATGTACGTTGCACATGATGTGACTTAACGACCCCCGTAAATTGTCCTCGTTATCCGAGACCCGTTGAGAAACGGCGGGATACCCGCCACGTACGATCCCGTTCCGTAATGCATCGCTGTTTTTTTTTTCCCTTTCCCGCTGTTTTTGATTTAGCTTGTGTGTGAAAAAGCTTCTTGTTGTAGAGGGGAGTGGTGGGAGAGGGTGTTCTGTAAATACAGCACAGGTAATAGACTATAAAGTGATCTTTAAGTGGAGTTTTAAGCACTGGCGTAATGGCTTTGCTATCCTTTTAGCAGCTCACGTGCTTCCTCCAGAGTAGTGATTATGAGTTGGTCCGGTGCGAGGGTCAGGCTGCAAAAGCCTCACTTTCAGCTGCCAATCTTTACCGATTGGGGAGATTGGCGTAAGCGGATTCCATAAAGGGGTGGCGGTCAGACCGCGGGCCCCAACAATTATTTATGAGCTATTGTAAAACACGGAGACAACACGAAGGGTTGGAGAAGTGTTTTAATAGGAAAGAAGGAAAATCAAGCCGGATTTTTGATTTTGGGTTTTTGTTGTGCATTTTGCATTTGAGCGTAAAGTGAGGGCGATTGTAACTAACTCACTTATGTGTGGCTTTTTTATTAGAAAAAACAAACATATATTAAAGTATATATATATATATATATATATATATATATATTATAATTTTATTATTAAATTATAATTTATTATTATTATAATGTTTTTATCAAATGAAAAATCAACGGATATAAAACTAAAAAGGAAATAAAACAGAAAAATGCATAAGTAAAAAGTTTGGAATTATTATTTTCTAAATAATAATGAATGAAACAAAAAAATTACAAAAGTAGAAAATAATTAAATGAAGTAAAATAAAAATAAAGTTTTAGAACAGTTATTTTTAGATTTAAAAATAGAACAAACAAAAAATACTAAACAATATATTTCAAAAAAATAAAAAATACTAGAATTATATATATATATATATATATATATATATATATATATATATATATGTGTGTGTATATATAAATTGAAAGTTATATCATTAAAACAATGAATAAAAATAAATAAATACAACCTAAGAAATGAAGAATTTAAATGTTTTTTAACATTTCATTTTAAAAGAATGTTTTAAACATTTTCTAACAGATAAAAATGAGTAAAAAGAAAAGAATAAAAACAATCATTTTTTCACATTTAAAAACAAAAAATAAATTAAAATAAAACAAAAGAAAAAGAATATGAAAAAAAATTAAAATCACAACTACAAAATGTGTAAGAATTCGAATTTTGAGTCTTTTACATTTTCTAGTCTCCGTATTATAGTGATTACAAATAATTATCCATCCATCCATTAACTACACCCCTTATCCTCAGTAGGGTCGCAAGGGTGCTGGAGTCCATCTTAGCTATCTTCGGGCAGTGGGCAGGGGACACTCTGAACTGGTTGCCAGCCAGTCGCATTGCACAAGAGACGGACAACTCGCTCACCCATTCACACCTAGGGACAATTTGGCCAATTAACCTGACATGCATGTTTTTAGAATGTGGAAGGAAACCGGAGAACCCGGAGGAAACCCACACAAGCACGGGGAGAACATGCAAACTCCACACAGGAAGGTTTGATCCCACGACCTCAGAACTGTGTAGCACATGTGCTAACCATTGCGCTACTGTGATGTCTAAAAATAATTAAAGGAGAACTGTTATGTGGCTTCAAGCTTTTTAGAAAATGTTTACAAGGTTCACAAGACGTGTTGGTCAAAATGTTCACATTACCAAGTTCAAGATATTGACCTCAAGCAAGTCCATTGTCAAACCGGGGTATTTTCGCAAATATTGATGAGATTCCCCATATTTTCTTGTCTATATTCCCGTTCTAGTCTCACTAATGCTGTGGAATTCTGCAACAACATTCAAAGGCATTTTGAAAAAGCGCTCAGCTCTGTGATCCCCCCTCCTTCGCCTTCCTTACCTATCACACGAACACTGATGCATGTCGCTTTTTGAGTTTTGCATTATGTCGGGGGTCAGAGGCGGGCTTGGCTGGCGTCCTTAATTTCACAGGGTTAAGGCGCGGCACATTCTCAGGGAATACAGATCACTTAGCACGAGCCCGTGACCGCCAGCCTCTCGGGCCCAGCGTCGCTCACCATTTGTTAAGCATATCCGAACGCCCGCCCGAGCGTCCACTCAGCCTAGGTGAAAATACTCAATTGCTGGTTCACTCTTTTTGAATCTGTGTTGCAATTTTAAGTCCTCTTGAGTCTTTTGGCCCTGTTATAGCAGTATTCTCTTGATTTTTGCAGTTAATCCTTTACAAGTGATTTTTTGAGAAGTAGGAAAACTACATGGACTGTATTTTTGTGGCTATAATGCGCACTGGACTAAAAAGCGCAGCAGTCTCAGGTACGTGTGCCATTGTTGGATTAGGCATGTACATAAGAAACCTGATAATAGGGTGCAGGATTTACACTTCACCCTTTAACAGTTAACATGGTGTCTGTTAAGTCAAGTCATGCTTATTTGTATAGCCCTTAATCACAAGTCTCAAACTAGCATTACACCATCCCCTGATCTAAAACCTACATGATGTCAAGGAAAAACTCAAAATCCTCAACATGTGGAAAACGAAGAGACCTTGCGAACGGGGTTCACATAAGGTAATCCCCCCCTATCCAGGATGACCAGGTTGCAATACATGTTGCAAGAGCATCAACAGACAATACACAGACATCATCAACATCAAATTTAGGTAATAACAGAATTTCCGATTGACAGCCCCCTGTTCTAAAATCTTGACCGATGCAGCAGGCTCCAGAGCCCTGGGCTAGTACCTATGGTTTGCGAGCCATGTATGGCTCCTTCATGAGTAAAGCTGGCTCGGAGATAAAATGTAGCAAGGGCAAATTTTATTCGAGACGTGTCAAGTTTACGCTCTGCGAAGCCGATGCAATACTGGCTGTATGAAGGTTCGGTACTAAATATATGGTAGAGTCTTAACTACAGTTTACAGTCGTGATGTTACACACTAACATACCATTTTTTTGCTGTACATCTCTAAGGAATCCTTAACAAGGAAGCTTGTTAAACAATGTACGTTCACTGTTAAGTCAATTTATGATAAAAACCTACAGAACAAAGCGTAAACACACCAAAAAGCCAGGCAAGCACCTAAAGCAATTTGATTGGGTGAGCGGTAGGGGTGGGCAGATATATACACACACAGCACACTCCACTATCTTTTGCACTCGCCTACTGCGCTGAATGGAAATACATCATAAACTTTTCGTTCGTAGTTTTTGAGAAACATTTTACAAAACAACTGCTCGCACCTTGTTGTTTAACTATTATTTACGGAACAAATGATGGGCAAAATGAGCCTTAACGATCATAACTGACTTATCAAATCATCAAACGTTTACGTGAAATAAATTGCACTGAAGAATTAACTTTTGTCTCGAGAGAACGTTTGGCAGCTTTGTTAAATTTTGTCTTAAAATATATGGTGTGGCTTTCTCTTTCAAAACAAGTCAAAATATTCTGCTTTTATGGCTCTTTGGGTCAAAATGGTTACCAAATCCTCTTGATCCTGTATGTTGGCCTATATAAGGTACAAGTGTCTACCATGGTGTCCTCTACTACGCCAACCTTACACCAGCAACGCACACACACAAGCGTGCACGTTTAAAACTGGGGCTGATTGTGCTTTTTACAAGTATTGATGAAAAAGTACCAACACTTTCCATTTGATCAGATAACATGGGTAAAAAAAAAATGCACAAAAAAAGAGTGTGAACAAAACATTTTGCTTCCTGGTAATCGTCATTCAATTGAACCCATGAAAGTATTCATCTTCTGATTATTCCAACGTTTGCAAAAGCTTGATCACCAGTGCAAGCAATCACGCTTTCAAATAAATGCAGTACGAATAAATTTATAATGACCTAGACATATACAAAGACAGACAGACAGACAGACAGACAGACAGACAGACAGACAGACAGACAGACAGACAGACGGACAGAGACTAATATGGGCAGCAATATTGACACTTGCCTATTTCTACATTTGGAACAATTTCAATGGCTATGATTCATTTAATGTGCAAGTAGATCAAGTACCCCAAGTCAAAAGACGATAGTATACAGTTCCTGCCCAGCCCCCCCAGCATGGCTAAATGAAATCTAAAACGACACGATGATCTAATAACACCTGCACGATGAACCGCTGGTGACAATAAGCGACAGCCACGCAGAGCTCAATGAAGCAATATGAAAACAACAAGGAACAATTGGGCGCTCTACCCCAGCATGAAACCCAGGCGACCACAGTGATAGACAGGTCCGACCATTTGAAACCTTCCGCAGTGCCTCTCTCCGCAGGGGAGACGCTACCATTCGCCACAGGGGACCCAGGCCGGGCCACCTACGACCCCGCCGGGTTCTGGTCGGACATCCTCGAAGAGACGGTGGGCCCGAACGTCGCTTCTAATTGAAGTGGCAGAAACGTCAGTGCTAATCTGCTCGCCCTGAAAATTTGCCGCTCAACTCTCCCCATTACCATTCACTCTTATGCAGGGGTCTCAAACTCAATCTACTTGGGGGCCGCTGGAAACAGAGTCTGGGTTACGCTAGGCCGCTTTTCATGAGAATAGCTCCGATGAAAGCATTCCAATGTTCTCAAATATCTTTATTTTTAAAAACAAACCCCTAAAACATTTGCCGGTCTGGACAGGGATGGGTGCCCCCAGGCCGTACTTGCCCAAGACACACCACAGGACATGGTGCCCCTACGACGTTTGTGGTTAAGAGATTCACACTCTCACACATGTTAAAAATTAAAGGAGCTGCAGGGAATTTGGAACTGTTACTTCCTGCCGCCATCTCCAACCTCAGTCAGCTAATTAATGATGCACAAGCAACTACGTGCATTTCTTCGAATAGAACATATCTTTTTTCATCTTTTTAAGGATTTGGGTTGGCATTTGGACTCTACTAGAAGCAGGCCATTTCTTACTTTTATCATTTTCATGCAACAAAGACAAATGGAAATAATAATTGTAAAAATAAAAGAAACTTCAGGGACATACAGGAAGTCACTCTACAGCACTTCACAAATCCCCTTTCCTCGAACCATATGGGTTCTGCCCCAGAGAGCTCTGATTAAAGTAATATACAAGCAGATAGGCGCAGCGGAAAATAAAGCATAAGGGCTCTTTGAACTCAGTTTAACTTTTAACTTTCTCAAAGGATGCACCCCACCTTAAAAAAGGAAACAATCAATTAGGAATAAACAACTAGATTAATACTAATACAGGAGATATAACAACAGAGAAACTAAATATGCTGAGTAGAAAAACAATTATTTTTATTCAGTTCAATTGCCTGTATTAACAGTTCTTTAACTTCTAATGTTCTAAACATGAACCGACAGTGAATATGAACTGTTCTGAATACGGTTTCTCTTGCCTATTCCTTGCTGCTAGAAAAATGACAAAAAACAACCCCCCAAAACCAACTACAAATCGTCTAAAAATGATAAAAAAAAAAACAACCGTAAACCCCCCCAAAACAAAAAAAAGATCAGTAAAAACAAATGAAAAAACATACTGAGAAATAACTGAAAAAATACTGAAAATGATAGAAAAAGTACCAAAGTTAGTGAAAAGTGTGAACAAGTATTGAAACGGAACTTAATAGAATCAGTCCTGAAACGCATGAAAAAGTGCAAAAAAGTACATAGAGGTACTTAAAAGTAGTAAAGAAGTACACATTACTCAAAAGTATGAAAATGAACCAAAAACAACTGAAAATTTACCAAACATCAAAAAGTAAAAATCAAAAACTAAAATATAAACATTTTAAAAATTTACTGAAAAGTATAGAGTACAAAATTTTGTGAAAAGTGTGAAACTGTATTGAAGGAGAAATAAATAGTATAAAACGTACGAAAGTAGGTATAAGTGTTGAAAAGTATTAAAAAAGCACATATTCTCAAAACTATGAAAATGCATAAAAAAATGAATAGAAAATGACCATTACAGTGCCAAAAAAAATTACCAAAACGACGCAAAAAAGCCCAGAAAATGATCAAAAATGCAAAAAATGTGAAGAATGTACTAAAAAGTATGAAAACTGAAAAAGTACTGAAAAGTATGGAGAAAGTACAAAAGATATTGAAAAGTGTGGAAAAAGTACTGAAACAGAACTGCATAGTATAAGAGTGCTGAAAAGTATGTAAAAGTACTGAAAAGTAGTAACGTACATATTACTCAAAGATGAAAGAAAAATTGACCCTAAACGTGACCAAAATAGACCCAAAAAACAAATAATATCAACCAAAATATGAACCTAAAAACAAAAATTGACCGAAAACGTATTGAAAAACGTAAATAAATCACCAAAACAACCCCCAAAAAGGCCCAGACTAAACAAAATAAAATAAAACTGGAGGCTAAATCTATCACCCCGCAGACTACGCGTTTATTAAGACCCGTGCTCTACTATTACCTAATCAAATATATCTCTATCCAACACGCGTGTTTACTTATCTGTACGATTTCGATTGCCAGTGCTCGGCCGATATCAGGCACTCCTGTGGGCCGGCCGATAATACACGAGGAATGGGGGGGCGTCAGGTTTTCTATATTTGCATGGAGGATGCCTATCTCCCGGTGCATATTTTGGCCCCCGTGGAGGAATGGATTCAACAATCGCAGTGGGGGGGCGTGACTAATTTGTTGACGGAAGATGCATTTTCAACATTGTCAACGACTTTGCTTAGAGGTCAAACTGCCATGTGAGAGGACATCTTGGAGGCATTTTGGAAGGAGAAAATTATTGTTTTAATAGTTGTATGGATGAACGATTATAAATCAAGTCATGTTTACTTGTATATCCCTTAGACAATGGAAATATCAAAGTTCTGCACAGTCAACAGACTATTATAAACTATTACAGACTACTGACTATTATGACACCACTCCGTGATCTAAAACGTACCTATAACAAAAAAAGAGAATTGAGATTGATCGATTTATAATGAAATTATTCTGCAGCCATTTTGTGTTTTGCATCATTCTCTCATAGTCATCGTCTGACAGTATTGCAACTGAATTACTGCATTGAAAATATTGTAACTAGACTTCCACCAGAAAAAATTAATTATGAGTGACTTGTATTTTGTAAACTCTTTAAAAGCTGTAAGTCCGGAAAACAAATTCAAGAATGTTAACGATATCGATGACTCAATCTGTGTTAAACATAAACGTGACCAATTATTGCAATTCAACTGTAGGCGCTACTGGTCCCTTAAAGCAATAAAAAACGGGCATGGAGACAGCTTCTTCTCCTGGGTCATCACCACCCTAAACGAGCACAGAAAACTGTGTCAAGTCAAAGACAAGTCATGTTTATTTGTACAGATGCTGCCCTACTCACGAACGAGATCGTTCGTAAGTTGAATTTCTTCGAAAGTTGCTTCAGTGCTATACATCAAATGTTTAAGGCTTGTATAAGTAACCTGTTTTGTTTTGTACTAAAAAAATAAACATTTAATTAAATGATATGCTCTATAAAGTTGAGTTTAACTTACTTTTGGAAGATGGGCTTCAAGAGGTCCTCCTCTGTGATAGAGAGTGGACGAGAAAAAAAAGCTATTTTCTCAACCGCATCAAGCTTTCTTATTCCAATTTCAATTCAAAACAAACGACTCGCCTTCTTTACACTTTACACCCACCGTATTGAATGGATGCACGAGATATTGAACAATAAAAATGTCAAAGTTCTTACCGCTAGTTCCTAGCGCGCTGGAGATACAGTGTAGTATGTTTACACACAAACTAGGAAGAAGAAGCCGGATTTCTTCTTTGGGGTGGATGCTGGGTGACCTCTTACAGCGCCACACAGTGGAAAAAGGTGCACACAATACAAAATCTTACTCACAGCAATGTCCGGATATTTTTCCACATCCCGAATTTTTTTTCGTATCTACCGTTTTTTGTAAGTGGAATGAACGTAAGTAGGGGAGCGTCTGTATAGCCCTTAATCACAAGGAGTCTCAAAGGGCTGCACGGACCACAGACTATTACAGACTACAAGGGAAACACTAAATTTTAACAACTACATAAGATTACATAATAACATACTACAGAAGAACAAACATGAAAGGCCACAATACAGAATATTTTGGTGAACTATACCCAAACAAAAAATGAAAGGAATGGAACACAGGGCAGATGTTAGAACAAGAGTTTTTTTTTTTTTTAACTTTTTATTTCTCACACCAATTTTGACAGAGGTTTGATTCCTCCATCATACATCAACACAAAATATATACACTTGACACACTCATAAATAACAGAAGAAACAACAAAGAAGAAAAAAAAATACTATTAATAGAAAGGAAGAATAAATATTCATACAATACATCCATACAAAAAGAAATATATATATATATATATATATATATATATATATATATATATATATATATATATATATATATATATATATATATATACATATATATAAAATAATAAATCAAAATATACATCCAAAAAAAAAAAAAAAAAAAAAAAAAAAAAAAAAAAAACGGACATAATAAATAGGGGGAGGTGTTTAGACATCAAGTAAAATTTGTGTGATAGGCTTCCATCTTTTCTCAAATTGGTCAAGTTTCAGTTGAAGTCTTGCAGTGATTTTTTCCATAATGTACATTTGCTTTAATTTGTCTCTCCATTGTTTTATGTCAGGAGGTTGTGGTTTCAGCCAGGACACTGTGATCATTTTCTTTGCTACCAGAAGCATTACCCTTAGTATATATTTCTGTTGACCAGATAGTAATTCTTCTGGCAAAATTCCTATTACGTAAGCCTTTGGGTCCAACCGCAACTCCCAGCCCGTGATTAATTTTATTTCTCTCTGGATACTTCTCCAAAAATTTAATATTACAGGGCAATTCCAGAAAATATGCGTAAAGTCACCGACCCCCCCCACAGTTACGCCAGCATAGATTTGAGGTATTTTTATATTTTGAAGTGATAGAGGGTGTATAGAAGAATCGCATTTTTACTTTCCATTCAAACTCCCTCCATGTCGGGCTGTTGGTTATTTTGTGTCCCTCTTTCAATGTTTTTTCCCATTCGTTGTCTTTTATCGCTACATTAGTTTCTTGTTCCCATTTTTCCTTAACTGCCATGTCCTCATTACTGAGATCCATTCTCAGGGCTTTATATAGTTTTGATATAACCCCCTTTATTGATTGTCCTTTTGTATACGATATTAATAATTCCTCTACCTTAGTTGGCTCCTTACATATTTTCCCCCATTCCTCGTGTTTCTGGAGGTAATGCCTTAGTTGCAAATATTTGTAAAAATCATTTCTGGGTAGGTCAAACTCTTGTTGGAGTTGTTCGAATGATTTCATTGCCTGTGCTTCCAATACTTGGGTAATCAACATCAGTCCTTTTTGGGCCCATTTTTGAAACCCTACCTCCATACCCCCAGGTTTAAAGTCTGGATTTTTCGCTATTTTGGTAGCCCTATTCACAGATCTTGATATTTTTAATTTTTTTTGTATAGTTGACCAAGTTTTAATAGTTCCCTTAATCCATTCATTCTGGATTTTTAATTTCTTCCACCTCGTGACTGATATGTATGGTAACGATTCCACCAGCATATTTGGACAAGATCGTTGCTCCATGTCCACCCATATCGCATCTTTGTCTGTTGTAATCCACAAGATGAGTGCTTTAATTTGAGCTGCCCAATAGTAATATTTAATATTGGGTAGGTCTAGGCCCCCCTTTTCTTTAGGAGCTAACAGGGTTTTGTATTTTATTCTAGGTTTCTTGTTTTGCCAAAGGAATTTTGCTATTAACTTATTTAACATTTTAAATGTGGATGCCGGGATCAGAATTGGAAGGGATTGAAACAGAAATAATAGTCTTGGTAATATGTTCATTCTGATTGTTTCTATCCTGCCGATAAGACTTAAGGGCAAAATTTCCCATTTTTCCAAATCTTTCCTTATTTCTTTTATCAACATTCCGTAATTTGCATCAAACAGCTGTGTGGAATGTGGTGTAATGGTCACCCCCAAATATTTAAACCCTTTATTTGTCCATTTAAAATCAAACCTTTCAATCACATCTGTTGGACATTTTCCTGATATCATCATTGCTATTGATTTGCTCTCGTTATTTGAATACCCAGCTACTTCTCCATATATTTTAAGGCTCTCCAACAGTGGTGGTATTGATAACGAAGGTTCCTTCAGCATTACCAACAGGTCGTCTGCAAACAATGATATTTTATGTTCTGTTCCTCCTTCATCCAATATCCCCCTTATTTGCTCATTTTGTCTAATTGATTCTGCGAGTGGTTCTATGCTTATTGCAAACAAGAGTGGGCTTAAGCAATCCCCTTGCCGGACTCCTCTTTTGATTTCAAAGAAATCTGAACAGTGACCATTTACTCTAAGACGAGATTTCGGATTTTTAAAGATAATTTTCACCCATTCAACAAATATTGGAGGGAAGCCAAAAGCTATAAGTGATTGATGTAAGAAGCTCCATTTCACCCTATCGAAAGCTTTTTGTGCATCCAAGCTCAGTAACATCGAGGGTTGGGTCTTAGATTTTGTGCTCGTAATTATGTTTAGTATCCTCCTAATATTGTTTGCACCCTGCCTTCCCGGAATAAACCCTGTTTGATCATTTCTAATTAATTTCGCAATAAATTTCTGCATTCTTTTTGCCAGTATGCTTGTAAGAATTTTTAGATCATTACAAAGTAAACTAACTGGTCTATAGCTTTCACACAATATTGGGTCTTTTCCTTCTTTGTGCAGGACTGTTATGATGGCTTCCGACCATGATTTGGGGGGATCTCCTTTTGTTAGAGCATAGTTAAATACTTTCTGCAGTACTGGTGTTAATTCTTCCTTAAAGCTTTTGTAGAACACCCCCGGGAATCCATCCGTTCCTGGTGATTTATTTATTTTTAAGTTATTTATTGTATCTTGTATTTCCTGTTTTGTAATGGGGCGAATAATTTCTAATGTATCCCCCCCTGTTAGTGTTGGTAAATGTAGTTTTCCTAAAAAGTTTTGTGCCGTGTAGTTATCTAAGTCATTTTCTGAGTCCTTGTATAATTCTTTATAATAATCTGCAAATGCTTCTGCTATACCTTTGGGTTTTACTAAACATTGTTTAGAGATAGGATGTTTTATTTGTGATATAATTCTATCTGTTTGGGCCTTTTTAAGTTGGAAGGCTAGCAGTCGACTGGCTCTATTGCCCATTTCATAGTATCTCTGGTTCACAAAGCGCAGAGCCCCTTCTGCTTTATTTGTCAAAAGTTCATCTAATTTGCTTCTGGTTGTTTTTAATACCTGTAATCTGGATTCATTTGGTGTTTTTTTATGTTCTTCTTCTAGTTCCTTAATCTTATCCTCCAATTCCTTCTGATTCTTTAAGCGTATTCGTTTCAGCCGGGACGATATTTCTATTAATTTCCCCCTTATTACAGCTTTCCCTCCTTCCCATAATATTGTTGGAGAAACCTCATTGTTGTCATTGATTTGGAAATATTCTTTTATACACCGTTTTATTTCCTGTACTACGTTTTTATCTGAGAGGAGAGATACATTCATCCTCCAATACCTAAAATGGGGTTCATTGTCTAAACTTAATTTCAAAGTAATTGGAGAATGGTCACTTATAGTAATATTCTCTATACCACACTCTACTACTGTATGCATATGTTGTCTTGAAATGTAAAAGTAATCAATTCTCGAGTAGCTGCCATGCGGGTTTGAATAGAAAGTATAGTCTTTAGTTTGGGGATTCTTCTCTCTCCATGGATCTATCAATCCCAATTCTTTAGTTATGTTATTTAACATCCTCGACGTCTTTGTATTTGTTCCATGTACTGAAGGATACTTGTCCACTTTGCAATTCTGTACAGTGTTAAAGTCACCTCCTATAAGTAACATTCCCTTCGCACAGTTGGTTATTACTTTAGCTAATACTTGAAAAAATGTCCCCTTTTTCTCAACTGGTGCATAAACATTCATTATTGATATCTCCCAACCGGCCATTGACCCTATAATCATTATATATCGCCCCAGATTGTCCTTCACTTCTTTTTCGACTTTAAACGCCACCCCTTTTCCAAGTAAAATTGCTACTCCCCTCCTTTTACCATAGGATGCGTAGAACACCTGGTTCACCCATTCTCTTTTTAGCTTCTTATGTTCAATCTCGGTCAAATGTGTCTCTTGTAATAATGCTATTGAGCTCTGCAATGTCTTGAGTTGATTCAATATCTTTTTTCTCTTGATGGGGTGGTTTAGCCCATGTACATTATATGAAACAATATTTAGATTGCTCATGTTTTGTATTGAGTCTCACTGATTTTTGAAGCATACAGAAACACTACATTAATTACTAACACCTCCATTGACAAAACAAACCAAATTACTAACAAACATATTGACAAGCACACATAATTTCCCACCAAAAAGAAAAAAAACACACCCAAAAAACAAAAACCCATGTCTTCCAAGAGTCCAATTGGAGAGTTGTGGCTACCCTCCTGGAAATATGCACTCAGTGCGTGAACAACTTTTGTACCGTCGTCCATAGTTATAACTAACTAAATATTTTAAAGTAGCTCTATGCCAATATATGTACATACATTGTTTTAATTTAAAGATAACAATTTTACTTGGTATTTTACTTACTTCTAACTTATTGAATTTATAATAGAAAGGGCATATATGGTCCTTACTCTTTCTCCCCAAATCCGAATATGGCTTCGTTTTGCTCCATAGGAGCTTGTAAGTCACCTTCTATGATGGGGGTGTTCCCTTGTCTTCCTCTCGATTCCGGTCACTGTGGTCCAAATGTTCTTTGACAACATCTTTTGCAGTGTCTCCGTGTTGTCCTCTTCCACTTCGATCCCCATTTCTTTTAGCAATGTTGCTGCCTCCATCAGTGTAGAGAATGTTCTTATTCCTGAGTCCAAAAACATCTTCAGCTGGGCGGGATATGGTGATTGTGCCTTTACGTTCTTTTCCTTTAACTTTTTGATAACGTCCCTTACTTGTTTCCTCTTTTTTTGGATTTCTGTGGTGTAATCTTGGTTGAAGTAAACGGTCTTGCCTTCGTACGTTGTCTTCTGCTTCCATGCTTCTTTCATTACGGATTCTTTCACTATGTAGTCGGTGAAACGTACGATAATTGCCCGTGGCAGTGCTTTACCTTGAAACTTGTTCCCCAGTGAGCGGTGTGCCCTCTCAATGCGCACATCCATATGTTCGGTTGTCGGAATGTTTGATTTAATAAAGTTTGTTATGAAGCCGATTGTGTCTTTTCTCTCGGCACCCTCGGGAATCCCATGTATCCTAATGTTGTTCCGTCGTGATCTCGACTCCAAGTCCTCACACTTTGTTGCTAGTTTGGTGGTTTGTTGGAGCAAGGAGACTGTTAATTGCTCTAGTTTTGACGTTCGCTCTTCCGTGTTAGCATGTAGCTCCTCCATGCTTTCCACCCTCCGCTCCAGCAACACAGTGCGCTCCAGAAGTTCTTCGATGCTCTTTTCCAGTCTTGTCATCGTAATCTTGCTGTCCCTTGCTGCTTCAGTGTGTTCTTGCCGTAATTTACGGATTTCGTGGAGGATGGCCGAGTCACGTCCCTCGTCGACCGATGCCATTCCTTCTGCTCCCTCGATCTTTTTCTCCTTAGCGCCCTTTTCCTCGACAAGTTTCCCCTTCTTGACCATGTTTTGTTGAATAATTTGTCTTTAATATGAGTCACAATTTATACCTTTTCTGTCTTTCTCCAAGTAAGTATTACATTACTCTTTAGTGATTTTTGTCAGAGCTACTTTCCTTGCTGCCGTCTACCTCATTGCGCCACCGGAAGTCGTCCAGAGCAAGAACAAGAGTTTTAACCGAACAAAACATGAAAGGAAAACAACGCAGGATTTATTGGAATTCTTGTTACAAACTGAATAAAACACCTAGAACGAAATAGAAACGTACCAAAGCATAGTTTGAACAACTACATTACATCACAGCTGTAACGGAACAAAACATGGAAGTTCACAATGCGGGATTTGTCATATTTCCTGTTGACGATATCTGTGTATTAATTGTTATTACAACATCCATTGCAGCCTGGTCATCCTGGGATGGAGGTAACCTCACATGCGATCCCTTCTCAAGGTTTCTTCATTTTCCTCATGTTGAGGTTTTTTAGTTCATCCTTGACCTTGTGTAGGTTTTAGATCAGGTGATGGTGTAATAATAATGACTTGACTTGACTTGAATACTGACTTACCTCTCACTGAAAAAAAACTGAAAGAGGAAATACAGGACATAAGACCTTCTACTTTACATGGAAAAAAAAGCGTGAAAGTAAAAATACAATAGTTTACTGTATCAGTATCAAGAAGCAGGATTTTATTGGTTATCCGTATCAGCAGATGATAAGTTGATTCAAATTTTAACAGTGTACCCCTCCAAAGGAGATCGCATAGGATGCAGTGTTCATTTTAGCTCTGAAAAGTGATGGGTCCCGGGGACTCGCATGAACAAAAATCTATGGGTCCCAACAGAGATCTATGGTCCCCAAAATTTAGTGTGCTCCATGCCCTTACAAACTGTCCTATTTTCCCTTACAAAATACAAAAAAATATGTTTTTTTTCAAACATGTTTATTTATGTAGTTTAACATGTTATATTGTACATGTGTTTCCTTATATCATATGTAATGTTAATGAACATTTTGTTGTGAGACACTGAGTTGCTCGACATGAATGAGGTTTATTATAAAAAAAGTTCAAAAATAAAGTCGCTTGGACGTTCACTGTAGAAGGAAAAAATACATGCAAATATAAGTAAGTAGAATAATACATTTTCTTATTCAAATTATTAAGTCATTTTCTGCATTAAATTATTGTAGGTAATATACTGATTACCAGCTCAGTAGCCTAGATGGTAAGGCGCCCGCTTTGAGACTGGGAGGTTCGGGTTCGCGCCCCGGCCGAGTCATTCCTAAGACTTAAAAAGTGGTCGGCGGCGCCCTCTCTTGGCTGCGGCTGCATCGGGTCAGATGCAATCGACATTTCGTTCTGTGTACATTGTTACACAGAATGACAATACAAGGAAATTATTATTATATTATTATTATTAAAAGGGATCACCACAAACCTCTTTTTTCATTTTCTCCTTTTATACTTCCTTTTTTACTTAACTTCTTTATACAACATAATCATTCGTAATATAATGCATCAAAGCAAGTGAGCCGTTTGAGAGCCGGCTCTTTAATGAGTTGGGCCGAAAAAGCCGGTTCTCTAAAAAGAGGACTTTCACTACACAACTCGAATTCGAGCTCGACGTGCAGACGAAAACTCGAGACCAAAACAATAATGGCGGATCTGCCTGACGAAAAGTTTGGAGTGCGGTAAATCTTTGTTAAACGTTGATTTGACACGATGCGTCCCCAGCAAAAATAATGTGTCTAGGACGCAGGGACGCGGGCAAACGAGAACACCGAGGATGCCAATTTGTTATTTTGACTATTATACTGTTCATTGATTTCCAAACCGCTGAAGAGCAAACCTAATTTTGTAACAAATGTAATAAAAAGAAACGTCTCGGGGAAAGGCTTTTAAAACAAGTCGGAATCTATTGTCCAAAGTTTCGGTTCTCTCCTGTTCTCCTTGCAATGTTAAGAATCCACTTACTATATCAGTCGGAAAAATTGGTAATAATTTATCCCGAATTTTTACTTGATCCTTCAAGGAAATACAGTGGGACCTCACTACTTCGCAGTTCCACGTTGCGGGTTTAGAGCTTCGCAGGTCTAAATAATAATAATAATAAAATTAAACAATAAAGTATATATATATATATATGTATATATATATATATATATATATATATATATATATATATATTTTTTTTTTTTTTAAATATATATATATAATTTATTTTTATTATAATTTATATATATTTTTTTGAGAATTTTTGAAGGGGCGTCGCTACTTCGTGGTTCCACGTTCGCGGGTTCAGAGCTTGCAGGTCCCCAAAAAAATAATAATTAAAAAAAATATATATAAAACAAAAATTAAAAAAAATCTATATTTTTTTAAGCATTTTTGAAGAGGTGTCGCTACTTCGCGGATTTTCACTTTTCGCGGGTGGTTTTGGTCCCCATTAACCGCGATAACTGAGGGATAACTGTATTCTCCTAAATCTAAACAATGGTGAAAAGTGCTGTTGTTCAAGTCACGTAGCATTCCCTAGCAATCCTGAGCTGCAGGACGCCATCACTGAGCGTTAGTTAGCGTCTCGGACTCCCCGTTGCTACAGAACCGAACAGAAGTGCCCCCCTTCTCTATAAAGCATCCAGATCTGCTTTCCTCCCAATGGGGGACCGACATTAAGCATTAATCGCTGTGGACTGGGATAGCCTCAACACCTACAGGGTGATCTCTGTCGCTTAACATGATCTCTCGTGAGGGCGCAAATATTCACACTCCGATAACTTCCATTTTGTAACAGATAACGCTTGCAAACATGAAGCGAAATGTTATGTTTGTATCGGTTTGTTTTGGGGGTTTTCACGACAATGTCAACCTTAATTTGGATTCCATTTAATGTCATCTTGATAGTTAGTTTAATTTAAAAAGGTGAGGAAATGGTCAAACGAAAATATGTTTATTCAATAGTCTTCAATGTAATGCTTTTGCATTACAAAATATACATTGGCATTGAGCTCGTAGCTTTTGTATTCTTTCTTTCCACTGACTGACAGGTTTGCAAATTAATTTCAGTTTAAATATTACTTATTTTATAGTTAAACAACACATATTGGCATGAACCAGAACAGGATCAGGACCCAAACGCGTGATGTTACTCACACAAGCCTTTTATTTTTCGGGAAATGGGAAGTCATGCACGTTAGGCAGCAGTCTGGCGTGAAATGATAGGAAGCCAGAGGCCGACGAGATTGATACCAATTGCCGGAGTTGATATCGAACAAATAGGGTCGATACCGGACAGGACAGGACTGACAGGATAGATAATGAAACAAGATATCGAAAATAAACAGGAGAAATTAGACGGGAACGAAAACTGGAGAGAATAATAAACAGGACAAAAATAAATGGGAACAATACCGGACAGGGAATACCAACAGGAAACAGGACTGAGTCAAAACCCACGTCTTGCGGGGCAAAGGTTCGTTGACGGAATGGCAAAGGAAAAATGAGAGCACTGAGCTTAAATCGATGAAAAGCCAATCTGTCAATGTTTACGTACCGGCATTATTTTTCCTATTCATAATGAACTAAAACAAGTGAAAATACAATAAGACAAGAAAAATACAACTTGTTTACTATAATTTAACTTCAATTCCTAGATAAGTATTGTTTTTCTTGTCATGGTTGCCATGGTGCCAAATTGGCCCCGCCCGTGTGGCGCTATCTGCGGCTTGTTGAGAGATTGGCTTTCTGTCTATATTGAGCTCAGCGCTCTCTTGCTTCCTTGGTTTGCCCGTCAAACGAACTTCTGCCCCACAAGACGTGGGTTCTGTTCTGTTTTCCTATTGGTATTTCCAGTCCGGTATTGTTCTTGTTTATTTTTGTCCTGTTTAATTTCGGGTTCCAGTTTTGTTTCCGTCTGTTTTTGTCCTGTTTGTTATTTTCTCCAGTTTTTGTTCCCGTCTAGTTTCTCCTGTTTATTTTCGAGATCCTGATTCGTTATCTATCTTGTCTGTCCCATCTTGTTCAGTATCAGCCCCAATTGTCCGATATCTGCTCTGGCAATTGGTATCGATCTCATCGGCCTTTGGCTCCCTGTCATTTCACGCCAGACTGCTACCTAACGTGCATGACTCCCCATTTCCCGTAAAATAAAGGCTTGTGTGAGAACGTCACGCGATTGGGTCCGGATCCTGTTCTGGTTCGTGACATTTCTGAATTCAGAAGAAAAAATAAGATGATAAAAGAAGTGTTATTGTTTTTATTTACTCATATTTTAACCTCTAAATAGATAAGAAAAATAATATTATTACTAATAAACAGTGCAGTTCATTTTAGGTGGACTGAAAAGCAGGCACCCGCGGCCTGAAACACGCACACACACACACAAAAATTGACTGAGGATAATGGCTCTCTGCGATTTTATTTTAGGCGGGACAGAACGGCACACCTCTGGATCAAAGTATGTTCTTCCTAATCAAAGTGCTATCTTGCAGTTTTTTCTCACAGTAATATGGGATTGGGGATAATGGATCGTGGTGACCACCTTGCAGCAGATTGTAGGTGGAAATACAGTAAAGGCAAAAAAAAACAGTCAAGCCTGACAAAGGTACGGTCCGGCGGTCCCTGCTTGGCCAATATACAACCCGGGATAACGGATCGCAGCACTACAAGTGCTGTTCAATTTTTGGTGGACAGAACAGCTAAAAAAGCTGCCAAGTCCCGACAAAAGTGCGCTTTGCGCTTGCAGTAATCAGTGTTCTCGTTTGCCCACGTCCCTGCGTCCATCATTTTTGCTGGGGACGCATTGGGTCAAATCAACGTGCGTCCCCGGGACGCATCGTTTTTGACACCAAATTGTCGTTATTATCCGATTACTTTTTTTTTTTAACAAAGATTTACCACACTCCAAACTTTTCTTCAGGCAGATCTGCCATCCGCCATTGTTGTTTTGGTCTCGCGCTGATCTCGGCAAACGAGATCTCGTCGCTTCAAGATGACGTCCTTGTTGTGGAGGTTGTCGAGTGAAAGAGAAGTATGCCTCCGAAAAAAACAGTTGGTATTAGGTGCAAATCAACAAAAAAAAGCTAATTTCTTCAGTGTCGGTAATAAGTAGAAACATAACTCAGAAAGTGGTAACAACGGCAATAATTCCGGCACGAAAAATCGGCGGAGAAATTCTTCAGAAGACCGCGAAGGCAAGGAAAACACGTGTTTTGAAGCGAACGATTCGACGAAAGACAATAAACAAAAGAATACTAGCAAGAAAAAGACTTTTTTGCCAAAATGGACTAAATTATATTCCTGGTTACGCTATGAGGAGGATGATAATGGATTGGACTTTGAGAAGGCATTACAACTATGGCGGGACAGCAAACCACGAAGAATATATGAACTGAAAAATCTGAAGTGATAACTTCTTTGTATTACCAATTAACTGTGATGATTAAAACTGAATGAAAATATAGATTTATATTATATATTTGTCGCCGATTAACAATTTCAACCGCGATAACACAAAATTTTGGGGACCCATAGATCTCTGTTGGGACCCATAGATTTTTGAGCATGCGAGTCCATGGGACCCATCACTTTTCACAGGTAAAATGAACACTGCGTAATATCCCAAATGGCAAAGTAGAGAAGGATTACATTCATTTTTTTAAAGAATAAACCACGACTATGAAAAAAACTCAAATTTCCGTCATACTCTCCCTGAAAGCTAGCAGAAATAAATTGTAAAGTGACCAAACCGAACAAAGTAGGATGTTCCGCTGTGCGCCGATTACCTCATTCGAGTTTAAACCGTGACATTCGTATCACAGGGGGCCCAAACGCAAAGACTCAGCCATACACAATCCAGGGCAGCGTTTAGAACAACAAAGCGGTCGACCAATCACAAAAAAATGTGGCACGCCTCTCCCTGATCAATTATTAATCAAAGTTCTGTTTTGAAACGGGCAACTCAAAGACACTTCCCTGGGTGGCCTTTCTCATGGTTTCATTTGCGATGCTCTCATGTGTTTGCGATTATGTGCGTCTTTATGCAGCGGAAGGTGATTGATGTGCCATAAAGGACCTGGACTTCCAGCTTAGTTGGCGTCGAGGTTTCCCTCTAAGGATTCATTAAAAAATATCTTGAAATACTTTAATATATCGTATTTTGATTCATTTATTAACGTGAATTACTCTGGAGTTTAGCATTCGTATTGTTTTTAAACATACATTTAAAGCTCAAATGATTATTATACAGTGTACTCTAGTGGTGTAAAAAAACTGCATTCATTTCGACAATTTTTTGATTCAGGTTGTTACACACTGTCACTTTATTATTTATATTTTTAAGGGCTTCACATATGTGTTATAAACTACAGATAGGGTATCTAGCAATATAGGGCTACAGATTCCAATTAGGGGTGTAAACTGCCTGATCGGCCTTGAAACTTGGGTTTAAAACTAGAGTTGGGGTTTTTAATTTAGGTTTTAAACTGCCGATAAGGTTTCAAAATAGATTTAAGCTTCACAATAGGGTTTAACCTACTGATAGGGTTTCAAACTAAGATTTTAGACTAGGGTTTGAGCTTTAGATTAACGTTTTAAACTGCTGATGTGGCTTCTAATTGGGTTTCAAATTAGGGTTTGGGTTTCAAATTAGGGTTTTAAATGGCTGATTGGGGTTCTAACCAGCTTTCAAAACTGGGGTTTTGGCTGAAAATTAGGGTTTAAACCAGGGAGTAAAACTAGGGTTGCGTCTTCAAACTAGGGTTTTTACTGCTGGTTCACGTCCAAAATAGGGTTTGGACGTCCGAATGAAGTTTTGAATGGGCAATGGTGGTTTTTACTATAGTGCAGACAGGATTTTAAAATGGGGTTTTTAAACTACATATAATGGTTTGAATAACAGTTTGAATTTAGGTGTTTGTGCTTCATAGTAGGGTTTTAGGCTGCCATTTGGTTTCAAAGTTGGGTATGGGCTTCATATGAGGGTTTAAAACTGGCTTTCTGGGATCAGACTAGGGTTTAAATTTAGAATTTAGACTTCTTAATAGGGTTTGAAACTGGCATTATGGACTCAAACTAGGGTTTTTGACCTGACAATGGGGGTTCAAAGTAAGTTTCAAATGTAGTGTAGGGTTTACAAGAGCAAATATTCAAATCATTAATATCAGGATTTTAAACTACCTCAATGGGATCAAACTTGGGTTTCGAAATAGAGTTTGGGCTTCAAATAAGGGCTTTAAACCGCTGATTGGGAATCAAAATCACGGATAAAACTAGAGTTTACCTTCATATTTGGGATTGTAAATTGGCTTTTAGAAATCAAACTAGGGTTTTAAACTACAGATAAGGGATCAAATTAGGGGTTAAAACGAGTGTCTCGACTGCACATTAGGATTTTAAGCTGCAGTTGGGGTTCAAAGTAGGGTTTAAATCTACGATTTGTCTTTTCGAGGGAAAAACTTTAAATCATCTCATCTCATCTCATTAGCCGTACCGCTTATCCTCATTAGGGTCGCGGGGGGGCTGGAGCCCATCCCAGCCATCTTCGGGCAGTGGGCAGGGGACACCCTGAACTGGTTGCCAGCCAATCGCAGGGCACACTGGGACAGACAACTCATTCGCTCATTCACACCTAGGGACAATTTGGACCGGCCAATTCACCTGAAATGCATGTTTTTGGAACGTGGGAGGAAACCGGAGTGCCCGGAGGAAACCCACGCAAGCACGGGGAGAACATACAAACTCCGCACAGAAAGTCTGGAGCTGGATTTGAACCCACGACAGGTTCCCATGACATGAACTGTGCCGCACAAACGCTAACCACTGCGCCGCCGTGCTAACTTTAAATCAACACTCATTTAAAGCAACAAGTGGTAATGATATACTTATTGTTTTTCAGGAAAACAAAGAATAACCATGAGTGTTGCGCTGCTACACCACATTTCATCCGATCGATGAACTTCCGTACACCTTTTATCGGGAGACAAATTGAAGCGGCGGATTGTAATAGGCCAGCCCATCCCGGGCCCGGTGGTTCCATTAATTTCATTTTTAGGTTTTTCAACTGGCATTATGGGATCAAACTAGGCTTTTAAACTAGTGTTTTAACTATAGATAGGGTTCAAACTAGGGTTTGAACTAGAATGTAGACCTTCATTCAATATGGCGGCGCCCCTGTTCGGCTGCGGCTACATCGGCTCGCAACAGTTTTTTACACGTCGGCCATAAGACCCAGTCTTCGACTCAGTTTTGACTGCGCACAAAGTCGGCTCGAACTGCAGATTAAGATACGATCGCAGTTTTTTTTGCTGGATATGCGATCATCTAGACATCAAGCGCTCGGTGCTACGACCACCCGGGAGTGTTTATTAGCCACGGACTGCTATGTCAACAAGACCCAGCGGCTTACAAAGCAGCGAAGCAGAGTGGCAAGACAGCGGCGTGACCGCCGGACGAGGAAGCGAGGTTGTCGGGCCGGGCTAACAGCTAGGCTAAAGGCTAAACCCTGCAAAACGCCTCTCCCATCCATTTTCCTCTCAAACGTTCGCTCTCTGGACAATAAACTGGACCATTTAATAACTGGAAGTGGCATCGAACCGCGAAATGACGAACTGCTGCGCTAAAATTCTGACGAAGACATGGTTAATCTTATCTATCCCGGCTGACGTTCAAAGAAACTGTGCGGGTCAGATGTATCGACATTTATGGAATCAAACTAGGGTTTAAGTTACAGGTATGGTTTCAGACTAGTGTTTAAAACTAGATTATGGGCTTCAAATAAGAGTTTTAAACTGCTGATAGGGGTTTAAAATAAGATTTAAAAAGAATGTTGGACCTTTTATTAGGTTTTTAACTGGCATGAGATCAGACTAGGGTTAATTACTTGGGTTTGGGCTTCAAATAAGCGTTTCAACTCACGTTTAGGCTTCATGTTAGTTTTTAAACTATTTTTAAAGATCATTCCTAGGGTTAAAAACTTGAGTTTGGGCTTCCAATAAGTGTATTAAACCGCAGATAATTGATCAAACTTGGTTTCAAAACTAGGATTTTGGCACCAAATTGGATTGTTAAGCCTCTTTATGGAATCAAACTAGGGTTTAAGGCACAGGTTTCAAACTGGGATTCAAAACTAGTCTTTGGGCTTTTTTTTAGGATTTTAAACTACCAATAGGGGTTCAAAGTAGTGTTTAAAACTAGGGTTTGGCTTTTCCAGAGCAAAACTTTAAATCAACACTCACACAAGGTGTCATGTCCTGCACGGTTGTCATGGCGCCCAGCTGGCCCCGCCCCTCGACACCGGCTGACCTGCATTTCTTGATTACTCCTATGGGTACATAAACGTGCCTTTTGGAACTGCCCTTTGCCAGATCATTGTTTACCCTTGTTGAAAACCTGTTCATGCCTGTTTGAAACCTGTTTATTCTTGTTGTGCTTTGTTGCACTTTGGTGTAACATTCTCAGAGATTCCTGCACGTTCTGTTTAATCCTGTTAAATGCCTACTCTGTAGTTTTGCCTGAATTTGAGCCTGCTTTGTTTTGTTTTTGGTCCGTTTGTGTGTTGGACAACTTTTCTTTCTCAATTAAAGTGACAGATCTCTACGCAAATGAGTTCCAATTTCTTGCTTGCCGACCTGTTTCGTGACACAAGGGGTACAAATATACCTTTTTTTTGTCAGGAAAACACAATGAATAACCATGACCGCTACACCTCAATTGACCCGATCGATTAAAAAAAAAAATAAAATAGCACACCTCGGCGCACCTTTTATCGGAGACAAATTGAAGCGACGAATTGTATTTGGCCAGCCCATCCCGGGCCGAGCATCCGACGGTTACCTTCAAAGGCGGCGGCGACAATGCGAGTGACATCGAGGTCATGCCGGCTCCTCAGCGCCACCCGGTAGATAAAATTGTTCTACCGGGAGATAGGGGAGGAAATCAAAGGATGAGAAAACTGGCTTTTTGGTGGCCTGTGCATGTGGAGATTGATGGCTGGGCGGCGAGTGTGAATCTGCTCTTTTTAAATAATTTATGTTGCCCGTCGCTATGGAGCAGTACTTTATAACTCGGTTGTTATTTTTCCATTGACTGCAAGGATCAATACTTTAAAGACATGACATAGACCGCTAATGAAGTACTTAGATGGCTCTCTGGAGTGCCGAGCGTTTCCGTGTTTACAAACACTGAAAACAGCTTTATTGCTCCTCGTTGTTCAGGTCTACTTTATTGGACACATCATTTAAAAAAAAAACACACTTTTTGAATTATCGGTACAGATCCCTATGCAAGCAGAAATATTTGTAATAATAATAATAATAAATTATATCAAATTTGATTTTATATATCAAGCCTAACCGATCACTTAACCGGCAGGTGGTGTTTCTTGGGAAAGTACAACCAGACAGCGCCCATCTCTATACATTATAATGAAATATCATAGTAAAAAAAAAACACAATTAAATCACTCTTAATTCAATAATTTAAAATGGAAATATGACATTTTTATCCAAACATATTGAATAGTCAAAACTGGTACTAACATAAGAAAATTCACAGGAATTTTAAGCAATTTTTTTCAATTCGCTCCAATGTAATACAAATCTATATAAATATACGCATAAAAAGTCTGTCACAATTATGGAAAATAAGGTTATATTGTCTTTTAAATAAAGTTTGAAAAATCATTTTTTTCATATAAAAATAAAAATTGTACTCATGAAAATCATAAATAATAAAATATACATTAACACAAAAATATTTTGTTCTCTTTTTGTCATTTATCTTTTTTTCTAAATGTTTTCTCTTTTTTTTCTTTCATATTCTTGTGGAAAAAAATTGAGAAAAAAGAAAAATAAATAAATAAATAAATAAATGTATATATATATATATATATATTATATATCCATCCATCCATTATCTGCACCGCTCATCCTCAGTAGGGTCCCGGTCGTGCTGGAGCCCATCCCAGCTAACTTCGGGCAGTGGGCAGGGGACACTTTGAACTGGTTGCCAGCCAGTTGCACAGACAACTCACTCGCTCATTCACACCTGGAATGTGGGAGGAAACCTACGCAAGCACGGGGAGAACATGCAAACTCCTCACAGGAAGGTTCGATCTCATGACCAGCAGTGTAGATGATGGATGGGAATATATTACAATTTAATAAAAGAATGATACAAAACAAATTATTAATAATCAAATGAGAAAGATACAACATTCAAATTGTAATTCAAAATCCATTGCAATTACAATATAGAATACATTTAAAAGATACACCAAAAGCCATAAAAATGGGCCTTAAAAATAATACTTTATTGATATACGTAAAAAGGAAGATAAGAAATAATATATATTTACTGTATTAATTTGTTTGTCACGCTCACTTTTTCTTACCCAAAGAGGAAGTTTTACGATACTACATTACCGTATGTGAGCAATGATTGATCGGTTAAAAGAGATCGCTGACCACATTTGCACAACGTTTGCTGCAACAGGGTGTGAACCCAGATCAGGTGCCAGATTTATTAACAACGTAAACTATTAACAAAATGGCCCCAAAAAATTATATTGTTTTATTTATGTCTTTCAAATTCCAATTTAGTGTCAAAAAACGATTTTAATCATGACCCCACGTAGGCAGCGACGTTTTCCCCTGAGTAAAATAAGTGCAATGACATTTAATGCCTTTTCCAGTGTCACCTACAACCCTAGTAGTCCCATTGTGATAGTTATGGATACGTTTGTGATTTCGAATGCTTAGCTTGGAATTTAAAATTGAGTTTTCAATAAAAATTAGGGGTGCATATTACAAATGAGTGCATGATGTATACATGTAAATTCAGGAATAATTGTTATGAATTATAATTAAGATTACTTATGTGACTTATATGTCCGTTTTTTTTAATTTAGCCATAAATCTTTACTGAATGTCCCAAACATATGTGTTTTACTTTAAAGTTTGAGTAAAAACAAATTCAAAAGTAACTGCTTGAGTTTTTAATTTCCGAAATAAACAACAGTGAAATTTGCGTAGCCGTGTGTTTACAAACCCAAGCTAGCAAAGTGACAAATTAGCCCGACGACGGTGTTTGAATTCTTATTAAAGTTGATTAATTCTCATCATTAGTTGATCATACAACAGCTCATAAAATGCACTCAATTGATTTCTTTACTGAGATTAATACGCGAGACACTTGAAATTAACATCAATAAATCAATTAGCGAATCAATTACATGATCGTGTTTAAATACAGAGCTAATAGTGAACATTAAGTAGCGTCGGGCCCCCATCACAAATCATTCGGCGGGCCGAGGACGAGGAGCAGAAGAACGTCCTTAAATGATCTGAGACGCAACACACAAAAAAATGTGCCTCATATTTTTTTATAGGGATGCAGATTCATTAAATAAACACATAACTCGTGAGGTAACTAGCTAAATGCATGGATGGATGGATGGATGGATGGATGGATGGATGGATGGATGGATGGATGGATGGATGGATGGATGGATGGATGGATGGATGGATGGATGGATAAAACCACACCTAGCTACATACCTAAAAACATAGTTTGTCTTGTGGACGGATAAATTATATTGCAAACTAGGTAAAATTATAAACAACCAGCTAAATACATAGCTGGCTAGCTGGATGGATGGATCCATGAATGGATGGATGGATGGATGGATCAAAACAAATATAGTTAGCGATTTAGCTAACTACCCAAAAATACATTGCTACACAGCTAGCTGGATGGCCGGCTGGCTGGCTGGATAAAACCAGACATAATAAGCTATCTATCTACCTAGCTCGCTAAAGTCTTAGGGGCCGGTCACACAGCAGTTTGCGGCTGAATCACGGCCAGAAATTTCTGCCTGTGAGGCGGACGCTATTGGACGCTTTGAGATCGCCATACAGACGAGACACAGCAGTGCTTTACACGCGGTCGGAAATTTCACGGGCGTATCGAGGCTGAACCACGGCCAGAAAATTCTGGCCGTGAAGCAGACGCTGTTGGGAGCTGTTAGACGCTTGGAGACCGCCATATAGACGAGATACAGCAGTGCTTTACTCGCGGTCGGAAATTCACACGCGGATGGCCGCGCGAAAACGTTTTGAGCTGCTCAAAACTTTGAGCACATGTTAACCGAGGGCGGCACACGAGGTAATGACGCGGAAATGACGCGGAACGACGTGCTCTGGCCGCGGCCAGGGCGTGGTTACACATGGGTAGGACGGGAAATTTCAGCGGGTAATCGTGGGTGGAGCATGGTAATAGCATGTTCTGCGCCTGTATCGCGGTGTTATTACGTGAAATTAGCGTGTTACGCGTGTGACGGTCAAACGCCTTTCTCCGCGTATATACAGCGCGATTTGCCGAGCACACGTCAGTTGTGCTCGAGACGTCAAGGGGGTGAACATGGATCCCCGTCAGCGTAGTGACCTCGTCTTAATCCATTTTTATTTCTTGACATTTCTTTTCATTTCATAACAAGATAATAAAATCAAAATGAAAAACTATTACAATAATAACATATTGGCTTCTTCGGTGCCATAGCTTGAAATCTTGATCTTCACGGGACTGTGTCTTGAGTGGTTATGATTTCTACAGCCCGGTGTTATGCCGAGAAATTTATCCCTGCCGAGATTTGCATCCCCTCGCTACTACAACCACTTTTACCTCGTTTTATCTCACTTTTATATCACTTTTAGGGAATGTAATGGCGAACATATAACCAAAACCACTTCGTCTTGCATTTGTTGGCAATGTAATACAACTTAAACCATTCCGTCTTTGTTTTTGTTGTGAACGTAATCGAACGGTAATGCACACCGTATATAATATCCTCCCCCCCTCGCGTGAACGCGCATTCTGCTGCGCTTCCAACAAAAGCGATCGTATTCCATATAAAACGCTTATTAAAACAATAAAGCGAGCTAATTATAACAATTGGGAGATCCTAGTCTATATAACGCGTTTATTTAAACAATAAAGTGCGATCGTATTCTACAAAATGCATTTGTTAACGCGGATGAAAAAGTCACCAACGTCAATGCAAAGCGATCGCAGCAGACTGCGCGTTCAAGCGAGGGGAGGGGGGTGGGGGGGTTGCGTAGGAGTCGGATTTGGGCACAACACCGGCTCGGGAGCTTTTATACCCGTGGTCCACACGAGAAAATGACGCGGAAATGACGCGATGAGGAAGCGGAACAGTCGCCGGCGTCTGTTTTGCGGGCATACCACCGATGAACAGCGGGTTGGCCAATTTTGCGCATTTTCCATCGCGGGCAACCACGGGCAAAAAAAACCCGCAAAATTTTAGCCGTGATTCAGCCGCAAACGGCTGTGTGACCGGCCCCTTAGCTAAGAAGAAAAAAAAAATATCCTCATGAAAATCCTATAAAATATTTTAGTTATAGATGGATAGACGGGGAAAAAAATGACATAGTTAGCTAGCTAGCTGAATACATAGCTGGATGGCCGGTTGGGTGGATGAATAAAAACGGACAGTCAGCTATTGCACTACCTAGCTAGCTAAATGTTGCATGGATACATGAAAAAACATACATTTTTAGCTATCCAGCTAGCTAGCTAGCTAAATCGCCAGCTGGGTGGATGGATAAACACAGACATTTTCAGGTATCTACCTAGCTAGCTAGCTAGCTAGCTAAATACATAGCAAAATGCATAGCTAGCTGGATGGATAGATGCAAAAAACGGACGTATTTAGCAATCAAGATAGGTAGATGTATAAATCACTAAATTGATGGATGGATGGATGGATGGATCAATACACAACGGGCTAGCTACATAGATACATGGCTGAATGGGTCGAAGGCTAAACACGGACTTAATTAGCTTGCTGACAAGCTAAATACATAGCTAGCTGGATTAAGGGATGGATGGAGTGATGAATGGATAGTGAGCTATCTATTTAGATAGATATGTGGATGGGTAGACAGACATACATAACTATCTAGCAAGCTAAAACATTGCTTGGTGGATGGATGGATAAATAGCAACTGTAGCTAGCTAGCTTGCTAGATACACAGATGGATTGATAAAAAGACATAATTAGCTACCTAGCAAGCTTATAGAGAGGCAGACATACAGATATTATAGATATTATAGATGGGAGGGACGGCCAGACAAACAGTTAGCTTAGCTAGCAATATGGAATTCTAGCGATAGCTGGCTGAATAGCGAGCTCTAAGAGATACAAACTCCCTTGAAAATTATGAATTTAAAGGTAAGATGAACAATTTAATCGTGTCATCAGGTTTTCGTTTTTAGTCCATTTTCTCAAAGAGTAAATAAAATGCTAAATTAGCAAGCGGGATTAATTACATCTTCCAGCCGCCTGCCGTAACGAAATGCGCGGTAATGGAGATCGCTCTCGGGGAGACTTTTATGAGCAACTCAGAGGACGCCTTCGCCTTCCCCCCAAAGAGAGAAAAACGTAAATTTATGCCGAGCGCCCCGTTGATTACGGAGAAGGTAAAGAAGCAATAGCGGCGTTTTTTCGTGCGCGCTTTCATTTAAAGTGTGTTTCTCACTAGACTGCTCACAACACTTAATTAAAGTGCGCTGTTTTGGCAATGACAAATGCTGCCGCCCGGCCGCTCTGACTCGAAAGCTTTTGTAATTTCTCTCATGTGCAGCCACGAACACAACCAGGTCACAGACTGGAGAATTAAACAACTAAACAAGATTTAGACATGGAAACTGAAGGAATGGTGGAGAGGGGGGGGGGTGTTCCTTTGTCTGCAATCAGTCTACAATTTCATCCTTTTCGGTTTTCAAGTCGGGCCGACTTTTCCTAAGGCGTTTGTCGGCTTGATGGAGGCTTCAACATTTCACCGAAGGGGTCGTGAGAAAAATGTATGGATGCACCTGTGCTGAATATAGTAAACCCCTGGGATACGATGACTCGTCTTTATGACGTTTCGTGGAGGAAGATGTTTCGGGCCCATCTTTATTAGAAGTCCACTGATTGTTAGGCGTGCCAAATATTGGCACCGATATTTCTGAAATTGACGGATATCGTTATCGGTAACTGGGGCGGCAGTAGCTCAGGAGGTAGATCGCTCGTCTTGGGATCGAGGGATCCCAGTTCGAATCCCGGCTTGTCCGTGTTACATGTCGAAATGTCCTTGGGTAAGACACTGAACCCCTAATACCCCCAATAAGCAGGTTAGTGTCTTACATAGCTGCAATACAAGACCGCTATTGGGAAATGTGAAGCACACTGTAAAGCGCTTTGGGAAGTCATTGACTTGAAAAGCGCTATATAAATGCAGATCATTTCATTTCATTTCATTTGTTTATTTGATATATTTAAAACTGAGTTAATTATGTTCAGACGCAGCAGAGCCTCTTTGTCCTGCTGTCTCTTTCTCCCGCCTGTCTTGGACGCCACGCCCCACCCCTTCTGATTGGATAGGACACCGGGGGCGGAGCCAATGAAGCAGGAAGAATAAGCGGAAGCTCTGCTAACGCCTGACATGTCTGTGAATCAAAATCGCTGATAATGCTGAGATTTTAAAAAGTCCGTGGGAGAAAAGCATATTTGTGAAAAGTGTAGTTAACTTTTATTGGGGACGCACACCAGATGGAGACTGATATATTAGCTCTTATCATGACATTCTTTATTCAATCAAGCGTGTGCCTTTGTGATTTAGGGAGAGTGAAAAAAAGCATGGTAAAGTGAAAGGCTGGGTGATTAGCTGTTAACAAAACCATAGTTCATCAATCTGCCCACACTTTTCAACTTGCTCGCCCTGTTCAAATGTCGATACACTTTTTGTTTGAAGTGCTTTTAAGTCATGAAATGAAATGAAATGATCAGCATTTTATATAGCGCTTTTCAAGTCAATGACTTCCCAAAGCGCTTTACAATGTGCTCCACATTTCCCAATAGCGGCCTTGCAGCCATGTAGGGCGCTAACCTGCTTATTGGGGGTATTAGGGGTTCAGTGTCTTACACTTCAACATGTAACACGGACGAGCCGGGATTCGAACTGGGATCCCTTGATCCCAAGACGAGCGCTCTACCTCCTGAGCTACTGCCGCCCCATGTTGGTTATATTGACAGATTTGTTTGTTTTTCTGTAAATATATCAGGGAACTATTTACCTTTATACGAGTTGCTTCTAAGCCTGATTATGTTTCCTGCATTGTTAGTTTTTGTTCAAGTGAAAGAATTGTCACGCTAGTTGAATTGAAATTCTATCACTATATTAACATTTTATTTCGCCACACCTCCTACAGCCCGGGATCCCCCTGTCCCACGTCCCTTGCCTGTCTTATTTAACAAAATCCAAGTTTGACTGTAATGTTCCTTCCCACAATCATGCAGATACGTTGCAAAATATTCCACACGCCGAAAGACTCAAGAAATATAGTCTCAAAGTTGACTGAATTAGGTTATTTTCTGTCACCAAAAGAAAACAAAGACTTAAAAACAATGGCGGCTCCCTTTGAAAAACAGACGGCGATTGAAGTGAACTGCAATTGCATAGCGCTCATTTCTGCGTGGATAAATTTTAACTTTCTTTATCATGTCGCTGGGTGCCGCGTGAAGTAAGTTTACCTGCGTAAATAAAGGAGCATTCCTTTATTGCCTTCGCCTCCTTTTAGGTAGTGGATTGTGACTTTTCTTTTGTGTTTTTAACGCGTGTCTTGCAATTGGTATAGTATTGTCCAGATAACTCCCCGTGAGCGTCCAGGCTCCTGAAGGCTACCAGTTTTGTTTTTTCCAGGTTAGCCCCGTTAGCAGTGCTAATTGTTTAGCCTGCTGTGCCCATTCTCTTTTTTCCCCGATGGCTTCATGTTTGTTGCCGTGGCCGTTATTTGTTGTAAGTTCCGGGGTAGCCAGGCTGCTTATTGCGTCTTTTTGGTCGTCCAGTTTCCCGTTTTTCTGCGGATGTGTCCTGGTTAGCCCTCTTTAACATCCGACTAGCCTGCTGTAATCATATGGTATATTTACAAGTAGGTTCGTGTTTGTTGCTGTGGCTGTTTTTTGTTGTTGGGTTCCTTGTTATCTGGGCTGCTTACTGCATATTATTGGTCAGCCAGCCTTCCGGTTTTCCGCCAATTGGTCCCGGTTAGTCCTCTTTAGCATACAACTAGCTTGCCATGAACATTTGGTATATTGACGACTAAGTTCGTGTTTGTTGCTGTGGCCGTTTTTTTTGTTGTTGGCTACCGGGTATCCTGGCTGCCTACTGCATGCTTTTGGTTGGCCAGCCTCCTGTTTTTCTGCCGATCTGTCCCGGTTAGTTCTTTTTAGCAGCTGGCTAGCCTGCCGTGTCCCAGCTGGTTTAGCCCGTTACCTCTCTGAGTGTTATGTTTGCCAGTTTTTCCCATTTTGCCTGCTTGCCATTTATTATACCATTGCTGCACCCACCTGCGACAGAACCCTTCGAAATTCTCCTCAAATACTACCGAAACTTAAAGCGCTCAAAACCTCTTCGACTAATCACAGTACTTTCATGACCGGAAGGCACACATAAAAGTGTCCGATTTTCTTCAAATTGTGCTCCCAATCGTGCCCTGCGCCTGTGGTGTAGAGTGGTGGATGATTGCAAGACATGCAGTCTTCAAAATGCATTATCTTGGAAAATCATTGGAACATACCAAAGAAATATATAAAGATATTATGCAAAAACATGTACATTTTTCTCACATTTTGTACGTTTTAGATATTTGGTATCCATTTAGCACTTTGGTAGGTTACTGCCCCCTCATTGCTAAGCCCGTCAAAGTTTGTGCAACCGTTGACGTTGCTTAAAACCTGCTAGCTGGTTTTCAGACGCCAACTCAAAATCTGATCGGCTACACAAACTGCTCTCTACAACCTGATTGTATGAACCAGAACCTGCAAATTCATCCTGATGGCGTAAAGGTAGATTGTTGAGCCTAGCAACAGGTAATGGCCGAAATGCAATTTGTTATATGCTTAAATATGAAAGCAGACATCTGGAAGTAATGCTCCAGGGAGAAGCAATAAAAGAAAGCTGACAGACAGTTTGGAAGTATTGATGGACAAAATACAATTAACTTCACAGAATTTAGATCCTTATGGGGCCAGCACAGCTGTATATATTTATTTATTTATTATTCTTTTTGTTTAATGATGTCCAGTTTTGAATTTTGTAAACACTGTACACCGAGGTTGCAAAGAAAATATCATTGGCATTTTATGTTAATGACAATAAAGACAATCCTGAATAACCAATGAATGATCTGGAAAATAATTTAAAAAAAGGAGTTGATTAAGACAAGGAAATAATGGCAATGACAATCCTCGCGAGGAGACGTTTTGAAAGCAGTTTGGATTTTAATCCACCTGCTACTCCACCGGACCAGTGAAAGTCATGTCACACCAAAGGTTAAAAAAATGTCATTTTATCATATGCAAATTTTAGTAGTACTTACTATATAATATTTTGTTATTTGAATGCTTTTATCTGGGGTACTGGGGTTGTGGGACGCATTACCATAGGATTCTATCCTCTTCTATTTAGCTATTTTACTTTGCAATGTCCATCACAACAAATTAATGTTGTATCCTGGGTTTCTACTGTATCACGGGTTTGCATGAACGTTGAGTTTTTTCCAGCCAAGAGGGCAGCCGGCCAAAAAAATGAAAAAAACTGTGACAGGCATTGACTAATAGCTTTGTTTCAGGAGGAAAAATCCAATTGAAGGCAAACATGCCTTATTTTGCTTCAGTAATGGCGTGGCTAGAGCTTATTTCACGAGATATACTTAAAAGTGGAGCCGAGGTCGCTAACGTCCGCCGTCAATGCTAGCAAATAACCAAAAAACGTGCCTGCCGGGCATAAACGGGATCTGGAGCATTGCATTCAATAATGTAATCCACTTTTTTTTAACATCTCAATTCTTATGTCCTCTCTTTTTAATACTAAAATAAAACGTTTGTTTTTTTCAGCCTTAGATGTCAAACCTTGTGTGCTTTTATCACAGCAGGGAGTTGAGGCTTGAATCACAAAAATATGTCTTTTGGTCGTTTATTTTTTTGTGGTTATAATTCAAACACCCCTGTTTTAATGGTAATAACAGGTGGTACATGAAAAGTTGACCTAGGAATCCATAGATTTATTTGGTATCATATTTAACATGACTTAGAATCCAAACGTTCGTATTTATGGCCTGCTCCACACGGGCACAAGCAAGATTTTTCAATGCATTTCGTAAATGCGCCGTGGTGGGAGTGAACAACTAATAACTGGCCAATTAAAGCGGTAGCCCTTGTTTCATTTAAATTCTGTTTCGGAGATAAAAATGACAGACTTAGTCTTGAGAGCTGATTGGTTCAGAGACTCCTTTTAAACCCCCGGCTTTCAAGAGGAAGCCGTCAGATCGTTGCGAACCTATGCTCCCAGCTAGGCAAGCTCTTACCTTCCCACATTTTCCTGCCTGGTTTTCTCCTACCTGATCCATGTTGCCGACCTGTTTCTGAACCTGTTTCTGCCCTGATCTGCCATCCCGACATCCGACCTGTTTTGCCCCGTTTCCTGCCTGATACCTGTTGCCGACCTCTTTTATGAACTCGATACCGCCCTTGCGCTCCCGTCCCGGCTAGTGACCAGTACCCCTGCTGTCTACGATTATCTTCGCTCGACATGGAAGTGCAACTTACGCGTTCCAGCCATCTCCTACCCGTGTCCGTCGATCATCGGATTGTGGAAGCAAGCACTGCTCTCCCTCTTTTTGCAATAAAACTGAGTAAACAAACGCTACTGGGTCCTGTCTGTTTCTGGTCTGTGACACATTTTGTATGTTTAAGGTTAATATAAGTATGTTTAAGGCTTGTATAAATAACCTGTATTGTTTTGTACTAAAAAAATAAACCTTCCAAAAAAATATGCTCTATAAAAATAAATAAAATTAGGTTTAACAGTTAGGCGACCTCCTCCTCCGTGGTAGAAAGTGGCCGAAGAAAAGCAATCTTACGGTTTCTCAACCGCATCAAGCTTTCTTATTCCACTTCTGTTTCAAGTCAAGTCAAGTCATGTTTATTTGTATAGCCCTTTATCACAAGAAGTCTCAAACGGCTGCGCAGACCACAGACAATAACAGACTACAGATTATTATTACAGCATCCACCTGATCTAAAACCTATGTCAACCATTTTGAAAGCACACTTGGAAAACCTGATAAAGCTAATATAGATACAAATAGAATAATCCAACTCCTACCACAACCTAGAGGTGAAGTTCTATGAAGAACCAGATCATAGAGAGGTAGATAGATAGAAATGTACGGTAGACTCAGGGTTGGGTAGGGTTACTTTAACTGGATTACTTTCAATTACTTTTGGATTACTCCAATACCAAATATGCTAATAAAAGAAAAAAAACTAAGTATGAATAAAATTATGACTCACAACACGTGGTAAGCTTTCTCTCCTAGCTTTGATCTCTTTGATCTCCGGCAAAACTAACATAAAATGCGACAGAAATGAAATGAAAATAGATCCAAACAGCTTGCCAACATCATTTTTGCCGTTCCATGTATTCTAAGCCTGCACAAAATTTAGTAATTTTATTCACATTTAGTTTCTTTTGTCTTTTATTAGCATATTTGGTATTGGAGTAATCCAAAAGTAATTGAAAGTAATCCAGTTAAAGTGACCCTATCCAACCCTGACGGCAGTTATAGAGGCTGGGTCATTCTTACGATTCGGTGCCATCTCAGCATGGTAACGTTTGCTCAAAAAATGTAAAATAATTAACGTTTTCAACATGTCATTTGAAAGAAGGACTTACTAACAATAAGAGACGTGTATTGGTCCAGCTCAGGATACAATTATAATATTTTATACCAATTACTTCAGACATGACATAGGCCAAATATCCATTTCCTTCTGAGATTTCCACTGACGTCTCGCCTCTTCTTGACACTTTAAATCACGGGTGTCAAACAGGCGGCCCGCGGGCCAGATCAGGCCCGCTGAGAGATTGAATCCGGCCCGCGAGGCAACAACCAGAGAAGCGCAAGAGAAAAACAAGCTGCAGGTTGAAGTATGTCAACTTGATGTTGCCAAAGCCAGGTGCCTCTCACAAAGACACTGTACTTGTATTCATTTCTCTCTCTCTCTTTTTCCCTTTTCTCCCACTCTCTGTCTCTTTCACTCTCAATGTCTCCCTTTTTCTCTTCCTTTGTTTCTTTGTCTCTTTCTCTCTCTGTGTCTTTTTAACTTATTTTGCTCTAATTTCCTTTTTTCCTTTTCTCTCTTTTCTCTTTCCATCTTCCTACCCTTTGCGCTTTCTTTTCTCTTTTCTCTCCTTCTGTCTTTCTATTTCTCTTTGGAGTTCTTTCTTCCTCTCCCTTTCTTTCCCCCTCTCTCATGACTTCTCTTTTTATCTCTTTTGTTTCTCACGCTCTCTCCCTCTCTCTCTTTTTCTTTGTCCCACCCTCTCTCTTTTCCATCCCCCTTTCTCTTTTTTCTTTATCTCTCTTATTCTTTCTCTTTAATCTACTAGTCCGGCCCCCGACAGAATGTTTGTTCTATCGTGTGGCCCCCGAGTTAAAATGAGTTTGACACCCCTGCTTTAAATCAACGATATCATGGATGCACAAGATATTAAACAATAAAAATTTGAAAGTTCTTAGCACGCTGGAGATACAGGAGTTTGTGTGTCCCAATGATCCTAGGAGCTATATTGTCGGGGGCTTTAAGCCGCTGGTATGGTCACTCATGGCAAACAGGTTCTAGGTGAGTGGCCAGACAAAACGCAAATAGGAAGACCTCTATGAAGAATCAAAATATTGGTTCACAATTTCCCTTGCCCGGACACAGGTTACCGGGCCCCCCTTCTGGAGCCAGGCTTGGAGGTGGGGTCTGCTGAAAAAAGTGTTAGTATCTACGGTTTTTTTGTGAGGTGAATGGTCGTAAGTGGGGAAGCGTATGCATACAAAATTCATAATTTAACAAAACCATTAAATATCATAATAATTTGTCTAAAAATGTCTTACAATGATTCCAGGACTCCCTTATACAGTGGAACCTCGGTTTTCGAACGCCTCTCAGTTCGAACAAATCGGTTCCCGACCAAAAATGTCGAGAAATTCTTGCTTCGCTTTTCGTTCAAAAAATCGGAGTTCGAACGCCGGTACGCTAGGGTGCGATGCTGAGCGGCATACGGGTGTAGATTGCCCCCACCCCTCGTGAAGAACTGTTATGACTTGCGCGCGCACTTCTTTTTGCTTTCACTTTAGATATCGGTGAACGGAGTGTTTTAGCCCCTAATTATGCCTCAGAAGAAGGTTGGTGCAAGCAGCAAAGTTGCTACAGGTGAAAAAAGAGGAGTAGTGCGTACAACTATTGCATTTAAGAAAGAAATAATAGCAAAATATGAAGAAGATGTGCAAGTTTCACTTCTTTCGGGGGAATAGAGCATGGCTTCTGCAGACCTTCACAAAGGTAAGAAATCCTATTCATAATTATTTTCTTTATCCTTTAACCGCTCACCACTTGTTGTGGAGACCCGGGTGCTAAATGACGTGTAAACGACCTGATTTTTCTAGTTGTACACGTTCATGTTAGCGTAATCTTTCGTACGGAAGATTACGCTAACGCCAACGTACGATTAGCCTGGGTTAGCTTCATGTTTACGTTCATTGTAAGCATTCACGGATTAAAACGATTTTACATTACTTTTAATGGGAAAAACGATTTTCGGTGATCGAACAAATCGGTTTTCGAACAGGGTTCTGGAACGGATTATGGTTATGGTTGTGTATGGTTAAAATATAATGCTATTCACAACATGTATCACAATCTCAGATCGGCCAGGACTGGCCTTTTTCACAACGGGGCAAATAGGTTTTGATTTTTTTGTGCCTTAATAAATTGAATCAACAGTTTAAAACTGCCTTTTGTATTTCATTGGGTTGTCTCTAAAACCTTTGTGATTGAAAAATTTGAAAAAAAAAAGAAAACGGGAAGTGGGCAAATACTTTTTAACGGCGCTGTAACAGTGCAGCGTTTTTGTGTTCCCGAGCACAAATGATTAATCACGAGGCCCGGCCGTATCCGTGTAGCGTCGGCGCTTTCATTACTGAGCCTAATTAAACAGTTCTGTGAGCTGGAATCTCAGATTCCTCTGTTACGGATTATCATTAATTACGCCCAAAGTGCTCAGAGACGTTGGACTCAATTATTTTGTGCTCAACCCTGCCAGTGCCGTGATTCATTGTCCGCTTATCGAGCACCTCCACTATTGTAAATTGAGCTCCGCCGGCCAACAAACTAAGAATTATGTGATGCGTTTTTTTTTTCATTACAAACACATTGGGGAGGGGAACAGACCAATTGAGGTCGTGGGGGTGGATTAGGGTTACAGTGACTGTGCCAACGATCTTGCAAAGTAGAAGTCAGGGCTTTATTACCGCATTCCTTTGAATTTTCAAAGTCTTTTCCCCCTCTGCATCCACCTGCTACTCCACTGCACCAGCGCAAGTCACCTCACACAAATCGTTAATCTAATTACATTTTCCCTTTATTTTATTTATATTTATTTATATTTTTAATTGACCTAAGTGATTTTGCTGAATATTAATCCTTTCTCACAATCAAGATGGTCAAACTACAACCTATTTCGCCTCTCCCATCAGCACTCACCTGCTCTTCCACTGAATCAGTTCAAATCATATAACACCAAAGATAAATACAATTTCACTTATCTTTTACTTGTAAATGTATTTACAATGTTATTTATTTATCTGACAGATTTTGTTGCATATTGTTCGTTTCTCAAAATATGCGGTGGTCAATTTATGGCTTGTGTATCCTCCACCCTCTCTATCCACCTGCTACTCCACTATACCAGCTCAAGTCACGTGACACCAAAAGTAATTACAATTTCATTTTTCTCCCTTAAATGTTAAGTATTTATAATGTTATTTAATCATCTGACTTACTGTGCTTAACATTAAGCCTTTAGCAAAATCAGGGGTAGTCAAATGATGGCCCACACTCTACATTTGCCCTGACATGCTTTTAAATTCAACCCCCCAAACAAAAGAGTTAATTATATTATACAAAATGGTAAAAAATTACTACGAATAAAAACGTTTTTCTTTTGGAGCTTCTCTTGTCCCTAGTGTTCCTTTCTGCGATCTACACTCAAGTAGCTATGATTAGATTATAACTGTATGTTTATTATACATTTATCTTAATCATTGTTACACTTTTTCTACTTTAATCAATAAACAGCTTAAGATGAAGAATGCTTATAACGCCAAGATTTTTCTTTTTTAATCATTATTGAACGCTTGCGATAAAGGGTGCTCTTGATGCCAAAATTCTTTTTTTTTAATCGTTTTTGAATATTTGCGATATAAATGCTTAAAATGCCAAGGTTGTCCTATTTTTATCCCTAATTAATGCTTGCGTTGAAGAATGCTTGAAATGCCAGGGTTCTTATATTTGTGGTCATTGTTTGCAACCTTGCAGTTGGTCTCCACCCGGACTGCTTAGGGAGGCGAATCATTTTGTTGTTTCATGATTTCCATACTGTCTGAGGTTGATCTATTTTATATAACCTAAGAATATCTCTATAAAAAGAAAACACTCGTGGGGGGGACTTAAAAATAGATTAGATATTTGTACATTTTAAAGGGGTTCTACTGTCCTTACTTGTTCTCCTTGCCAACTCAAAATTAATTGCCCGTGTCTTCTCTACTTACGTTTAAATATCATGAATGAAGAATCCTTATACATTCCCGGGTTGTTTTATTTTGATCATTTTTGAAGGCCTGCAACAAGATATTATTGTAATGGCAGGTTAGTTCTATTTGTGGTTTCCATTTGCATCATTGTCACTGTTTGCATCACTGTGATCATGCAGAGTGGTCAATCATGTCGCTGTTCTTTAATTTCCACATTTTTTTAGGGTTGATTCACGTTATAAAACCTAGACCCAAAAAAAAAACAATTGGGCAAAAATATTTTGATTGTTTTTCAAGAGAGAGACACACCTAATATTTTAAGAACAAATTAAACAAAACCGTCAAAGCTGCTCTCCAGGCAAAAGTTCATTCTTTAGCACATCTTTTTTCAGTGTTGATGGTCTGATAAAACCTAGTGCTGAGGCTCATTTTGACCATCTTGGTTTGAATAATGGTTTTAAAACAAGGTGCGAGAAAAGTTATTTTGTAAAAATGCCAAGGATACCAACGTGTGCTCTCTATTGTATTGCTATGCCCATTCCTACCAATCAGATTTCTCTGGGTGCTTTGCTGGTATTTTGGGGTGTTGACAGTTTGTTCTATGGGTTTTATCATAAAGTGTCTCAATATATACTGTTCAATGAACTTCTAATAAAGGATTCTTTAGTGTTGTACAGGCAAAACGGGGTCTGTTGGTGTGACACCTTGATTGTAAACCGTAGTCGGGCCTGTTCCCAGTATACAGTAAATATATACAAACCACGTTCATATTCATTGGGGACCCGGCTTTGCACATGATGAGATGTGCATTGTAGGTATCAATACAGTAAATAGGTGCGTGTGTTTTATTTTATCTCTGAGCTAAAATTACTAATGAAAAGAGTAATACATGGTTCGCAAGCCACAGGTTTCCCCAACCCCTGACCTAGAAGTTTCTTAATGTCATGGAAGGGCTAAGTGTGGGATCTTTTGAACAGGCTGGATATGTGTACATCTGGAGTGTTTACAGTACTCTCCAGTACTAATTGTAAGCTCAAAATTTCATCCATCCATATATTATCTGCACCGCTTATCCTCAGTAGGATCGCGGGGGTGCTGGAGCCCATCCCAGCTGTCTTAGGGCAGTGGGCAGGGGACATTCTGAACTGATTGTCAGCCAGACACGGATACAGACAACCATTCATACACTCATTCAACCCTATGGACAATTTGGGCCAGCCAATTAACCTGACATGCATGTTTTTAGAATGCGAGATAAAACCGGAGTGCCTGGTGGAAACCCACCCAAGTACAGGGAGAACATGCAGATTCCGCACAAGAAGGCTGGTAGCTGAATTTGATCCTGTGACCTCAAAACTGTGCAGAGGATGCGCTTATCACTCATCCACCATGCCGCCTAGCTCAAAAGTCATTAATGTCTAAACCCATTGCAGCCCTTGAATAAAAAAGCTAGCCCACCCCATCTCAAAGTTCTCATTTTATGACAAGGATGATATGGGAATTTGGATATCATCTCGGTACACAGAATAAGCCGGCATAGAAGTCGAAATTCTGATTTCCGTTTTCATATTGTTTGTGTATGACAAGTATGTTTTCAAGCAGTTAAACAATGTCGGTATTACTTCGATAACTCTCCACGGAAGGCGGAATGTGGAAACAGCGCATGCATGAGATTATTGGCCACCTTTTTCTCGGGGTCAGACGACGGAGACGTTTCCAATTTCCAATCGAGAGAAGAAGTTGCTACCTAAGCTCCGGCCTTAGCCTTTTTTGCACAATTTCGTATCCCGCGTTTTTAATATATATGAAAATCAGCCGGAGCTTTGTGTCCTTAATATCGCCGTGGGGATTTCTTTTTTAGTACATTCAGTATTGTCAGTATTTTAATCGTCAACAATCTGAATTTTTTTTTTTCCTTTGTTCCCAAAACTGCGTTCAACCTATTTTTCCCTGAAAGGAAAAACAACATTCTGGTGACACGGTTGCAACTCAATGAAAATGTAATACACTACTTGGAAGTCACAGGTCACCTGGCAATCTGAATTTTAAAAGGATTGTGAATAATATTGTGTTTTATTTTGAAAGTGAACTGTGTGGCCTCCATCACAAATCCAATATATGTCTTAATCTTCAGGGCTCTTGAAGTCCACGACTCTGGAACAAGGCCTTTGACTCGCCAACTTAATAAGGAAATCACTTGTTTTCTCATCCGTCTTCCCGGGAGAAAAGAAAGAAAGCTTTTCTTTTTTTATCATCAAAGTAATTGATGAAGCGTAAAATTCGTAGAACACTGTAGGATGAATGTGTGAAAACGGAAAAGGGTCTTTGATTCAAGTCAAGTCAAATCACCTTTATTTGTACAGCACTCAAACCCAAAAGAATCTCAAAGGGCTTCACAAAAAAGCAACACAAATAGTGTTTAAAAGCTAAAACATTGAGAAAATACAACAAAGAAAGTCATAAAAATGAGACATGAGAGTTTAAGAATAGAATGAAAATACTATAACATAGCCTTGTTTTTTTCGTAACATAATAAAAACATCCTTCACAAAAGTCGAGGAATAAAATGGAATAAATGATTATATTTCATTATCATTGTGTTTCTCATTTTATGAGATCATTTTAGACTAAATCTAAAACAAGTAAATGAATGAAAATATTAATAATAACCCCATATCACAATAATTCACTTATTTTTAAAAACAAAGTAAACATATCATAAAATACAACATTATTTGACAGTTCAATAAAACAATCTGCTTTTTTTTATATATAAGGTGTCTTTTTTTAAACTATTTCTGAAAAGTATAATGAAAAATATAATACAATATAATTAGTATAACAACAGTCATTAATTTTGAAACAATAAGAAAAATCGAAATTATAAATGCCCAATTGTCAGTTATTTAAATAAGTATCCACTATGAACACTAATTTTCATAGGATAGGATAACAGTTGTTTTCTGTACAAAATATGAGGGTAATGTTCAGACAAAAAAAACGCACCAAAAAATGCATGATGATCATCGTTTCAGGGTAGAAGACATACATTTTCATTGTGGAATTGGATAACACTAATATTTGAACAATAAATGCAGACAGACATTCGACTTACGTAAAAGGGTAGATACGAAAAAAAAAATTGGGGATGTCGAAAAACATCCGGACATTGCTGCAAGTTAGATTTTAGATTGTGTGCAACGTCCTTGTTCCCGGCGCTACCAGCGTGTGGTGCTGAGGTCACGCAGCCTCCACCCCAAAGAAGAAATCCGGCTTCTACTTCCTAGTTGGTGTGTAAACATTGTATGTGTACTGTATCTCTAGCGTGCGAAGAACTTTGACGTTTTTAACAATGGCAGGGTTGAATTTTTTTTGACTGTTGAACACTTGCAAAGAAGAATGCTTATACTGTCAGGGTTGGTTTATTCCTTTATTTTTGTGAAATAAAAGGGATTTGATAACAAAATCATTCAATGTTTATTATGATTGGTTGGTTAGATCCTTTAACCACTGTGTTGTGTCTTGGGAAAGTACAGCCTGGTGGCGCCCATCCCTCTCCAGGCCAACATATGTTTCTACCTGGTCTTGAATAGGGGGACCTTTCACTTATAATACATTTGTAAAAATAGTGTGATCTTTGTTTAAATCATGCTTGCAACGAAGAATGTTTATAATGCCAGTGTCGTCCCATTTCGATTATCAAATTGTCATGATTACTGATTTGGGGCACCTGCGGCTGCCTCATTGGCGCCAACAGCCCTGGTCGCTGATAGTCAAGTCAAGTCATTTTGATTTGTATAGCCCTTAATCACAAAGAGTCTCAAAGGGCTTCACAGGTTATTACACAGACTATTTTTTAAGACTATTATTACACCATCCCCTGATCTGGAACCAACATGAGGGCAAAGAAAAACTCAAAAAAACCTCAACATGAGGAAAATGAAGAAACCTTGAGAAGGGGCCGCACATGTGGTATCCCCCTTTCAGGATTACCAGACAGCAAAGGATGTTGCATTCACAAATAATACACAGATATTGTCCACGAAAAGTATAGGTTATTCAGATGCTATAGAGTAGATAGGCTCACTGCCACTTTTTAAAACTCCCTGTTACCAGCGTCAGACCATCTGCGAACCTTCAGCTCCCGCTAAGGCAAGCCTTCCGACCCTGACTCCCTCCTGTTTTTGGCTCTCGTATGTTTCCCGGCTTCGACCCGTTTCTGTTTGACCACATCTCTGCTCCTCCGCCCCGGCAACCCGACCTGTTTTCCGCCTTCGTCACCGCTATCGCTCGCCACAAAAGTGCCACTTCTGCGTTCCGAGCGATCTGCTCCCCGCAACCGACGATCACTGCATCGTGGGTGCCAGCCTTCGCCTCCTTTTCAATAAAACTAAGAAACGAACGCAATTGGGTTCTGTCTCTGTTCCTGGTGTCTGACGCAAATGTTTGGAAAGAATGCTTATAATGCAAGGGTTGGTTTATTTTGACCATTAAACAATTGATTTTAGACTCTTTGTGATTAAGGGCTATACCAATAAAAATGACTTGAGTTGACTATTACTGAGCGCTTGCGATAAGTATCCTTGTATTGCCCGGGTTGATGTATTTTGATTATTGATCGCTTGCAAAGAAGAATGCTTATAACACCAGTGTTATTTTTCACATGACAGCGATGTTGTATTTCCTTTGACTGTCTTTGGAAATACCACCACATAATCAGATTGCACTTTACGCAAGACATGTGAATTGAAATGAAAATAAAGCCCTCTGAGCGCAAATATTAAAATATTTCGTGAACTAAACCCGGCTGACAGTTGCAGAGAATTTAAGCGTTAATGACGCACTAACCTTTTCACAACCGATATCCGGACACGTTATCTTCTACTACTGTGAAAACCAAAACAAGCAATGACCAATCAGTATCCACTCATATTAGCATAGCCTCATAAAACCCGGCGCCCCAAAACATTCCATGCCGACCATCCCCCTATTTACCCGAAAATAAGCTCTTAACTTTGAGTGACACTAATTCACACTACACGAAGCTGTAAAAAGCCCCGATCACTCCCCACCCTCGGAAATCACAACCGACAGACTTTGCGACGTCGCCAGTGTGCAAATTCTGTCGGATTCCGGCATTTGATATGACGCCGCCCGGCACGGCCTGCCAAAAAAGGAGGGACCTGTCAAAGAACGGCGAAGATCATCGCCCGGACTGATCTTCCGCCGACTGTACGAGTCAACACAAATAAAAGCACGTTGAGGGCCAAAAGCGAGGAGAGGGCCGTTACTTTCATTCAAAGCTCACGGATGACATGATGTGAAAAATGAGCCTGTGTCTTGTCGGGTGCCCATTAGTGAGATAGCACATTATCTCCCCTTTTTCACATTGAATCTCTTCCAGATGCTGCAGACGACTCGCTCACTTTTATGGGCTCTTGACTGCCATAGTCTTTAAAATACGGGTAAGGTAGAGGGAGAGGGGGAGGGGGCACCAGGCGAGGATGACGCATCGCCGTCGGTGCTCTTTACCTCCCTGACAGCTGCTTTCACTGGATCACTCTTCTCAGAAAAAAGACGTCTGATGCCTTTCTTCCTGCGTGAATATAGCGGTACTTAGGAAAAGAACATTGGAAATGCAGGAAATGTTCAGGCCTTTTGTTTTTCTTTGAGTCTACTTAACTGTAATGTTCAAAATAATCAAAATGATTGTGCTTTCAATACAGTTCTCCCTTGCTGTGTTGCGGTTTACTTATCGCGGTTTGATACTTTGCTTATTCCCATCGCGCACTGTGTTCTGCATTCCGATTGGCCAAACAGTAGCCCTGCACCTTTTCTGCTTGTCTGTCTGAATGTCATTATGTGTGCAAAAATATTTTTAATTTTCAAAGTTCTCCTGTCATAAAAAAATTATGCTTTTCTATCGCAAACAAAGTTAGACTTCTCGAACCACTTAACTTGCTCTGGAGTCACATGGGAGTCTTTGGTGCTCCCTTGTGGCTCGCTGACGCCTTGTCAAAAATATTTGATCATGGAAAAATATATGGTTTCTGTAAGACAACAAAGGACACATTCATAACAATTTCTGACGTGTATAGATACATTGTGTTTCCTTTTTTATATGGCTTTTAATTTTTTTGCAGCTCCAGACATTTTTTTCTTGGTCCAATATTTTTCGGGTTGCCGACCGGAAGGTAAGTTCTATCCATAACGTCCACAAGAAGGCATCAAAGTATCATGTAGAGTAGATTGTGTCCTTAAGGGACAGTGTGTAAAATTTAGTGCCTCCTAGTGGTACAAAAAATAATAGTTTAATCAAAAAAGAAACGGTGATTTGAATACTGTAATGGGCAGATATACATACTAGTATACCAATGTTAATTTTTATAAATATTCATAGGTCGAAAAATGTGTATTTCTTCTAAAAAGTCGGGCGGCATTAGTTTAGGAGGTAGAGCGCTCGTCTTGGGATCAAGGGATCCCAGTTCGAATCCCGGCTCGTCCATGTTACATGTCGAAGTATCCTTGGGTAAGACACTGAACCCCTAATACCCCCAATAAGCAGGTAAGCGTCTTACATGGCTGCAATACAAGGCCGCTATTGGGAAATATGGAGCACATTGTAAAGCGCTTTGGGAAGTCATTGACTTGAAAAGCGCTATATAAATGCGGATCAAAAGCGGAATCCATACCTAGTAGTCACCGCCATGTTAGTCTAGTAAATTGCTGCTATGTTGTGCTTGATTGTCACTGGTTTTCGTTCGCATTAGACAGTGCAAAGTTCCACAGTGCCGACAAAAGTTCAAATATTACACAATATACCTTTAAAACCGTAAAATGAATTCAAAATTATAATTTGACAGTAGAGTTGTCATTTGAAAAGAAAACTTTAGAAAGTACACCACTTAGCATGTTACGACTTTTGCAGGACGTTTTTGGAACGCAACCCCCACGAAAAACGGGGGATCACTGTACGTAAATAGAATAAAAATGCTGAAACCTAACTGCTATGTCAAGTTGGCATTACTGTATACACTCGCATATAAGCCAAATGTAGACATATGAAATTACTGACTGGATTGTTAGCCAAGTGGTTAACATGAGCGACTAAAGAAGGAAACAGTGGAAAAAAGTGGAAGATGCCGTTGACTGTGTGCGGTAAAAGGCTCTTAAGGGCTAAATTCACAAAAATATCAATGGGGTTTCCATAGCCATAAGATGGATGCCTGACATGTCAGCTTCTTCAAAGGGCGTCTCATTTTGTATTCAGGATGGAGCAAAGATAGGAAGACATATTCCAAATTTCAGGTAATATTGTACGATTGTACACATTTAAAAAGAAGAAAAATAATGCATAGTAATTCCCTTTTCTGGACAACACCGTAATAAAATCTGCTTCAAAATAATGATTACATCATCAATTCAACGAAATTGTCTATACTGCATTGCAAATCAATGGTTGCTTTGAGGGGCTAGGGCGCAGTCGACAAAGGCCCTGGAGTCAGCTCTAGACTTTAAGTGAGTCCACAAAGAGAAATATAGCTTTTCCGAGCAATGTTCAAGGGTTGTGGTCAATGGCAGGGAGTCTCGCCTCCTTTCAGACGTGCTTGTGAACCGAAGCCGCCCGGTTCAATCTAATCTCTGACAAGAAACAACAAGCCTCGGGGAAGTCCCCGCGGGCCCCCTTCAACGGCGCACAACATCATAAGCGGCTCCACTCGGTAGGGGCTCAGATCTACCGCGTAGATGCCGGCTTTTACAACTTCACTGGAGGATAGGTCCTTGCTTTCCCCTCACCTCGCTCTTCCGTGCCTGTCAGCTTTCCCCCGAGTGGGCAAAGACTAAAAGTGGCCCCTAGCAGTGTTGTCCTGATACCGTCTTAAGAGCGGCAACAACAGGAACGTCCGTCAGCGAATGGGCCGCGATTGGGTGAGGCCAACATGAAGCCCAATTACGTGTCACAGTGAACAGGAAACTAAACGCTTGTGAAGAGATAGCGAAGATGAATGACTTGCCGTTGGAACCTGATCCTGTTAGGTCTTGCTGAAAAGGGAACTAGCAATTGAAGTGAGGCGGACTACCGGAAGAAAGAACATTATTGGAAGGATGAGAGGAAGAATGGAAAAGAAGGATGGATGAGAGGAAGGATGGATGAAAGGCAGGAAGGAAGACAGAATGGATGAAAGGAAGGATGGATGAAGGGAAGGATGGATGAAAGGCAGGAAGGAAGAAAGAAGGGATGAAAGAAAGAATGGATGAAAGGCAGGAAGGAAGGAAGGAAGGATGCAAGGATGGATAAAAAGAAGGATACATGGTGGGTTGAAAAGGAAGGATGCATGGATGGATAAAAGGAAGGATGCATGGATGGATAAAAGGGAGGATGAATGGATGGATAAAAGGAAGGATGAATGGATGGACAAAAGGAAGGATGCATGGATGGATAAAAGGAAGGATACATGGATGGATAAAAGAAAGGATGCATGGATGGATAAAAGGAAGGATGTATGGTTGGTTGGAAAGGAAGGATGCATGGTGGGTTGGAAAGGAAAGGACAGGTCAGAAAAGGAAAGGAAAGGAAAGGAAAGGAAAGGAAAGGAAAGGAAAGGAAAGGAAAGGAAAGGAAAGGAAAGGAAAGGACAGGAAGGAGGAAGAAGTCAGATTGGGCCTAAAAAATTCCGATCCCACCCTACCCGCATGTATGTAAGTACAGAAAAGGAGGCGAAAGAGAGATCTTGATGCGCGCTTGCTTAATTACGTGGGAAACATTGAGCCCACTAGGCTTTAAATAGATGAATGCAACCCAAATAAATCAGAAAAGACTCATGAATTTTTATTTCTAGTCGGAAAACAGAAAATTTAAGGAAATGTTCAAAAATCAAAAACACAAAGTTAATAATAAATACATGTGCATTCTTTATTTTAATTATTTGTATCGAAAACTCACACCAAAACACGTTTTTAGAATAAACTAGGAATAGGCCAGCTGTAAAAAGTAACTTAACAAAAATGTATTAATAAGCAAGCAAAATAGAATACAAGGTTACTAATGTAAATAAATACGAACAAAAACAATGTATTAAGACCACTATTAAAAAAATAAATAACCAAACTAAGTTAAACATGCTTAAAAAATAAGCCTACTGATAATTACAAATGACTTGAACAATAAAAAAGGAGAAAATCACGATCATGTTCGAATAAAGAGCAATAGCTAAGTGTAAATACAATCAAATGTCAAACTTGAACAAACAAATATACCTTACAAATTGTGCAAAACATAAATAGGGTGTCAGTGACATTCTCAGCTGATCTATGGTGCGGCCCGCTGAGCTGAAGACTCGCTCACTGTGTTTCTGCTTGCAGGTATGCAAGGTATGCACAAACCTCGGCGAGAGACGAGCGCAGGTGGATAAAGAAAAGGCTTGCGACTCGGCGAGAGAAGTGAGGTAGGGGGAAAAAGCGGCAAGAGAGGAGGAAGGAAGGAAGGTAGTTAGGAAGGAAGGAAGGAATTAAGAACTAGAGAAGAAAGGAAGGAAGGAAGGAAAGAATTAACAACAAGGGGAGGAAGGAAGGAAGACAGGAATTAAGAAACAGAGAAGGAAGGAAGAAAGAAGAAATTAAGAACCAGAGATGGAAGGAAGAAAGGAATTAAGAACGAGAAAAGAAAGGAAGGAATTAAGAACCAGAGAAGAAAGGAATTAAGAACGAAAAATAAAGGAAGGAAAGAAGGAATTAAGAACGAGAAACGAAAGGAAGAAGTGAATCAAGAACCAGAGAAGGAAGGAAGAAAGGAATTAAGAACCAGAGAAGGAAGTAAGGAAGAAGGAATTAAGAACCAGAGATGGATGGAAGGAAGGAATTAAGAACAAGAAAAGAAAGGAAGGAATTAAGAACCAGAAAAGGAATGAATTAAGAACGAGACAATAAAGGAAGAAGTGAATCAAGAACCAGAGAAGGAAGGAAGAAAGGATTTAAGAACCAGAGAAGGAAGTAAGGAAGGAATTAAGAACGAGTGAAGGAAAGAAGAGAGGAATTAAGAACAAGAGAAGGAAAGAGGGAATTAAAAAACATAGAAAGAATGAAGGAAGGAAGGAAGGAAGGAAGAACCAGAGGAGGAATGAAGGAAGAAAGGAATTAAGAATGAGAGAGGAAAGAAAGGAAGGAATTAGGAACCAGAGAAGTAAGGAAGGAACGAATTAAGAACCAGAGAAGGAAAGAAAGAAGGAGTTAAGAACCAGAGAAGGAAGGAAGGAAGGAAGGAATTACAAAAAAGGAATGAAAGAAGGAAACAAGGCAAGAATTAAAAAGATGACAAAGGTAGACACATTCAAAATGAAGGAAGGAAGGAAGAAAAAAAAAGGACAAAAGCAAGGAAAGGAAGTAAGGAAGGCAGGACAAAAAAAATAAACCTAAGTAGACAGAAGCAGACACATATTCAAAAGAAATCAAGGAAGGAAGAAAAAAAGAAAAGACAAGAGAAAAAAACAAACAAAATGCCGACTACAAATAGAAAAAGAAGACGGACTGAAAAAAGAATAAGAGATAAAGATGAAAAAGACAGACAATTAAAAAAGTAAGACAATAAACAAAGAAAAATAAACAAAGACAGACGGACAAACACATTCAAAAACTTCCTTTGGCTAGAGAGTTGAATTTTCTATAATAAAAAACATTTTTTCTCAATAAGTTGAATCCCGGCAGCACGGCGGCGCAGTGGTTAGCGCGTGTGCGGCAAAGTTCTGAGGTCGTGGGAACCTCCTGCGTGGGTTTAAATCCAGCTACCGGCCTTACTGTGCGGAGTTTGTATGTTCTCCCCGTGCTTGCGTGGGTTTCCTCTGGGCACTCCGGTTTCCTCCCACATTCCAAAAACATGCATTTTAGGTGAATTGGGCGGTCCAAATTGTCCCTAGGTGTGACTGAGCGAGTGAGTTGTCTGTCCCCGTGTGCCCTGCGATTGGCTGGCAACCAGTTCAGGGTGTCCCCTGCCCACAGCCCAGAGATGGCTGGGATGGGCTCCAGCCCCCCCGCGACCCTAATAAGGATAAGCGGTACAGCTGATGAGATGAGATGAAGTTGAATCCCAAGTCAGCATTTGATGTATGATAATGACTTTAATTGCTCGTCGTAATTGCAGCATTCTACTCTTGTTTTCAATTCATCCTGGAGGGCGGCCATTTTGCCAAACATACTGAAAAAACCCTACAAAATTCAAATTGACGCTTAAACAAACCGTAACCACGCAATCGGGTTTTACAGCAATTCTACATGAAAGTAATTCTTGATGCAGCTAATCACCTGCCATACCTGATTTTGCAAATACTTTCTGGCGCAGGGCAACAGCTTGCGAAGCGTTTGTTCCCAGTCGTGGCGAACGTGTCGCGACACGGAATCAACGCCGCTGCCAGATGTAGCGTGCTGCACACGCACGGTACCTTGAATTACAATCATATGTTAATCAGATGCCTTGTTTACACTGTGTACACGACTCGGGCGCTTTCCTCATATCCGGGATTCATGCGCGCACTCGGTGATAGAGCACTTGCTAATTAAGTTTTTTTTTTAAATGTTATAATCAGTAAGATGTTAAAGGAACCTTTCTGATATGAGTCCGTCTTTAAAGAGACATTAGTAGAGTTTCTTCATGCGTTGCTAATGACTATTTCAGTCTGTTGCACTGAAAAATTTGAGTGTGTTTGTGTGCATGTCATACCCGTCAACTTGTACGTTTTTGTCGTACAAAGTACATTTATTATGCATTTTAAGACGTGTACGACGTACGAGAAAATCTGTGCGGAAAAACGCAAATTTGTCAATGATGGGTACCATCCGGTATACACCGACTATCACGAAACAGCAAATCAATCAAGTCAAACGAGTTCGCCGCGGTAGCCTCTATCTCGGTATCGGTTTTTTTTTGTTGCAAACAAAGCGAGTGGTTTGATGCTACTGTGCGCATGCGTCTGCCGCCTGGGCATTTCTCATCATGCATCATTCCGTGGTAGTTGTGTAGTGAAAGGAAGTCTGTTTCTTTTTAGAGAATCGGCTTTTTCGGCACAACTCATTAAAGAGACCTGGCTCCCAAACGGCTCACTTGCTTTGATGCATTATATTACGAATTATTATGTTGTATAAAGAAGTTAAGAAAAAAAAGTATAAAAAGAAAATGAAAAAAGACAGGTTTGTGGTTATCCCTTTAATCAGTATATTACCAACAATAATTTAATGCAGAAAATGAATTAAGAATTTGAATAAGAAAATGTATAATACTACTTAATGATATTTGCATGTATTTTTTCTTTCTACAGTGAACGTCCAAACTACTTTTTTTTTTTAACTTTTTTTATGATAAAGCTCATTCATGTCAAGCAACTCAGTTTCTCACAACAAAATGTTAATTAACAATATATATGATATAACGAAACACATGTACAATATAACATGTTAACTACATAAATAAACACGTTTTGAAAAAAAAATATGGTTTAAGATTATTTTGTATTTTGTAAGGGAAAATACGACAGTTTGTAAGGGCACGGAGCCGTGGAGGTTGACAGGTATGATGTTATGATCGGTAAGATGTTCATGGAACCTCTCTGATATGAGTCTGTCTTTAAAGAGACATTAGTAGAGTTTCTTCATGCGTTGCTAATGACTATTTCAGTCTGTTGCCCTGAACAATGTGAGTGTGTTTGCGTGCATGTGTACTGTATGTGTGTGTGTGCAAAAAGCAAACAACGACATGAGCATTAACAAGGTCAATACTAATGTAAGTACCTTTTTATTTCCCTAGCCACTCCGTGTTTGTCCTGCAAAGCTACTAATGACCATAAAATCCTTATATTGCTTTTGTATTGATCTCGACATCCGCAGGTTGACGGCCGATCAATAGCCGGTACTCGCGGTATTAATTGTCGTTTACTGTCTATAGAGAAAAAAGGCGAGGAGTTTGTCATTTCAATGAAGGTGGATTTATCGCTAATCTACTTTTGGAGATGGCAGTGTCGCAAATTTTAATCGGGACCCGTACCGAAAACAATACAGACTAAAAATTTGAATATTGTATTTACGAAGCACATGAGATTCTGTGCTGAATGAGGAGATAGTCAAGTCATGTTTATCACAGGAGTCTCAAAGGGCTGCAGAGACCACGGATTATTGCAAAAAACAGACTATTATTACACCATCCCATGATCTAAAACCTACATGAGGGCAAGGAAAAACTCAAAACGTCAACATGAGGTAAATGAACAAACCTTGTGAAGGGACCGCACTAGGCTGCAAATAATACACAGACAGATATTGTCAACATGAAATATAGGTATTTTATAAGCTATAGAATAGAAGTGTATTTTAAGCCAAGATTTAGACAGTTCGGTAGATCCGAACATTTTTTCCGGGATGTCAAAAGATATCCGGACATTGCTGTAAGTTAGATTTTGTATTATGAGCACCTTATTCCTCGTACAGAACATTAACTGTATGTAACATCCTACATGCCGAAATTTCTTGTGTAAATATTGTGTAAATTATAATTATGACCTTATCCTCCTTGTTTTATTACCTTATCTTCTCTGTTCCCTTATCTTCTTGGCTTTTTTTACTGTGAATGTGTGAAACTGGAGTGTCATGCCCAATTTCGTTGTCACGATATGTTAACCCATTTTGTAACAATGACAATAAAGGTATATATTATTCTTCTATTCTATTCTATTCTATTCTATACTGTAGTGCTTCTTTCCACCCCTACCGGCGTGTGGTGGCGCTGTGAGAGGTCACCCAGAATCCACCCCAAAGAAGAAATCCAGCTTCTACTTCCTAGTTGGTGTGTAAACATTGTATGTGTACTGTATCTCTAACCGCTAAGAACTTTGACATTTTTATTGTTTAATATCTCATGCATTCGTTCAATATGGTTGGTGTAAAGTGTCAAGAAGAGGCAAGCCGTTTCTTTTGAAATGAAAGTGGAATAAGAAAGCTTGATGCGGTTGAGAAAATGGTCAGAACGCTTTTTTTCAGCCACTCTCTACCACAGAGGAGGACCTCTTGATCTCGCATCTCCTAAAAGTAAGTTAAACTTCACTCTATTTATCTTTATAGAGCATATTAATTATATATATAATTTTTTTGTTTCCTCTTCCTAGTGCCAGTGTGTAAACATTCTATACTGTATCTCCAGCGCGCTAAGAACTTTGACATTTTTATTGTTTAATATCTCGTGTATTCGTTCAAAATGGTTGGTGTTAAGTGTAAAGAAGAGGTGAGCAATTTCATTTGAAATGAAAGTGGAAGAAGAAAGATTGATGGGGTTGAAGTCGCTTTTTTTCGCCCACTTTCTACCACAGAGAAGGTCACCTAACTCTTGAAGCCCATCTTCCACGAGTAAGTTAAACTTCACTTTCGTTATCTTTAGAGAGCATATTACTTTATAAAATGTTTATTTTTTTAGTACAAATCAATAGAGGTTACTTATAAAAGCCGTAAACATACTTATATAAACCTTAAACATACAAAATATAGCACTGAAGCAACTTACGAACAAATTCAATTTACAAACACTGTCGTTCGTAAGTAGGCCAGCGTCTGTAATCTAGTATCAAGTCTTGATATCAATGATGAAACAGGCACAGATCCCTCGTGAATTGAATTTGCTTCGATTTAAATGAGAAAAGCAATATAAGAACAAGCATATATGAAAAGCAAGGAACCCAAAAAATAGCAAGTAGCTAAGGAAAAAAAAAAAGACGCAAAGACTAAATTGCTTCTACGGCGCCGATTCGCTTTCGGCAGTGGCAATATTCCTCTGATGCGCTGTTTTACTTTTAATAGGAACCCTCGGCTCAAATATGAGCCGACAAACACGGCAAGACAAACACGGTCTCTCCGCCGCCGTGAAATATACACTGTCAAATAGACCTGTACCTTTCCCAATCCGCCCAAGCAAAAGCGCAGAACAAACACTATTTTATAGAGCTCACGGCCGATAACAAGAGCGCCGAGAATCGGCGACGAGAAGCGCCGTTCTCTCCCTACCGCAGATTGGAAGCGCCGATTCCGGCCGCTACCTCGAATACCCTCGGCTTGTTTGAAGAAAATGAGTGGATTCGGGATCAAGAGACTTTGTGGTGGAATTTAAGTCTGTTTGAGGATTATGACTTCTTCATCCTGTACAAAGCCTGCAGAGATGCATGCTAGCCTTCAGAGGCCCGGCGCAGATGCGGAGGTGATATAACGGAGAGCAAAGCTTCAGAATAAACCAGGGGAGGGTAGAAAACTTTTCAGATAAGGACAGAAATCCATATTAAAATCAATGATAAACTGTGCATAAGACGCAAATCGTTTTATTAAGAGTTTAAATGCTAAATCGGGTAGCTAAAGGGAACATGTTGTCTGATTTCTTTTACAATGAATGAAAACTTTATTTCGAACATTAAAAGAAAAACAGAACAAAAACAATAACTCAACAACAAAATAATGTTACATAATATGTTCGAAAAGGGGTAGTAAGAAGCAGATTATTTTCCCTACCCCATTCATCTTCCCTATTAAATACACCAACGATAATAACAACAATAGTAATAATACTATTAATAACAGTTATGCTATAACAATAGCAACAATAACAACAAAGTTAACCATAGTTCTAGACGCACTATTCCCAATTTCTCCGATCACACATACCCCATTTTCTTCATCTCTGTAATCCGCCAGTAATGTGTTTTTGTATCTAAATTTGAACAAGGAAATAGTTGGACATTGTTTGATCTCGTAAATTGTTCCAAAGTTTGACTCCACACGCAGACACACACATACTTTTCCTGGTGGTTCTCACCTTTGGGATTATGAATTTACTACAGCCCCTTAATTTATAATTTCCTTCTTTCCAAATGAATTGTTTGTTGACCTCAAATAGCAGTAGTGCAGTAAAAGATTTTACTAAATCATCCAATTTTAATAATTTGGTCTGCAGGAATAAAATATTAGTATGATCTCGATATCCTACCCTGTGTATGGTTCTCATTGCACGTTTTTGGAGGATAAAAAGGGCTGTAGTGAACTTTTGTAATAATTGCCCCAGACTTCTGCACAATATGTTAAGTATGGCAAAACTAGAGAACAATATAATTTTTATTTGCCTTGCGATTACCAAAGAATATTACTTTGGTTTTATTTAAAATTAAAGATAATCTATTTATATCCATCCATACTCTTAGGTTAATTAATTCACGATTAATACAGGTTACGAAATCCATATATATCATTTGAATAGAAAATGTTTCTTCGTATAGTTTTGAAACATTAAAAATATCGTTAACATATAAATTAAATAACTTTGGTCCCAGGATAGAACCCTGTGGTACTCTACAACAGATGTCCAAGTATTCAGATGACAACTCTCCCATTTTCACATATTGCTTCCTCCCCGTCAAATAACTTTGAATCCATTGCAAAGCCACGCCCCTGATGCCGTATCTTTCCAGTTTTTTAATAGTATATTATGATTAATGGTATCAAATGCTTTTTTTAAGTCCATAAATACCCCGACTGCGTATCTTTTTATATGGTAGGGGTGATTTCTTCTACTGCATCAATAATAGCTATTGTTGCTGATCTGTTTGCTCTAAAACCATATTGACTTCATTAATCAATTTATGTTTATCTACAAATTGTTCTAGCCTATTGTAAAATCTCTCTATAAACACACAATAAACAAATGCATGAAATAAAATGTATTTTTACACCATTAACTCACTCAGTGCCAGACATTTCTCTCAAATGGGATTGCCAGACAATTTTGGGCAGACTCATTTCGGAAGGTCTACAGAAAATTTAGTTTCGCAGCTATATACAATGGCGTGAACAAGTATTTGCCCCCTTCCTGATCTATTTTTGCATATGCACCACTCACAAAGATTATCAAACCCATTTTAATTTCAAACAAGGACAACCCAAGGAAATACAAAATGCAGTTTTGAAATGTGTATTCCATTCATTAGGGTACGTGAAAAAAAAAAATCAAAACCTATCTAGCCCTATGTGAAAAGTAATTGCCCCCTGAGCCTAATACCCAGTTGGCCAACCTTTGGCAGCGATAACGGAAATCTAACGTTTATGATAATTGGCGATGACTCTTGTACAAGGCAGTGGAGACATTTTGGCAAACTCTTCTTTGCAAAACTGTATCAAATCTGCCATAATGGAGGGGTCTCCAGCATGAACTGCTCGTCACACCACAGCATCTAAATTGGATTTAAATCCAGACTTTGACTTAGTCACTCCAGAACCTTCATTTGTTTTGTTTTTTTAGATGTTTAGAGTTGTTTTGGATCGCATGATCCAAGAGCGCTTGAGTTTGAAGGCACAAACTGATGACTGGATCTCCCCTCCTTAGGATCTTATGGTCAGCACCAGAATTCATTAGACCTTTAACCACAGCAAGTTGTCCTAGTCCTGGAGCAGCAAAGCAGCCCCAGACCATCACACTGCCGCCACCACCATGCTTTACTGTTGGCATCATGTTTTTTTTGTCAAATGCTGTGCCATTTTCAAAGGATCCGGCACATGTAATTTCTGTCACTTGTCATTTTAGCCTTACTGTCTACCTAAAAGTCACTCTTCATTATCCTTGGTCACATATTGCTATGAACAGGGACTGGTAAATTACACTTTTGTCAGGGCTAGTGGCTCCTTTTTTGCCGTTATCTTTCTTCTGCCTTAAATAAACTGTACACGTGCAGTTCCAATCCATTATCCCCAACCCTGTATTGCTGCGAGCGGCAGAAGGTACTTTTGTCAGGAGGGATGCTGTTTTGGCCCGTCTGTAATGAAATGCACGGTTGGAGCTGTGATCCATTATCCCTGGTCAGCAATTAATGAGAGCAGGAGCTGGCAGTGAGCTATTGTTGGGTTCATTCCCTTGTGGCTGTCTAAAATGAATGGCACCGTTTTGGCCCGGATACATTTACCCCAGTTGGCTATTGTGAGTGGAGGCCAAGAGAACAAATTCATGTCATGCGTGGAAACTCTTTTCTGTTTTTTCCTCGTAAAATGAGCAGCAACTGATCAGTCACTAACCTTTATACTAAATTGCATATTGTTGCGAGCAGTCTTCATTTTAGTTGGGGCTGGCAGCTCGTTTTTGTCGCTCTGTCAACCAAAATCTGAATTGCACTGTGCGGCTGCCATCTATTATCCCTGATTTCATATTGCTGCAATCAGGCACCGGCAAAATGCAATTTTCTTAGGATTGGCGGCTCTTTTTTTTGCCGGTACCGTATTTCCACCTAAAATTAACTGCACTCGTGCGGTTGCAAAAAATTATTCCCAATCTTATATTCCAGCAAAGGGGGACCAGTAGAAGCGACTTACCAGAAAGTGTGACGTTTCAGTCCGACTAAAATGAAATGCATGGTAGTGGCTGCAATCCATTATCCATGGTTGAATATTGCTGATCAGTTCAGGCCGCTGAGGTGTGCCAATATGCCCACCCTAAATTTTACTGCACTCCTGCCACAATCCATTATCCTGAGTTCACTATTACTGAGAACAGGGCCCGAGACTGTGAATATGCACATATTCAAGATATGCAAGCATAATGGCCCCTGCATTGCTGGGCTTGGTGTTAATGGGCATTCTACTATGGCAAGTTTGTTGAAAAAGCGCCAGGAGTGCCAAAGAGACGCATGGCTGGCTGCATGCAGCTCCAGAGCTGCTTGTACAAAAAAGCAGATATTTATCAATTGGGTTGGTACTTATCATGGGAGCCTTGACACAAAATCTAGCAAAAGACACTCCCAGAAGCCTAAATTACAAATGTGTATATTTACACAAAAATCGATTCAGCCATTTTGGAGCCTATAAACCACATACGAACACATACGGACATGCAGACGCACACTTTTACACGTTTTTATCTTTTAATTGGTTTTGCACTGTAAAGTGAAGCAGTTTAGTGTTGTTATACTAATGTGTGATGACAAAGTCCATTGATTTATTCATTTTTCGTGATCCATTATCCCTGGTCGACTATTGCTCCAAGCAGGGGCTGGCAGAGCACATATTTAAATGAGAATGGAGAACTATAATGCAGAGTTTTGCATATTGCGGTGGTTCTGGTCCCTTTACCATGATAAACAAGGGATAAGGGTATTAAATATATACTGTATAAAAATTATTTATATTATATAAAAATACATCTGTCCAAATTGACCAAGCAGGTCTTTGAGGGGGCATCGGACGAAGCGAGGCGGGTGGAAAGATCTTCTCAGACAGACGCAGCGGGAGCGGGGACTAACTATAACCACATCAATGAGAAGCTCTCACAGCAAGGACACCTCCATTCACTTTGAAAAGAAAATAAATTAAACAACAAAGGTCCAGCCTGACATTCATGGCCGCTTCAGTTTACCGCACAAAAAAGACGGCGCTTCAACTTCCTGGTAAACACGATGCTGTCATTTTTTATTTTTTTGCACATGCAAACAGAACGTACAAACACACACAATGCAGTAATACGAATAATAAAAGAAGTAAAAGTGAAAAGGGACTTTGTAAATAATTGTGCAAGGAATCAAATATTTGTATGTGATAAAATTCAATAGGCATTGTGCTACTTCATTTGAATCATACAGGTATATAAACTGTATTTCACAGTGGACGGTAGGGCTATACCAAAAATCAATTAATTTGATTAATTGGTCATATTACAAATCATGCATTTATATTAATGAGCCAGGATTGTAAAATTGCATTGAAACTGACCTAAAATCAGTTATTCATTGTCCTTAAATAAATGTGTGTTGAGTGGATGGTTTTTTGTTTTTAAGGTTGATCAAAAATTCTCATCAACTCACTAATAAAACCGAGATTTTATTTCTTGACTTTATCAAGAATTTAATTTGCTTAGAATGCAGATTTTTTGGGGTCAAACAAAAGTGACAATTTAAAAAAATATATAATCTACTAAAATATTAGTCCTAGTTATGTCAAGTCAAGTCATGTTTATTTGTATAGCCCTCAATCACAATAAGTATCGAAGGGCTGTAAACAATAGAAAAAAAGGGGGGGGAACAAAAGGAGAAAGAGAAAGAGAAAGAGGAAGACAAGAGAGGGGTGAAGAAATTGAAGAATAAAGAAAAAGAATCACAGAAGAGAAAAAGAAAGAACGACAAAGGGAGAGCAATCAAGAGAGAGAGAGGAAAGCAAAATAAAAAAAATAAAAAAAGAAAGATGAACAAGAAAAAGATAAAAGCAAAGAAAGAAAGAAAGAAAGAAAGAGGGAGAGAGAGGAAGAGAGAAAGAGAGGGAAGGTGATAAATAATCACGGAGAGGGGGAATAGAAGAAAAGAGAGAGAGAGAGACAGAGAGAGATGGAGAAAAAGAAAGATAAAGAAAGATAAATGAAATAGAGAGAGAGAGAGAAAGAGAGAGAGAGAGAGAGAGAGAGAGAGAGAGAGAGAGAGAGAGAGAGAGAGAGAGAGAGAGAGAGAGAGAGAGAGAGAGAGAGAGAGAGAGAGAGAGAGAGAGAGAGAGAGAGAGAGAGAGAGAGAGAGAGAGAGAGAGCAAAAATAAAAAAGCCCAAAAATAAACTAAAAAAGAAAAAAAAAAGAGGAAGAGAGTGAGAAATAAATAATAAGAGAGGGGAATAGAAGAAATAAGATAGGGAGAGAAATAGAAAAGAAAGATCAAGAGAAATAGAGATAAATGATTTTCGAGTAAAATTATGTTTTGTTAGCGAGTCTTTTTAACCCTACTTCCAATAATTAACCTGATAATAACAAAGTAATAGTAATGATATGGTAATGTTCCTGTAGTAGTGTTAGATGAAGCCTCTCAGATATTAGATAAAAGACTTTAGCTGACCTGCTCAGTTGCTGTGACTTGTCCTTCCTCCGGTGTTTCTTCATATCTGAACACTCTTGCACTCTTTCTTCTGTTTGAAGAAGCCAAGACCATTGAGTCTAACATTGTCACCTTAAGGCTGTCCCCCTGCATGGGTTGGCGGCCAAGACAGTATAAAACTTGACAATTTAGATCTTATATATTGATGTTTGTCCAGTTAATTTTCTTTTTCAAAAACGTTTTAACGCAATTGTAAAAATCAAGAATCTACCAAGATATGCTAGTTTTGTTAGCTTGTCTAGCCATTTCGCATTGTGTATTTGCATTAAGCTAGCAGACATTTGTATAATGTTCAAATGGGCGTTTGACTTTCCAAGTCAAACATAAATGAACGTACATTTACAATTAAATTCTACCAAAAAGTGGTTTTGTTAACCTGCCTAACCATTTCAAAAAGCTAGCAGACATTTGTAAAACTTTTGACTGGGTGTTGGTTGAATTTGAGTTTTTCAGAGTCAAAAAATTGAAAAATCTACCAAAATATGTGCTAGTTTTGTTAGCCTTTCTAGCCATTTCACATTGTGTGTTCACATTAGGCAAGCGGACATTTGTATAAAGTTCAAATGGAGGTTGGTCAAATTCTAGACTTTTCAAGTCAAAAGAAAAATAAACAAAGATTTACCGTATTTTCACGACCATAGGGTACACCGTGTGAAAGGGTGCCGTCTCCGTACCTGGCTAATTTCAGTATTTAACACTACAAAGGGCATACCACATAATAGGGAGTGGGTGCCGTCTGCTGGGGCTGCGTCACAACAACACGGACAAGAATACAAGTGTGCGTATTTTAAAAAACAAGGGAAGGCAAACTCAGTTTTGTTGTGATTCATTTAAGTAGCAATTACAAAGTAAGGATAAAACACGTTTTTTGAAAAAGAGCTGGTGCAAAACAGCGAAAATCTCTATCAAACCTAACAGTCAAAATCCTCGTCCTTTGTTTTTGACCAGACGGCTTCATTAAATCTCCATTAAAAGGTTTACTTTCTTTAGAGACACTTTCAGAATCTCGTTCCGAAAGCTCGAACAATAGTCCCGGCTGACATGATTCAATGGATTGGCGACGCATGGGCTAATTATTATAAACCGCTGTAAGCCACTGCGCCACAGTAGTCCTGGTCCAGGTAGAAAAATGACAAGACAATAACAATAACTTTCAAATTTCTAAATACGCTACAGGGTTAGCCATCCATCCATCTATCCATTATCTGCACCGCTTTATCCTCAGTAGGGTCATGGTGCGGGGTTAGCATACATGAGTATTTCCACAAACAATAAATTGGCAGTCACGGGTCCTCTTTTTATATAGCACAATTTAAATACTCTATATCAACACGTCACATTGGGTATTTGTGTATGTAACCGCACTGTACCCGTCCCAGCAAAGATCCACATTCACGCTGGACTGGATGAGGAGGTTTTTATTACAGTTGCTGCAAATGAATGAGTCACACACAACACATGGTTAGCCCCTCTGCTGGCTTTCGACACATTAGCAGCGCGCTGTAGACTGCCCTAAACATATCAAATAGCTTTCTATTCAGTTTACATAAAATACATTTTAGAATATCAACCATCACAATACATTTTTACATCCATTTTAACAAGATACTTTTAAAAAGAGATTGTATAGTGTTTTTTTAACGTTCACAATGAATTCAACATATTTTTCTTTAAACTGAATTCTAACCAACATCATCCTTTTTTTATCTATATGAGAAAATAGAAATAATAACAATAACTAGTATAAAAATGGGTACAATTTACCTGCAAATGAATGAGTCACACACAACACGTGGTTAGCTCCTCTGCTGGCTTTCAATACTATAAGGGGAATTAGCATTTTAGCACAGCATGCAACATCCGGCAAAACTAAAATAAATGGCGACAGAGCAAAACGAAAATAAATCCAAACAGCTTGACAACATCAATCACATTACTGTGCATGTTGAAAGATTTGTCAGCTGTGGTTTTAATGTTTAAAATTAACTTTTTGCGGAGCACCAAAAGATCGTGCCTTACCGTTAACAGCGCGCTCTAGACTGCCAACGGCATCTGCCTTCCGGTCACAAGATCAAAAGCCAAACCAAACCTTACCCCATACCAGCAGGTGGCACTGTTGGACTCATCATTGCAGGACACTTACACAGAAACTATACAACATATTTCAGCAGGAATTTCAATAAAACAAAAGTTATTATTACACCCTTTACATGTATATATTCCTTTCACTTTATTGTTTTATTTATTGTTTTATTTTCAACACAAGGATAATGCTGGAAGTGTGAATTTCCCTACGGGGATGAAAAAAGTATATATCTATCTATCCATCTATCTCTTCTGCGCAAGCAGGACATGGTGGCGTTGAAAGACGCATAGAAAACACAGCAGATCGCATAAGATAAGATCGTATTAAGTTGGACATATGAATGATCTAACAAAAACATGGGATTTCACTCAAAAATGTTGTAGGTCTTGACTCGGCCAAGGCTCCCACCTGTGACCTCAGAGTCTCGGAAAGGGTGCCCAACGTAAAGGCCACCGAGCGGGTCTCGGTCCGTCGCTTTACATGACACATCGCACAATTTGAAGAAAATTTAAACTTTATTGTGCGCCTTATGGTCGCGAAAATACGGTCCACATAAATTCGACCAAGAAGTGTTTTTTAAACCCGCCCTAGCTGTTTTGCATTATGTGTTAGCGATGAGCTAGAAGACATTTGAAAAAAGTTTGACTGGTTATTGATTGGGTTACCAGCCGAGTCCAAAAATCAAAATAATGACTAAAATTTCGAGCCGTTTCAGGTTATGCATGAGGAATACAAAATACAAAATGCCGCAGCGAGGCTTTTAACTAGGACAAAAAAGTCCGACCACATCACACCGATTTTGGCTAACCTGCATTGGCTCCCAGTTAGCCTTAGATGTGATTTCAAGGTTCTCTTAGTATTATATAAAATCATACATGGACTTGCTCCCTCTTACCTTTCAGATCTGATTTCCGCCTATGTCCCGGGTCGAAGCTTACGTTCTGAGAGTGCCGGTCTTCTGGTGATCCCAAGAACAAAGAAGTGTTCTGCTGGTTCGAGAGCGTTCTCCATCCGGGCACCGGTGCTGTGGAATGCTCTTCCCCCTGAGATCCGAGCTGCAACCTCAGTGGAAATGTTTAAATCTAAGCTTAAAACTCACTTCTACTCTATAGCATATGAATAACCTACTCTTCTCGTCGGCTCCAGAGCAGGGGAATGTATAATAATAATATGAAAAATAGTCTGTGTAATATAGTGTAATAACCTGTGAAGCCCTTTGAGACTCTTTGTGATTTAGGGCTATACAAAAATAAAATGACTTGACTTGACTTGAATAAGCTACCAGACATTTGTGAAAAAGTTTGACTGGGTGTAGATTAGAATCGAGTTTACCTGGGTCGAAAAATTGAAAAATGGACCAAAACCTGAGCTAGTTTTATCATCCTGTCTAGCCGTTTCAGGTTATGCATGAAGAATAAGCTAGCGGACATTTGTAAAAAGTTTGACTGGTTATTGATTGGATTCCAGCTTTCCCGGGTCAAAAAATGTCTAAAATTTCTAGCCGTTTCAGGTTATGCATGAGGAATAAGCTACCAGACAGTTGTAAAAAGGTTTGACTGGGTGTAGATTAGAATCGAGTTTACCTGGGTCGAAAAATTAAAAAATGGACCAAAACCTGAACTAGTTTTGTCACCCTGTCTAGCCGTTTCAGGTTATGCATGAGGAATAAGCTAGCGAACATTTGTAATAAAGTTTGACTGGGTGTTGATTGGATTCCAGTTTATCTGGGTCAAAAAATAAAAAAATTGATCAAAATGTGTGTTAGTTTTTTCCGCCTGTCTAGCCGTTTCAGGTTATGCACAAGGAATAGCTAGTAGACATTACTATAAAGTTTGATTAGGTGTTGGTTGAATTCTCGTATTTCCAGGTTCAACAAAAATGAAAAAAATCTACCAAAATGTGTGCTTCTTTTGTTAGCTCGACTCTCCATTTTGCATTGTGCATTTTCATAAAGCTAAAAGATCTTAGTACATCGTTTAATTGGATGTCCTGTGTTAGGTATTACCAGTTAAACCTCTTCTTCCCTTGTAGTTCACTGTTCCCAACTCTTATTTTTGCTTACAATTCAAGACAAGTCTCCAGAGACTCATAATTCTGGCAACTCTTAAGTTCAAGTACCGTAGCTTTTCCACCTGGATCCATTGATTCTGAACATCCCCCCTCCTCAACCTGAACCTGGGCGCAAGCAGGTAGGCCTTCTTTGTACTTCTCCATGCATCACACACATATAATCAATAACGGTGAAAATATACACCGCGAAAGGCCGTAGTGGCGCTGGCTGCGTGCGGCAATGACGAATGATTTTGTGCCACTTATGACAGCGAGCGAGCTGCACGGCGTGAAGAGAGTGGAAGGCCTTTTTAATAGTGCGAGGGGAGAATTAAATCAAATGCAGGAGGGCCTCCTCCGGAAAGGAGAGACGCAGCGTCCCCGGGCTCTAAATCACGGCTCTTCTTAAGCCCTTTGCTATTTTTCTACATTATACAGGCAAAGCTGTCAGCGCTGTCTATGGCAAAGTTTACAAATCATGATTTATCCTGGAAGGAATCTGTAAACACCTGTGTGGGGGAAAATAAACATCGCGCGCTGGATTATTTGTGGCCTGGAAAGTTCGGCTTTTGAGTGAAAGAACTCGAGATTTTTTCACTGACCCTAAGAGTGTCCGAATTGTTATGAGTCTTACCTTGTACTATTAACATTTGTTAAAATAAATAGGGGATTATTTGACGAATTTGTTGATTTCCTTAACTAATCGATGAATTTGATGAAGTTCTTGGCCTTTCAATCCCTATAAATTATAACAGATCACTAAGCCTCATTATGGGTTTATCCTGCTGTGCTTAATCTTGTAACTAATGTTCACTACTATGACACTAAAGACTATCTCTACCTTTCTTTCTATCTCAATCTCTCCATCTCTCACTCTATCTATTTCTCTGTTTCTTTTCCATCTATCTGTCTATGTGTCTTTCTATCTACCTCTCTCTACCACTCAATCACCCTACCTCTCTATCCCTCTATCCCTCTCTCTCGGCCTCTCCCTCTCTACCCCACTCTCTCTACCTCCCTCTCCATGTCTCCCTCTCCCTCACTTTACCGCTCCCTCTAGCTCTACCTCCTCTCTCTCCAACTCTCTCTTCCTCTCCATCACTCTACCGCTCCATCTAGCTCTACCTCCCCACTCTCTAATTCTCTCTATTACTCACTCTGCCAATTTCTCCCTCGCTCTGCTTCTCTCTCCCTCCGTATCCCTCTTCATCTACCTCTCTCTCCCTTTCCATCTACTTTTCTATTTCACTCTTTTCTCCACCTCTCTATCACCCTCACTGTCTCAATCTCAGCTGCTTATCCCTTTCTATACCTCTCTACTTCTCTACCTCATTCTCTACCTTTCTCCTTACCTCACCTCTTCTCCCTCTTTCTCTGCCTTCGCCTCCCTTTCTCTCAACCCCAATCCAACCCATTTGTATGGACTGACCAATGTTAAAGATCCAAGAAAAAATATTGTGAATTATTGACCTGAAAATAGTAAAACAAATGATTTCGATTTTTTTCAAAATCGTTTAAACCAATAGAGAAAAAAAAAGGAAAACAGTTTACCCTTGAAATCCAAAATTGGAGGATTTTGATTTCTAACCTGAAAGGTAGCTAAACAATTAATCAAAGAAAAAACAATTGATGATTTGTTTTTAAAAACCTAGAATTCTGTTAAGAACATTTTACACCTACTATCTAATATATGGATATTTATTTATGTCCCTCATTATATGGGAATTTTTTTTACAGAGAAAATAATATACGTTATATACAGTATAGGGCAGCACGGCGGCACAGTGGTTAGCGCAAGTGCGGCACAGTTCATGTCTTGGGAACCTCCTGCGTGGGCTCAAATGCAGCTCCAGACTTCCTGTGCGGAGTTTGTATGTTCTCCCCGTGCTTGTGTGGGTTTCCTCCGGGCACTCCGGTTTCCTCCCACATTCCAAAAACATGCATTTTAGGTGAATTGGCCGGTCCAAATTGTCCCTAGGTGTGAATGAGCGAGTGAGTTGTCTGTCCCCGTGTGCCCTGCGATTGGCTGGCAACCAGTTCAGGGTGTCCCCTGCCCACTGCCCGATGATTGCAGCACCCCTGCGACCCTACTGAGGATAAGCGGTGTAGCTAATAAGATGAGATGAGATATACAGGATAACTATTATTATTTATTAGGTTAATTGCCAAGAAATCCATTTGTATTTTAACACGGAAAAAAATGAATATTTGCGCTGTAATCGCACCCAAAAAAACCAAACTAAAAGCCATCGTTTTACGCCACCAGCTTTGCAAAAATACACAAAGTGGCCCAAAAAGCTCGGCAAAGTTTCTCCAAAGGTCAAAAATTAATCAAACTCATTACCTGTGGAAGAGACCGATCTGGCTCGCCGCTAACTCATTTAGCAGATTTTTAACCTCCATTTTCTTTCCAAAAGGGCTGCGGATTCCCAACGGAGGGAACGTCCACCGCTGCTCATTTACAACCGCCAGTGAATCATAATTATCCTCCGCGGTCTGCAAGAGACAAAAAAAAATCCTATAGGGTTTTTGTGCACAATTTCCTCATTCAGGTTTTTTTGTCTTATTTTGAAACCTGTGACACTCTTAAGAAGTCCAAACAAGCTATTTTGTGTGCAAACAGACGAAAGCCACAGGGGTGTGGGGATGCAGAGATTGGGGGGAGAAAATCCGTCTTAGAGGCCAGTTTCCTTCCACTTTATCCAGAAAACAAAAGCGACTGGGCAAAAGATGAAGAAAGTAAGCCAGGGATGATTGTGAGGAGCACTCAGTCTTCTGCACCCTTCTTCTCCCCCTTCTTTGTTTTTTCCCCCTGAGCTTCTTATCGCACCAATGGAGCATGAGAACTATACAGTAGTTTAGAAATATATTGCAAATACTGGACTGTCTCAGAAAATTTAAATATTGTGATAACTCTCTTTTTTTTGGTAATGCAATTAAATAAGCAAACGTCATACATTCTAGTTTCACTCCAAAATAACTGAAACATTGCAAGTCTGTTATTGTTTTGATATTGCTGATTATGGTCTCAGTGCATGACGGGTTGAAAAATATTCAGTGATCCATCAATATGCTATTGGGAACCAGCAGAGCGCATCATTGTCGGGTCCGGCAGCTCTTTTTGTTGTTCTGCCCACCAGAAAAGGGGAACTGCACTCATAAGGCCTGACCCATTATACCAGATCGCATATTGCTGCGAGCAGGGACTACCAAAGTGCACTTTTGTGGGGCCAGGCAGCTTTTTTTTTGCCGTCATTTCCATCTAAAACAAACTGCACTTGCTTGGCCGTGATCCATTATCCCCAATTCCATTTTGCTGCGAACAGAGACCGGCAGAAGGCACTTTTGTCAGGACACATGCTGTTCGGGGCTGGTTAAAATGAAATGCACGGTGGGCGCCATCCACTTTTGCCAGGAGCAGCAGAAAACATTTATTTTCTGCTTCGGGCAGCTAAGGTGTGTCAGTGTGGCAATTGTTTTGTCCGCAATCCACTATCCCCAATCTACTATTCCTGAGGACAGGGGCTGAGAGAGCAAATTTGTGTTGTGCATGGCAGTTTTTTTTTTACGTTCTTTCCGCCTAAAATGAAAAGCACCCACATGTCGCCGCAATCTAGTATACCTGATTGACTATTGCTGCAAGTGGTGGCAGGCAGAGCGCATTTTAAAAATGGGTAGTAGGCTACTTCGCAAATGTTCTCATTTTACAGGGGTTTCTGTCCCCAATACCTGGGATAACAATTATTCTGAGTACTTCAGAATCAATTTGATTAAATAGTGTATTAACAAACAAATACAAAATGAAACATGACATGTACATAAAAATGTCTGCATGTATATTTATTTGGAAATATAGGATATCCTTATTCCTCATGCATTACCAAGTTATCGTATCAGCAGATACAAAGAATCAGATCAATATCTCATTCCCCCGTTCTGGCCTGGACGCTCTGCAATTTTTTTTTTCTTCAAAGTGGCCCGCAAATTAAAAGGTGTGCCCACTCCTGACCATAGGAGTACCTTAATAAGTTTCATATATGTCAGTAGTTCATTAATCCAATATGTTTTTCACTTATCAATGCGAAGTTACCACATATCAATGGTTAAATATTGTATGACATACATACAACTTAATCTAACCCCCAATTGCTACCTTGTTAATATTTTTGCCTTTTGATATTGCTTTTTAATCATATTTGTGTCTTTTAAGTCTTTTATTACATGTTTATCCTGCAGTGCCACCTCTACATGTGTTGTAAACAATGTTCACTAACTTGTAATCAATGACAATAAAGGGCAGTTTATTTTAAATCAGCTCACACTGATTCAAAATGTTAAAGAAAAAATCAGGGTATTCACTTGAATGATTAATCTATTCTAAAAATAAACAATACTGGCACTATTTTAATTGTTTTTGAATGTAAATGTTCAAAGGCTTCTGCAAACACAAAAATAAAAATAAAAACTATTTAAGACCTTGTATCTATTTATCTGTTTGTCTTGTTTTTAAACCGTTGGGTGCATGTCAGTGGATGTTGTGTGCTGGGTTGTTGGGTGGGGGGGAAAGTGAATGGGGTGTATTATTTTCTAAGTGTACAGTAAATGCGTTTTTACAGTGCTTTAAGTTGCAATTCATTATATATAAAGTGCTATTCTGAACATATACACAAAAAAACATATATACATACTGTATATAGACATACATCTATATCTATCGCTACATAATTTTATATCAAGTATATATCAAGTATACATAAATACATTCATACATACATACATACAGTATATAGAATATAGAATATATGTGTGTGTGTGTGTGTGTTTATTGATTTATTTATAGATATAATTGAGTGTTTTTTTTTAAAAGGAAGAAGCTGAGAGAAAAAGGTATTTTTTTCCAACAAAAATGAATGAGCTAGAGGGAAAACAAGCAAACCAAAACAAACACAAGCCATGACGAAAAACAAGAGAACAGTTCATGCTCTGAGGGAATGGCAGGCTGTAAATGTGCACAATATTGCACATTATATACATGTCATTTGTGAGTGCACTCCAAGTGACGCAGTGTCAAATCTGTGTGACAGATTTAGGTGAGCGCTGGTAAAGGGAGAAAGCGGCTTAGGGCCAACATATCCAGCAAGCAGCAGCAGGAAGGCCAACCCGAGTTACAAATATCACCTGAGATTCACTTAAGACTTGTTGTCTTTGCAAAAAAAATTGCAAAAACGATGCAAAGGTGAATGTGTTTTACGGTGTAATTACAAATGGACATACATAGTCATCTGGTGACCATAAATGCGTTGAGTGATCACAAGTGACTTCTCATGAGAAGTGGAGTTGGAATTCGTTCTGGTCTCTAGTGCCCTCCTTTGGAGATTGCACAAGTGGAATTGCAGCAACAACAAAAAAGGCGAAGAAAAAGTACAAATCAGAAAGCAATCAATTTTGCAAGGGTACAATCAAAGATTCGGATAGATTTGCACTAAAAACATTACAAAATCGAAGGCAATTAGTGAGTGGCATGCTGAATTCATAGGTGACCATGATCTACAATGAGTGATTTTTTTTCCCAGCAAGAGTTCCTTTTTTTCATTGAAACAGGATCTGATAGCAAAGTGAATATCCATCCATCCATTATCTGCACCGCTTATCCTCAGTAGGGCCGCAGGTAAAGTGAATATAAAATGTGAAATGTTTTAGCTGCAATACATTAAAAAATGTTTAAATAGTACATACAGCAGGGGTACCAAATGGAGATTCAAGAGCAGTCTAGCATTAAAGAAAATCCTTTTCCTAATTATTTGAATGCACTCTTAAATAAATCAAATCAATTAATTTAATAAAGATATACAATAGTATGCACCATGACAAAATTCAAGTCAGTTTTTTATAATTGGCTATGTTTTTGTTTACTGATGCTCTTGTACTGCTATAGTGCGGTTTGATTAATCGGAAAATGTTAAATACCCTTTCCTCAAACTAGGCAAACACTTATATTATTTAGTATTAAAAATTATATTATAACATATAGCCAAATAGTAATTTAATTAACCATATTTTTATGTATTTATTGGTAAGGCATATTGATATAGTCCAACATCATACAATTGACCATATATGCATATAAATGCAAATTTTATATTGTATTTGGACTATAATCATATAATACTTATTGCATCATAAGGAAAAAATGTAAAACATTTTTTAATATATATTACAGCGAACATCAACCAAATTTAGAGTTCTCCAATTTGCTACTGCATTGATGTCTATGCTGAAATGCAGCATTTGACCAGTGTGTACCAACAGATGCAATGCAATAAATACTTTCCCGTGCTCTTCCAGTATTACTTCAGTGATCCACCGGTAGATCGCGATTTATGTGTTGAGCACCCCTGTAATACAGGCTATAATAGGAGTCACCAATCTTTTTAAAGCTAAGAGCTACGTTTTTGTCACTGATTATTGTGAAGTGTTACCAGTTTGATACACAATTCTATAGACTCGACTAGAATCAAATAGAGGTGACCAATATTTAATAAAATAGTTTGTGAATTCAATGTAGTGTAGATTGTTTGCAACGAGATTATACATGGTACTCCAGGATAAATATATAGACTTAAGAGAAAATGGAGACAAAATAATGTCAGGATAAATAGGCAAAAACATTTACAAGGTAATGCTTGGAGGAAATAATAGCATTACAGCCGGCCCGAAATAAAATAGCATGCCTTTACTATGTTGATGCTAGGGAATTATGTCTGTACCAGGCAGTCATAAAAAAATATGCCTTGTATAAGGACACAGTATGATTTAGATTTCGAAATGATAAGCTAATTTTAAATAACATTGTAGATAAATTACAGTTAAATATCTACAAATCATAATAGCAATCAAAGTAATAAATCAAGATTTGTATGGAGCAGGGGTGACCAATGTGTTTGAAGCTGAGATCTAATTTTGGTCACAGTTTAGTGCAACGGGCTACCAGTTTGTATTTCCTTATTACTATGTAGATATTATGTTATAACAAAGTTGTAATTATTAGAAGCTCAGTCAACCATTGAAGTATGTGCCTTATATTAGGGCACAGAGTGATATATATATATATATATATATATATATATATATATATATATATATACCATAAAATTCGGACTATAAGCCGCGACTTTTTTCCTAAGGTTTCAACCCTGCAACTTATGCAATGATGCAACTAATTTATGCTTTTTTTTTCCACAGGGAGCGTCAGAGCAGTAAGAGTGAGACAGGTTGAATATATGTATCAGGTACCATGTGTTATTAAAACTCTTTATGTGTACTGTCTTTCTTCGTAAATATGTCATGATTCAATGTAGGCACATGCGGCTTATGTTCAGGTGCGGCTTATGTATGTACAGCATCGTTTTTCCTTTAAAAATGTACTGGGTGTGGCTTATAATCAAAAGTGCTCTAAAGTCCAGATTTTACAGTATATTTTAGGCTGATTTTAAAAATCATTTTCAGACAAATTAATCATGTCAATGATGTCTAACGCCATTCAAAAATTGAATTTCTGATAAAATTGCAATGACCCATCACTGGTGAACGATTTTCAGAAACCGTCTGCAGGCTAATCATGTGTGCTTAGGGGGTTACCTGATGACCCCTGACTATAATGTACCCCATGTTTAAAATATAAAGTGGTCCTTATCTATAGAAGTTTTTTTGGGGGGTGGTTAATGCTTAGGTCAGGAAGTACTACTCCTGAAGAATCAGATGTTAGTAACTAATTTTAGTAATTATCAGAAATTTATACTTCTTAATTTATGATGTATTATTTTTAACTCATTTTTTTCTACATTTTTTGTATAAAATGTTAACTTATTTTTGTTGAGAAGGGGACAAAATAAAAATACTAACACACAGTATTTGTCAATAGAAGACATTTTCTTAATTGATTGTTATTTTAATTTAAAATTGACAATATCCTACAGCACACAGGTTGAAAAACACTGTTAAAAACATTACTTGCATATCAAAAAAAATATATTGATTATTTTGATAATTTAGTAGTTGGTGAGTCTTTAATTACATTTGACTGTTTGGTATTTTTTTTAAATATTTTGGCACGTAAAAATTGTGCAAAAACATCCAATGAAATATACGTCCTAATATTCTATTCTTTTTAAGTTTTTCCTGGAGCGTCTAATAGTACGCTAAATTGTTCTCAATGACAACAAAGACAATTCTAAAGAATGTCATCAAAAGGTATATACGCAATATTTTTTCATTGAAAAAATATGAAAAAGAAAAATACTTGATTCGAACTATTCAGAAATAATTAATGAAGAAAAAATGAAGAAAAAAACCCAGATAATCTCTGGCGACATAGCAAGAGATATTGCAGCACAAAAGTGTGGAAGCACATTGCTGCACGTGGAGTCTTCTGACATCTAGTGGATAATTTAGGAAGGGCAATGATGCGTCCAACATTGAGTACCAGTTTACAACCCTACTTGGACATGAGTAATCATTTACATATATGAACATGTCAAACATGTTTAAAGAGCATTATTTTGCTAAGCTCCATAAATATTTTTCAGAGTTACACTGCAAATCAGGCAAATCACCAGTAGAGGGAAGCATCACATGCAGTACTGGTTCAGGGGTGTGCAAACTACTTGTATTTGAGACCTAGGCCACATTGGGTTCAAACATTTGGCAAAGAGACCGGTCTAGGAGGAAAATGTGTATAATAATTGATTGATTTTATTTTTTTTTATACCTACCGATACCATTTTGAATCTGACCCCGGAGCAAAAAGGATAATGTAGACCAGGAATCACCAATGTGGTGCACCTCTAGCACTAGGTAGCCCCCTATGAACACAAAAGTAGCCCACGGCCTGGTTCTTAAAATAGTTCACCAGTGATGGGTCATTGTGATTTTCTAAGTATTTTGATCTCTAACTAGCATGATGTTTTAGTGGCTGACCGAGCTTGTTTTAACCCAAATCCTAGTAACGACATAGTAATAACATGGTAATAACATAACTTGATTTTTTTAAGACACTAAAACAAAATTTGCTAGCCTTTGATACTAATAAGTAGCAAAAAAGTAGCTCTCAGCTTAGAAAAAGCTGGTGACCCTTGATGTAGACCTATCAAATTTTTGATGGTGGGGTGCATAGTAAGAGGTATCCTTAAAAGTTTCAAATTATAAACTCTCTCCTATAAGTGGGTTTTAATAATGCCCAATTGAGTTCCAAGAACCTTTATATTTTTTTTCCACCACAACTATCCGCGCATTGAGCTGAAGAGAAGGAGGCTAGGTTCGGGTGATATAACACACGTGGTCGCTGTTTTCTTTTATTCAGGATGAAGTTGGAGAAAGTAAGAAAAGGACAGTTTCAAATACAGTCCAAAGGCCAACCCTAAACCCAAAATAGATGAAAATGGATCTTTTTGAGCGTATCTAAGAATTTCACATATCATTTTCATCAAATTGGTTTGAAACACTAAAAATAAAAGACAAAGAACATGTCATGTCCCTGTTTTTAGCACTAAATTTGATAAGGCTAGCATAGTTTTCTTGTTGCTTGATATGTGATAAAGATCTTGATGAATCAAATAAATGCATGAAAAATAAAATGTCAAGAACTGAAAAAAACGTAGCCAGCTATATTTCACGTTCTTCCTTGCCCTCACGTTGTCACGGTTGCCATGGCGCCCAATTGGCCCCGCCCGCGTGGCGCCAGCTGCGGCTCATTGGCAAATTGGCTTTCCGTCTATCTAAGCTCAGTGCTCTCATTTTTCCTTTGTCAGTCAGTCAACGAACCTCTGCCCCGCAAGACGTGGGTTTTGACTCGGTCCTGTTTCCTGTTGGTATTTCCTGTCCGGTATTGTTCCTGTTTATTTCCGTCCTGCTTAATATCGGTTTCCAGTTTTGTTCCCGTCTATTTTTGTCCTATTTATTATTCTCTCCAGTTTTCGTTCCCGTCTAGTTTATCCGCTTTATTTTCGATATCCTGTTTCATGATCTATCCTGTCCGTCCCCATCTGTCCAATATCAACTCGGGCAATTGGAATCAATCTCGTCGGTCTCTGGTTTCCTGTCTTTCCACGCCAGACCGCTGTCTAATGTGCATAACTCCCCATTTCCCATAAAATAAAAGGCTTGTGTAACTAACGTCACGTGTTTGGGTCCTGATCCTGTTCTGGTTCATGACACACGTAAGTTTTAGATTAGATGGTGCGATGATAATCTGTAGTTTGCAATAGTCTGGTCTCTGCAGCCCTTTGAGACTTCTTGTGAATAAGGGCTATACAAATAAACATGACTCGACTGGACTTGATTGAGTTTTTCCTTGTCCTAATGTAGGTTTTAGATCAGGGGATGGTGTAATAGTAGTCTATGGTTTGTGCAGCTCTTTGAGACTTCTTGTGATTAAGGACTAAACAAATAAGTATGACTTGACTTGATCGTTGGTTTTAAGCACAGTACATATTAATGCTTCCTGGAAAACATTTTTTGTGTAAAGGTGGGGACAAGCGGGGCACCAAACCAGCATTTTTATTTGTAGTACTGAATTTACCATTATGTATATTATGACTACATTGCTACTATTTTTGTTGGGCCGGCCTGATTAAAAATCGTACTTTGCAAACCGCAAAGTCAAAAGCCATTTTAGGTTCTCTGTTATGGTCTTCGTTTTAGCAGATTGCATTCACATTTGTTGGCTTCGTTAAAAACATAATCCTGTCTAAGGTGTCCAGTGAATGCCCCTTTGTCAGTATGTCCGTTGTGACGTGATTGGCTGTCTGTTGTGGCCATGACAGTGGTCGAGGTGGGACTTGCCTGCAGGGCTCGGATACGATAAAGCTGTCATGTCGCTACAAAGGATTCTTCGGGATGGACAGCTGCAACTTGTCAACTCGCGGTTGACTCCAGCATCTTCCGTGCAAGCAGATGAGCGTTTGAACTAAAATGTGTCCTTACTGGAATTGTCGGGTATCGGGATGGCCGAAGAAGTATATAAAAATAAGATTTTAGAAATGATTCATTTACAGACAAGGAATCATACCAGATAGTGTACGGAAACAGAACAATGACGTTCACTAAGATCTTCAGGATTCAAATACATCAACGTTACTCTAACGCAGGCTCATCTATGCATCTCTTTTGCATAATGTTGAAACACTAACTAGTTCTAAATGAACAAAACATGGGGGAAAAGGGACGGCAAGAAACGACACAAGAAACATGTCCTCACGAGGACAGAACAACAATGAGAGTGACATGGCGACGAGATCATGAAATAAAATGTATGCATGATAACTACCCGTAACTGAACAAGAACATGAAAGATAGACAACGCAGGACATTTCGGAGCAATGAATTTAACAGAACCAAAACATGAAAGAAGAATGCAGGATTTGTTAGAACACTGACTAACGTTAACTCTAAAAAACAAGAAAGAAGGACAACACTGTCACGGTTGCCATGGCACCCAATTGGCCCCGCCCTTGTGGCGCCAGGTGCAGCTCATTGACAGATTGGCTTTTGGTGTTTTTAAGCTCAGTGCTCTCATTTTTCCTTTGTCAGTCAGTCAACGAACCTCCGCCCCGCAAGAAGTGGGTTTTGATTCGGTCCCGTTTCCTGTTGGCATTTCCTGTCCGGTATTGTTCCCGTTTATTTTTGTCCTGTTTAATATCGGTTTCCAGTTTCGTTCCAGTCTATTTTCGTACTGTTTATTATTCTCTCCGGTTTTCGTTCCCGGCTAGTGTGTCCTGTTTTATTCCGATATCCTATTTCATTATCAAGCCTGTCTGTCCCATCCTGTCCGGTATCGACCCCATCCATCAATTATCTACTCGGCAAATTGGTATCAATCTCGTCGGCCTCAGGCTTCCTAAAATTTCACGCCAGACTGCTGCCTAACGTGCATGACTCCCCATTTCCTGTTAAATATACGGGTTGTGTGAGAAACGTCACTCGTTTGGGTCCTGATCCTGTTCTGGTTCTAATTAGCTCCAACTAAAATCATTGAAGGAAGAAAATTCAGGATATTTTGCAACTCTATCTTAAACAAAATACATAAAATGAATCCAACCCTGGATGTGATGGAACACTAACTCCAAATGAACAAAGACAAGAAAGAAAGAACATCTTGAGCACCAACTACCTCTTACTGAACAAAATGTGAAAGGGAGGCAAATAGGATATGCTGCAAATCTAACTAAACAGAAAAAAACAAAAGAAAGACAACTCAGGACATGATGAATAATAACTCCTACTGATATAAAAATACAAATAAAATAAATAAAAACAAAACAAAAAAGTCAACGCAGAATGTTTTAGGACATCAACTACCTCTAAACCTATAGAACAGTGCTACGAATCAAATAGACTGAACCATTTCAAGGCAGTGGAGTATTTACAAGCCTGCATTGTTTACATTTTTGTTTTGCTTTCTTTATTTTTAGCCAGCGTTATACATCATATTACAACTTTCCTTATTTTAAGGAAAAGAAAGTTTTAAAAATGCCTAAATTTTGGGGGTGCTTGGGTTGAATTACAGGGTGCTTGGGCAACCCCAAAAACAGGCTGCTTAGGCCCATGCCTGTAACTGAACAAAACATGAAAAGGGGGACGACACGGGAATTGCTTATTACTCAACAAAAATGTGAAAGAAAAAACATGATATGTTGGAACACGAACGCTGGCTGAACAAAACCAAGAAAGAAGGCAGAATATGTTGATACACCAACTAGATCTAACTGAACAAAACATAAAAAGAAAACAATACAGCACACAAATACTCACATGTTGAATGAACAATAAGGGGAATAAATAACATAGAACATGACACCACGGGGCAGCACGGCGGCGCAGTGGTTAGCGCATGTGCGGCACAGTTCTGAGGTCATGAGATCGAACCTTCCTGTGTGGAGTTTGCATGTTCTCCCCGTGCTTTTGTGGGTTTCCTCCGGGCACTCCGGTTTTCTCCCACATTCCAAAAATATGCATGTCAGTTTGATTGGCCGGTCAAAATTGTCCCTAGGTGTGAATGAGTGAGTTGTCTGTCCCTGTGTGCCCTGCGATTGGCTGGCAACCAGTTCAGGGTGTCCCCTGCCCACTGCCTGAAGATAGCTGGGATGGGCTCCAGCACACCCGCGACCCTACTGAGGATATGCGGTGCAGATAATGGACGGATGACAACACGGAAAGTACAAAACATGACAGGCATGATATATTTTGTTATGGGGAGAAAAACACCCCAAAACACAGAAAGATACTACAGTGGGTTAAAAAGTAGAATTGTAAAACATTTATCTCAATGTCATAAACCATTAAAAACGTAAAGGGATTTTTGAGACTGATCAAAATACATAGTACCTAGTCACGGTCCTTGTGATAGCAAATTTTACCAAAAGAGGGCAGTGTTGTCCTTAAAATGTAAAAGCAACAATGAACAATCGTGCAGTTGAATTTTTGTTCAGCTCCCTCTTTTACAAGCACCGTGGCTAGAATAAACGACAATCAATACATGATAGTGATGAGGCAGCAGAAATAAAAGAAAATCAAGTTGGAACAACTAACAAATGAAGGTAAAGGCTATAACATAGATAATAAAAGCGACTTTATAGATAATGCAAGCATGCACTGAAATTAAACACAAGGAAACCGTTCCAAAGAGTGTGAATGTATCACAATAATCAACTAAAATAAACTGTAATCTACAATTTCACTTACCAAGTTCAACTGTACAAAGAAATGACGATTTGATAAATCACTATATTCAATCCCCCCTCCAATAAAACGGCATAGAACAGTCCTTCTCAATGGTGGTTTTTAATAGTTGAATGACAATCTGAGGAGGCTTTGTTGAGCACGACTGCTAATCACAACCCTTTGTCAACAGAATTGGGCATTTAGATAATAGACAGATATACTGTTGAATGGTGAATTTCTCACTCTCTGTGTTAAATGTAGCAATCCCCATTTTTTCAAATCCAGGTCAAGTCATGTTTATTTGTATAGCCCTTAACCACTAAGAGTTTCAAAGGGCTGCACAGACCACAGATTATTGCAAACCAAAGACTATTATGACACCATCCCCTGATCTAAAACCTACACGGGGGAAAGGAAAAACTCAAAAACCTCAACATGAGGAAAATGACGAAACCTTGAGGAGGGACAATTCATGATTGGAAAATATGTGACTTGGTCCTTTGTCGAGTTTTATCTATTCGGTGCCAACAATTGAATAACATGAACAACAGGGTAACTGTAATATTTGTTCGTATCTAGCAGGTGGCAGCAGATTGTTATTTTTATAATAATCTGTTGGGGACGTAGCAAATCTTTCATCTCATCTCATCAGCTGCACCGCTTATCCTCAGTAGGGTCGCGGGGGTGCTGGAGCCCATCCCAGCAATCATCGGGCAGTGGGCAGGGGACACCCTGAACTGGTTGCCAGCCAATCGCAGGGCAAAAAGGGACAGACAACTCACTCGCTCATTCACACCTAGGGACAATTTGGACTGGCCAATCCACCTGAAATGCATGTCTTTGAAATGTGCGAGGAAACCGGAGTGCCTGGAGGAAACCAACGCAAGCACGGGGAGAACATACAAACTCCGCAAAGGAAGCCTGGTAGCCGGGTTTGAACCCACACAGGAGGTTCCCAAGACTGTGGTTCCTTAGAACTGTGCCGCACACGCGCTAACCACTGCGCCGCCGTGCTAGGTAAATCTTAATATTACCTAATTTAGTTTGGAGATTTTCAGGTGAATTGGCCGGTCCAAATTGTCCCTAGGTGTGAATGAGCGAGTGAGTTGTCTGTCCCCGTGTGCCCTGCGATTGGCTGGCAACCAGTTCAGGGTGTCCCCTGCCCACTGCTCGGAGATGGCTGGGATGGGCTCCAGCCCCCCCGCGACCCTAATGAGGATAAGCGGTACGGCTGATGAGATGAGATGAGTTTGGAGATTAAACTTTAATCTGTGTTGCGGCATTTCTAAATTTAAGGCAGCAATCATGACTTTAAGCCAGAAGATGGCGGCAGTGTGCATTTCTTACACACGCTTGAATAAACGTTCAATTCAAGTTTTTTTTCTCCTTTTTGGGGTTTGTTCCAACCCGAACAGGTAAAAGATAAAAGCAGAACGGCACAATCGAAAATAAAACACAAGAGCTCTTTGAACTCAGTTGGGCATTGTTAACATGTACTGAAGAGACAAAGTATTTAACTTTTAATTTTTTGAGGACACCTCAAACTATGCACCCCACCTTTACATTTAAGTTGCCGATAAGTAAATAATTTATTGTGATTTACTATAAGTCCATGCCCCTTAGGGCTGATTTGCTCTTTGTAATCTAGAAAAATAAATCAAAAAGACAGGCCTTATAGGCCAGGTTGGAATTTCGTATCTAAGGGTTTCGCCCTCTCCTATTCTCCTTGCAATGCAAAATCTAATCAGGTCTTTTCTCCTTATGTTAAGCGTCTACTGAACTATAAAAATATGAGTTGCCTTCTAAAATGCTTGTTTTATATTTAGAAAATACTTTTATTATTACTTTAGTAGGAAAACATTGTGGAATGTATTTTAAAATCCACTGGCGGGTAATATTGCTCATTTCATGTATAATAATCTACAGTATATAATATTGTAATCTTATTTTACCAAACAAAAATAGATACATATTATATACAGTATATGTATAGATTTCATGTATAGAGAAATACATATATAGAGAGAGAGAGTGAAGAAAATACGTTTTTGAACACCCTGCTATTTTGATATTTCTCCCACTTGGAAGTCATGAAGGCACCTGAAATTTTCATCATAGGTGCATGTCTACTATGAGAGAGATAAACTAAAAAGAAAAATCGACAATTAGCAAAATAGCAGGGTGTTCAAATTTCTTCACTGTATATATATATATATATATATATAGTAAAACTAGTAATAGAAAACTAATTAAGATAAAGTAAATTATTAAATTATAGAGAAAAAATGGTGCCAATTGTTTTTCATAAGTAACTACTGATGTAAAAACCAACTACAGAAATTGATGCCAGCTGAAGGACACTGAGTAAAAAAAATAGATATAATTTTTTTTTATTAGGTTACAATATTGTCCGTCTTGACCATAGCAAACACATAATAAAAATAAATAAATCGTAGTGGTGATTAAATACACAGAGTCACTTTAATGTAATCATTTAAATGTTGTTTAATCTAATTTTAAAGAACTTTTAAATCTGTATCACACACAATGTAGACAAAGTACACGATTGATTTTTACTACAAGGACATGAAAATCCTGACGCACTTTCAGACCGATTCCCCGCTTATTCTCCCCAAAGCGGCGTAAATTATTTATCTCTGTCCTGGAATCGGCATCAGGTTTAAAGTGTGAACAGCGAGGGGGATTATGCAGGAATCGGAGAAACAATTCCCCCCCCACGGTGGCCTGCGCTCTACGTCAGAACGGAAAATCGTCTCCACCTGACAGACGAAAGCGTTCTCGTTATTAGCAACTCATTATGCAGGAGAACTATTAGCTTGTGAATGAGAGACTGTTTGGCGTGACATTTTCCTTTTTGGGTTTAGGTGGCGCATATAAGGGATGTAAGATTGCCAAATTGACCGCCGAGTGACTCGGACGGTTGTGCTCGGGAACGTGACACCCCTTTGACCTTTACTGCAGGTCTGTCGCTGTAACACGCCGTGCTCTCGCATTGTCACATCGTTTTGTCTTCTCTTGAACTGACTTGAAAGTTTTTATCTTCAAGTTAAAGGTGGGGTGTGTAGTTTGAGGCGCCCTTAGAAAGTTTAAAATGAAATTTGTTCTCTTTTTAATATGTGTTAACATAGCACAACTGAGTTCAAAGAGCCTTTATATATTATTTCCACCGTGCCTTTATTCTTTTACCTTACTTTTACCCTCAGTGTTTTGGTCAAGTGTCCATTTAATGATCATTGAACTAAAATTAGAGGAAAAATATATGTGCATCATGTAGATAGCTTGGTGAAAATTGCTTTATAATCATAATGATTTGGTTCAGAATCTAATTCGGTGGTTACCGATTCGTCCAGAAGGTAGTGCTCGCGGTATTTTGAAATAGCCTCATATTTTGTCTAGCATTAATCATGGGGGAGGCAATACACTAAAAATATTTTAATTTTAGCTTGAAATTAAAGATTTTTCAATTCATTGATATGCATAATGATTGATCAGTCCATTAGGAAAATAATATTGACACACAAATAAATAATACCTGTGGTTTGATTCTAACAAACTATGTTTTATTTACATGACAAGGAAAATAAATCAAAAGAAAGAACAAAGGACATTACTGACAAGAGAAACTTGCACTTCTTATTAACAAGAGAAACAGCGTAAGAAACGGGATTGGAGTTGAACAGACGGCAACGTTGCAGTTTCTTAGAGAAACACAGGATTCTGTATAGTTGGGCCTAATTTGAGAAATTCATTTGACCAAAACGTAATAAGCGTCAAAGCTACCCCAAAACCAAACAGCATTTTAAACACAAACCCTAACCATTTTGTGCCCAAGTTACCTTGATGAATGAGACAAGGTTTATGGGTCAATTCTTGGCAAGCGGTAGGAAGTATTTAAGGGCCCACGGGAGTTCTAACGATCTCATCCCGTGGTGAATGGAGTAGGGAGGGAAAGCAGGCTTACCCCATGTGCCTTGCTTGGTATTGCACGCAGAAATATGATGTGATAAACAAAAAGTAAACTCAAAATGTGGTTGTAAAATACGCCTGTATAAGTACATTTGTCAAACTAAGCATTTTATGATCAGAAATCATCTAACATTGACCTATCATGACATCAGAGAACAGCCATAGATTTTTTTTTTTAATTACAATGGAAAACCTTGTGGCGGCTGGGTGGTTAGCGCGCAGCCAAACAGTGCAGAGATTCAGTGTTCAAGTCAGGCTACCGCAGCCTCCCCGTGTGAAGTTTGCATGTTCTCCCCGTGAAAGCGTGGGTTTCCTCCTGGCACTCGGATTTCCTCAAACATTCCCAAAAAATTCATGTCAGGTTAATTGACCAGTCCAAATTTTCCCTAGGTGTGAAAGAGTGAGTTGTCTATCTCTGTGTGCCCTGGTACTGGCTGAAAACCAGTTCAGGGTGTCCCCTGCCCACTGCCTGAAGAGACCTGGGATGGGCACCAGCACCCCTGCGGCCCCACTGAGGCTAAGCGGTGCAGAAAATGGATGGATGGAAAACTTCAGTCGGCCCGGTAATCTAATCATCTGATAGTAACCCAACCAGTTAGAACAAAAGGAGTTGTCTTGTGGAGGTAAGGTGTGGCACTTGAGTCTTTAGAAGGAATGCCAAAGGGGGAGAAGTTTCTGTTGCAAGTGGGGTTACTGTATTCAGTCATGGAATATCTCTACAATTAATTGATTGGGATGCTAAAGTATTTATCTAAAACGTATCCATCATTCACAGGGAAATATTGTTTTGTTAGCAGTAACGGTACCTAAAGAGGATTGGATAGTTGCATAGTATCAAACATCCTAAATAATTACTCACTAAAAAGACCAAAACTAAAAAGACAAAAAACACAAATTCCAGCTGACTTGCTAAAAAAAAGCCTCATGTATATTGGTGGAGTTCTCTGGAACATTTCCATTTTATTTTCTAAACCTAAGGACAAGATGCCACAGTTGTTGTGTGAGTGCTTTTGGCTAGCCACAAACGAGCACTTCTTGTAAACACACTCAACACAGCAATCGAGGTCAGTTTTGGACCTAATAAGAAACAATTTTGCTAAATAAAAGCATCTTTTATTTAATGGCCAAAGTCAATTGACAAAATAAGCCAATTGTTCCCATTTTCCACAAACTTTTTGAGGGTCAGACCTTGTTACATCACGCTGTCTTTTTAAAAACTATTTTTGGAAGTCGAAATCAGTTTATGTTGAGTAAAAAAAAGTTTTATGTAAAAAAAGCCACAGGGTGCAATTATTTACCACTAAAATACCATGGTCGTATCCATCCATTTATAGTGTAAATCCATGCTTCTACGTAGCAAGCCCCGTACAGCTTGTTAATAGACTGGATGCAGCATTCGATAAGTCTTTTGAAGCAAGCAATCTTGATACCCTGTTTGAATGGAATGGAATATTACTTTATTTAATGTCAAAATGTAAATTCCGAAACCTCGTCTATTTGCGTATTGATGTAGCTGGTGCTTTGCCCCTCGGATTACCTGCAAAAACAATGTATAAGTGGTTATCCGTTTGTCTTCAGGTGAGCAAACAATGCATTTGGATTGTTCCAATAATCCAAATTCCGATCCCAGTCGGACTATTCCCTGCATGTTAATGTAGTCATTGGCAGTGAATGAGTTAAATACCACTGCCTTAGATCGAAGTGCCTCAGTTCTTGTGACTCAGATTCAATATGCCAGCACAGATGAGGCGATTTATTTTAAAAAGCCGGCGAGCGAGAGAGCGTTACACCGGGGTGGCAGAAAGAATGATGTTAATTAGCCCAAGCGCAATGACCAAGCGGGCCGAGACCAATGTTCGATGCTCGGCGGTCTGCTCCCTTGTAGCCCCTCTTGGAGTCTGTGGATTGCTCATTGACTCATCCGGCAGCAGCGTTTCCTAGCAACGCCTCTTGAACGTACTGTAC